>NC_134352.1:47204218-47520256 GCF_964195595.1 Calonectris borealis | reverse complement strand
GGGAAAAATATATTGTTAATAACTGTCAGCTTGCTGTGCAAAATGCTAATGCAAATTTTATATACCACTACCCGAATCATATGAAATGACGAACTGTGAAATGTTGTGCAGGTCTGTCTTCTAAGGTTACAACCGCAGTGATTTTTGAAGTACTTAGCAACAGTAGGAATATGTGATGAATAAAAGAGTTACTATCATGAAAGAAATCAAACAATTTGCACTAAACATGAGTGTAGATCTGTGTTTTACTTATATATGATTATTATGGAATACTTCACAATCAATAAAATAGCAATGGGAATATCAGAAACATTTTCATCTGGAGGACAAAAAGATAATACAATAGAGAAGGTCCTTCAGCATTACAGTGCAAAAAGATATGTTGAAATATTAAAAGCTAAACCTGACAATGTCATATAGGAAGTACTTTCAAGGAACAATTATGCACTAGGGAGGTTTATTTCTAATTTCTATAGGCATCTCGCACTTTAGGCAGCATTTGCTCATGGAAGTAATCCCTTTAAATCCATGGGGCTACTTGTGGATGTGCCAGATGTCATAAATCAGGGTTGCAGTGATAAGCACTAGTGCTTCTCAGCTGTCTATGTGCTGGCAAAGTGTTACGCGTGAGATATGTACATCTGCAATATTTTCTGTTATCAATTATGAGAAAAGAAAATTAGATGGTTTGGACATAAAATTTTTCAGGATGCTATACTTCCCTGATTTTATCATAACAGACAATTGCTAGAGTTAGATGCAGCTAGCAAAAGTATGTGCTTCAGAATACATTTGAAAAGGGAGAAATTCTAAACCTATTTAGAAAAAAAGTCAACTCCCACTGCAGAACATCTTGCAAATTATTTGGCATGAATCCAGTAGTTTCCTACGTAATTCAGTCTCATTTCTAAAATCTGAAAAAACAACAACAAAAACTAAGTGAGGAAAATAGATTTCTTCAGGTCACAGGAAAAAATTTAACTTGTGATTTAATTGTTATATACTAGATTTCTGTTCTAAAATCAAACCTGCATCTGAGATCTAACAAAAGTTATGCTTCTTTTACATGCCTAATAAATGTCAAATATAAATGAGAAACACAAGTAGGAAGAAATATAAAATCAGTTGAGGCTCTTGTTAAGAAAGATATTACTGTCTAGAGTTAACATGCAGAAGTCCCAAATGTTTTCATCTCTCATGGCCAATCTGTTCCTTACTGCACCCTGTTCTTAAGGAAATAAAGATTTACACAATTGCTCTTATGATGACAGTAGTGTTACATTGCATGGGACTTGTGGTCTCAGTTTCAGGATTGCTTGTAAAATTAGTGGAGGAATAGTTCTATTTCCTAATGAAGCTTGCATGTCTCCAATGCTTTACTTGAAAACAAAACTGGACCTTTTGACAACTTGTCAAAATGAACTGAGTTTACTTTCAAGGATCATAAAGAACTGGAATAATTTTTAGCTCCCACATCCTATGATTGAAAGGACAGTTATAACTACTTCAGCTTGGTTGTAATCGACGGACTGAATTGAGAGGACAATATCTCGCTCCTCTAATGCTTGTAAGAATACTAAACATCCTGAATTTACATGTCTAAAGTTGTCAGCATTAATTTGAGCAATAAAATAGTCTATAGGTAGGAACTGTTGTCTTGTTTCCACAAACATGAGTCTGTATTTAACTCTCAAACACTGAAAGGAAAGTCTTTTCTGCAAATTATTCTCATGTCTCTAAATAGTGAAAAACATTAGAGATGATCACCCCATATTCTTTCAATTCAATTTTCCACCTAACATAATAAATTAATAATAGTAATTTTCAAACACGAAAGCCCAACGAAATTTCATGAGGGTCAAGCAGTTCAAATATATTTTTTATGCTCTGATGAATTGATAGCATCAAATCACAAGAAGTTTTTGGTAACTTCCTAGAAGTCATTTCTTTCTTTTCTACAGAAGAAATCTGAGGTACAACTTACAGCTTATGTTACTAAACATGGTTAATGTAGAAGAATTCCTTCTGTGGATATTTTAATTGCATGTTACTATGTTTTCTATTTAATTTAGTTTTGCTTTTAACCAGAGAGAGGTTTAAAACAGTTACATCTTTCATCCTTCACGTGAATTTTAATTCTAATCTGCTAGTTTAGTTTATCTACTAAAAAGTACTGCAGATCTTTATTTCCATTCTACCCACTTCTTTTCATTTTCAGATTTCATAATTTGTTTCTATTGTGCAATACCAGTATTTTTTGGTTTTTAATGTGTGAGCTCTGATTCCTCTGAAAAAAACCCCTATGTACTCATTTTCTTTTAAAGCCAGGCAAAAAAATATTAGAAAAATGCAAAATGGAGAAAAATACTGTTTCAAAATATTTACATTATGACTTTCCAAAGAATGCTCTGAAGCAAGGGTTAACTCCACAATGCAAAAAATAGATTAATAGTACACAACTATAACTGGAATACTTTTATCAGTAACTGCATCAATTCCTTTGCATATTTTTGTTTGTCTGAAGGTGAGAAGGGGAAGCTTTTAGCAAGGCAGACTTTGCAGACTTTCCAAAAGACTACATTTTGCCAGCAGTGTTTATCTGTGCTGTCTGTCAACAATGGACTCCCTGGAAAGTTTTGCCATTTTCAGAAATGTTGACCTGAAAGCAATATCATCTAGAATGGTATCATCATCTGGTCAGCAATCTGGTCAGTTCTCCTGCTGATATTTTTGAAAACACTGTCCTCTACTGGTTGTGATTTTGGAATTGAATACTCAAGAATTGCATTCTCCAATGACAGGTCTCCATGGGTAGGTCTACAGTGGATGAAAAACATCTGTGAAGATGAAAAGCTTTCATTATTTTCAATATAGATATATGAACTGGCTCTGTGACCAATATATACAACCTTCTCAGATGGCAATAAACATTAGTAATAACCAAGAATAACCATGATTATTGTTTCAGCCTCATTTACTTTTTCTCCTTTCAGTGTTTCCTTTTCATGTCATTTCTAATCTCTCTTTTTTTCTAGAAACAGTGATCCAGAAATCCTTTGAAAGTCCAGACTGGAGCTTCCAGTAATAAGATTTATCCCACATTTTAGTATGAGGATGATCCTCTAAGGGACTCTAGCATGTTCATAACCAGATAGTAAAAAGATACAGTTAGTTCTCAAAGATGACAGTGCAGAGACCCCAATTTTCAAGCTGCTTTTTGACTGTTTCTACCAGGCATTTTGCAATACAAGAGAAAGCACAGGGGAGCAAAGGGCCAGAGTTTTAAGGCTTTTAGATGAAAATCTGGAAATGACCACTGCCTTTCATCAAGAAATGGCCCAGGTAAGAACACAGTGCAGAACATTTACATAAGTCCATGTCCCTGTTCTGATGAGGACAACACAGTTTAGGGTCTCTATGGACTGACAGATTTGCTAATAAGAAATTGCTGTATGTATTTCACATGAAGGTGCTTTTTATTTGTTATTGTCACTTCTCTACTGCTATTATCTTTCACTTATCACCTGGACTTTAAATTGGAGAATAAATCATCAGGAGATCTGCTAGTTCTGAAGTCAGTCTTCAAATCTCTCCTAGGAAGCTTTTGTGCAATTACTAAATCAAGACTTGGGCATTTTCATGCCCTTTTTCATTCAATGCATGGTTTCACTGCAGTTTTCTAATGGCCCATCTAAATTGTAATTCTCCATTTTCATGGCATACACATGGATAGAATTGGAGCCAGTTTTCATCATGTGGCTGACTTTTTCTATTGATTATATTAAAGTAACCGGACAGTCCTATTACAGAAAAAGCATGTATAAATACAGATCAGTTACATTCCTCCTGACTATCAAATGCTTTCCCTGATCTAATTATTTTCAACCTTTTACAGGACATCAGTTCATTATACCACCAAAAATCCAGTTTCTGGCATGAAAATTGTTTTAAGACCACTATTTCCCATTCTTTGTTAACTGAATACATTTTGCTCAGAATAAAAGTAACAGAAGAAAGTATTGGCTGCATAGAAGTCCTTTGTTAGTGCTTTTGAACTCCCTAGTTGTGGACTACAAAGAGTCCAGCGCGCTGCCTCTCACCACCACAGAACAGAAGCGCTGAGCGCTGCCTTTTTTTTTTTGGATCTTGATATACAGGATACATTACTGAGTGCCTATAAAAAGGTTTGTGAACCTTGATGGAAATCAGAGGTGAAAATGACAGTTCAAATGTCTAGTCTGGGTTTAAAAGATCTATGGTAATGTATTTTTACTTATAACAGGTACTGAGAAGGAAAAAACAAAGAGCCAGCAAAGCAGTGTTCAGACTTATATTACACTCTTTCTCTGCTCCTGCCCTTTCCCTGAGCTGTCAAACCCAGAGCATTCTCTGAAAACTAAAGTGATTCTAGGCAGGTTACCAATATATGTTATTTCTTATTAGTTATCTCCTTAGGATATCGCTAAGACACAAAGCCTATATGAATCTTTTCAGCGACAAACAATGAGTCAGAATCCGTGCTGGCTTGAAGCATGTGTCATTCCTGGATTTCAATGCAATGGCCTGGAATAGATTTTTTTTTTTTTTAAACACTTCCTATTTTATGTAGGAAGCTTTATAGAACAGTTAATCAGAAGAAAAGCAAGAATATGCTGGTTAATCAATTAATATTTGAATAGATTTTGACAACTGACATTTAGCTTCAAGAAAAAAATAACAAAACTTTGAGAAAGGAAACTCTTTGTTCTATTATTTCCTGTGAAACATTAATATCCCTTAAATTCAGTTCCCATCATGAAACACCACCTAGTTCTATGTTCTTCCATTCATCCAAACTATTTTTACTGAACATGGGATTTCTGACAAAAATAAAAACAGTTCTGTTTTGCAAAAAAACCTTTTCCATTCCTTTGAGTGAAAAAGATTTTCTTTCCTTTTTTCGTACTTTTTTGTCAAAAGACATTCACACTAAAATAATTTCTAGACCATCTCTAGCTTCTTATTCTTTACTTCCGTGTACTGATAAACTTTGTGGTGTATTTATAATCTGTTGAACTCTGAAGAGGGAAAAGAATCAAGAGTGTTCAAAGTGTCAGTGCTGCAAACTATACCTGCTGTACAAATACTTATCATTCACACAGCTCATTATCTGCTCAAAAAATAGTCATGGTAATCAGTAGTAAATGTTTCCCAATCATTCTCAATGGACTGCCTGTCTACTGAGACTCCAAATCTCTTTTGGAAATAATAGAAGAAAGACAATCACTGGCTGTCACCACAATCATGCCACTTCTTTAGAAACACATGGGTGCTTTGCATGATCTACATTTTGAGACAGGCACAAGTTGCAATGTCAAGTTTCTCAAACTTTGGAGGAGTTTGGGTGCATGATTTGGGCTTAGCTTGTAACGGAGAGAGCTCTCAAACTCCCAGGTCAAGAACATCAAAAGTATTTGGTACCTAGTTTTTGCTGGTTTTAGTGGAGCACACTTGAAAGTGTACCACCTATTATTATATTTACTATACAAATGAAGCCTACTGTTGGTACTGCATAGCATATGAGGATCACTATGAGGGATGAGGATGGCCATCAATAGTCAACAGATATATCAGTCATTGTATAAACACAGACCCAAACCCAAGGAGTTTATAACTATGGCTGTAGAAGACCAACAGTGTTGAGTCTTTAGCACAGAGATGTTTGAAAATTAATGACAGACAAATAAGGCCTTATCTATTCAGACAGCTTAATGTTAATAAGCTTGGGTTAGAATTTACAGTCCACTAACTCCTCCATACTAACAGCACCTTTATGCGAGGTGCTTTTAAGGTAGAATAAGTTGCTTCACGCTGTTTCCTCACAGGGAGTTAATGCAGAGTAACCAGTGTACTGTAAATTTGCACCCCAGTTTACCATGGAATAACTTCCCTGAGTAGATAACTCTTAATACAATGTGTATAGGGAAATCAACTGCTAAGGCTCAGTAATTAGTATTAAAAGCTATTCAGGTTCTTGAAGTTTCTCATTCTTTTTTTTTCATCCATCTCTATTCACAGCTTTTTCTATGGGATGAGTTCCGGTTTGCCATATGGTTATTCCTCTCAAGATTCTAATGGTCACATGCAAAAAAAATGCCATCTCCAAGAAAGAAAAAATAATGCAGCTTTGTAATTGATACCGGAAGTGCTTATTTCTTGCTCATAAAATATTGTGTCATGAAACAAAGAGGTGGAAAGACTTTCATGTTACTTAACTGATAAACACACTACAAACAAAAGGATGATGAATAACCAAACACAATCAGTTTAAATTTGTGGGTAAACAACTCACAAAATGAAACATGCTTCCACAACATCATGAAATCATTGCAGGAAGAAAGGAGGCAATAACAGAAATCTAATTCTTGGTATGGATAATTCACAAGCAGGCATAAAATAAGGCTGAACTTGTCAGGAAGAGGGTCTGAAGTCTGCCTGTAGAAAAATCATGTTTGCAACCAATCTGAATTATTGTTACATTGAAATTACATTTTTTAAATGGTCACTGCATCTTTAAAGCCACAGTTGAACAACAATTGCTCTATTTTGTACCACTTCAGGGAAACATAAGCAAACCCACTAGAAAAGAGGCCATTAAAATGCAAATGAAAATTCCCAATCACCTGAACACCGGCTTTTCTTTTTTTTTTTTCCCCAGGACCAAGATGTAAGCAAGATCAAAAGAGCATTTGAAATGCTAGATTTCAAGAGAGGAAACTAGGAAAATAACTACAGGTCTGGGAAAAGTTGGTGCTTTAGACTTTATATTTTCTATAATAAAAAGAACCAAGTATGGCAATTAATTCATTTCTGAAGACAGGACATTTCAACAGATGGCAAATATTTGTATTAAAAAATAAATAAATAAGTAAATAAATAAACCCACACTGAAAACTTCATTGCTAAATGAGAATAGAAATCAGTATTTTTCCTTATATGACAACTCTATATTGTGACGAGAATAGCAAGTGCCAGAGCCAAGTGACTAGACTTGTTTACACAAAGAAGTTTTTGTACCATAAGGATACCAAATAAGTTTTTAATACTGGGCAAACAGAACTGACAGACTCAAATTTCTGGCAGGAGGAAACAGCTCTGAGAAGATGATATACTGAAACCTAAAGAGAGACACATTTTATGTTTCTGTGATCTCTCCTGTAAGAATATTCCACATTTTATGGACTTGCCTGCTGGGAGCAAGCAGAAGGCAACATAACAGGAAAAGTTGTGTGGAGCCTAGAGCAGGTATACAACAAAGGACTCAGGTATTCCCTGGAGGCACTGCAGCTCTCTAAGCATTTACAAACTCATCATCATTGTGAAAATTGCAACATGCATTTCTCCAAGGGGCCACTTGGGCCAGGGAAGCAGTGGGATAAGAGAAGATGAACTGTTTTCTCCTCCCATCCTGAGCTGTTGAACTACCTGCCCTGTGAGGGCAAAGCAGCTGGAGAGGTTATAGAAGGTGTTTTCTTTGGGACTGTGAGAGGTATTTGAGGCCTGTGTTGAACCATGGACACTGTACAGGGTGCAGGAATGAGTGGCCAGCTTGTGATGTAGAGCTTCAAAGAAAGCTCTTTAGTTTGGAGGAGTATAGCAGGTGCAACAAACCAAGCTCATTAGGCCCTAGGCTATAGCAGAATCCTACTTTAGGTAGTTGTCTTGATGAAAAATGATGAGGTTTTTGTTTGTGTAAATTTTCATATTGACATTCAGAGGAAAGACTGTATCAGTTGATATTTTTTTGTTTTGGTTTGGTTAATATGATTTGCGTACCACTGATATACTATAATGTTGAACTTCCTGGAATGTGAGGGCAATGCAAGAAGAAAAGCTAAATAGTAATTTTGGACACGAATGTTGCAATTGTAACAACCTTTGACTGAACTGTTCCACCTGCTGAGAAAAGAAAGAAGATAAATAGGGGATAGTTATAAAAAACCCTGTCTTTCAGCCCTATAATAGCAAATTTTAAAAGAATAAAATTCATTAAAATAATCATCCATATGTATCTCAAACACAGACAGAAAAAATCCTGGAAGAATATTAAATAATTAGGTATGAGAAGAGATGTGAGTGTCTGGCAAAGAATGCAGAAACACTTAGGTAGGACAGATGGGTATGTTTATGAGGTATTATTCATAGAACGTTATGGTCCATAGGCGTCTTGAGCCCATAGTAGACCGGCTGTATCATCCCTTTTAGGGTGAATTATGGCCACCTTCCATACAGCCAGCATCCAGTTCAAAATGACTTTTCCAAAAGGTTCAGAATGGGCTTCCACTTCTGCATCAGAGAAGATTAGAATGGCAACTTGAAAAAGAGGTTTTGAAGCAGAGATATTTGTGTGTACAGTTTTTGCAGGATACATATGTACATATATACACACACACCCCCGCCCTGATATGAAGCTGTATATTTTTAAGGACTTGACTTGCACTAATGAAACTGAACAAAATGTCTGTGCTCATCAAAAGAACATCAAAGCAGTTTGTCAGCAGAGGCAAAACAAAGGTATTCTGTCCCGAAACATTCATGAGAAAGGGAAGAGAAAGCGAGTGCGTGAAACCCATTGCTTGTCTCTATAGCATAATCACCTCCAGGTGAATGACAGCTAATACATACTCTCAACTGGGGTGACTTTTATAGTGGTCTGGACCTTTTTAATTTGTTCTTACTTCACTAATAATTTACTTGGTCCAAGGAAACATTAAAGTCAATGGAATTACCCCAGACTTGAAATTCTGAATCCGGTTCCATCTCTCCTTTACACAGCTTATAATGGCTTGAGATGATGACAGTCCTTCTGATGAGTAAATGCTATTGTTAACCTATTTATTGTTATTAAATGTTCTCTTCATTACTGTAGCATGCATGATTTTAAAATCAGCCTAATAGATACACCATGTTTATTGCACCCACAGCACTAAGTGTTAAGAATTAATAGGGATTTCATGATGAATAATTATTCAACTTAACAGTATTTTCCCTGTGGGGTTCTTCTTGCAAGTTATCCCATAAATAATAAAACAGGGACTGTTTTGTTGAAAGGAACTTCATTATCAGAGCTCTCAGAGAAACATTTTTCTGTGAACTCTAACACAGTGCAATAAAGTTTTCAACTTATTAAAGAATCTCTCTACCTTATACTTATACGCTTAAGTTATACGCTACCAGAATTAGTTATGTTGCAGATTTTGAATCTAAGTCCCCAATACCATGCTTAAAGAACCCACATCTGAATCTCCAGTCTCATAGTCACACTTTATTCTTGACCTAGAAATGATGAAAATATTTACAGACATGCTTTCTTGAACCGTGCAGTATGTAGACAGTTGAAATATCTTGTCCCAGTCATTTTAATCAGGATGCCAAGGAAATGCCTACACAATATTCTAATTGCAGTAAATGGGTGTGTAATTCCTTTCAAAATAAGCTAGCTACAAGAATGTGCTGTTACAACCACTGTCCACTCTTAAAATAATGATCATTAACCAGTTCATATTCTGCAGTTCATGTCATCCTTTCAAAGACAGTATATCAAATAAACAAAGGTCACCAGCTGATAACCTAAAACTCTTGATTAACACTTGACAGCTCTAGCTAAATTCAATAGTAGACTCTATTCAACCATTACTTTTTGTTTCAAGAAGAAAGTTTAGAAGAAAACAAGAACACTTTCTTAAAATGGTATTTCCATGCAATTAATCTCTAGTAAAGTCATAGTATGGTTGGAGCTTTAAGAGAAATACACGTTTGTATTTCATTATATCTTTTGCTATTATGTGGCTTTGAGGTGGAAGAAAACAACCCTGATATCCTATTTTATACACTGTTACCAGCAGAAATAGTTTGAATTATTCTGTTGGCCTTTAGAAGTCAACTTGTTATTTGTTGTTGCTTTTTAAAAAAATATGACTAACATTTTGAAAGAAGGAGGTGTTGGAGAACTGTCTCAATAGATGCAATACTGCTCTTTTGTATAACATTTACATTTATAAACAATACACAGCTGAATTCTGATCTCATTCAAGAGAAAGGCAAATCCCCAATTAACTTTGATTGGAATCACAGGTGGTCCTGTTATACATCTTGAAATCTACAAAAAATGATAGTTTCATCTTAATCCTATGGTTTCACTTTACTTTGATGCGTACATGATCTAAGCATCTGAAGATGTCCTTCTTTCACAAAATAAATTTAGACGCTACCAAACTATCTCAGAAACATATTATTCAAATGTATTCAGACGGAGAAAACAAAACATACACTGGGAAAGAAATGGTATCATATCAAAGAACTTGCACTAGCCAGCTCCAGCAAAGTCTTTAATGTCAAAATGTACCAATGTACAGAAACAATACGGTTTACTCTGAGGCAATGTCATGTTCATGCATGACATTTCTGTTATTTTCTTAGAAGCCTTTACAAGTATTTGTGAAGATATATTTGCTGCAGATAAATATGTCATTTAACTCTGAACACTTAAGCCTGTGTAGGAATTTACTTGAAGAATCATCCAAAAATTACCATATTACTTTGGAGTATGTTTTCCTCAAATTCCTCACAGAGAACAATACTAAATGTGTCCCAACTTTTCCATTGCATCAGATAAAAGTCTCTACAGATGCTGGCATCAACATTCATTCCCCCAACAGGCCATGAAACTCTGACATCTCTTACACACAAAGCCCAGAACATTAAGATTATTTAAAATTTTAAACATATTGAAAATATTTAAATATTCTTTCAAATCCTCCCACATATACAGGTATGTTTTTATGTGCATAGATATAAAAATGGGGTAGGTCTATCTGCTTCAAAATACTTTCTTGGAAGGATGGAGATAGGAATAAAAATCTTAGAAGTTCTCCCTAAAATTCTGAATATGGAAACAGTTCCAAGCAAATAAACTGACTTGCCTGTTACTATAACAAACTCTTCATGTTTGGGAAGTTCAAAACTGCAGAAAAGGATGGGGGCTCACAAAATTAAAGAATGCATTTTTATATAGTCAGAAGGGAGCCAAATTAAGTTTGCAGCCACATTCTTTAATATGTCTTTTTCCCAAATATTTGTTGCTTGACTTTGTAATTTAAACAGCAGTATTTAAAATGTGGTGTTTTGATCTAACAACCGTGAACATTTATGAATTTCATTAGGAAGTGATTTGGAGTGAAAGCACACATTAAGCATAACAGAAATAAATTATCCCCTCCCCAAGTAAAGGTTGTAACATTGCCTCCAGGAGGCTTTTTAGAGTACTTTGTATGGTTGTGAAGGACATATGGCCTGCTAAAAGACATTCATTAATTGCATCCTTACTCATCCAAGCTACCTCAAGCGGGCAGTACTGAAATCCTCATAGCACATAACCAAAACATGTTCTGTGTGAATGTTTCTATTCGGACATCCCCTCATTGTTATTCTCACTGTAAGAGTCCTTAAATCCTTCATTCCACAGACACTAGATTTTATTTTACTAACCTCTCCGGCTGTTTTGTGAAGCTCAAGCCCCAGAGCACCTCTCACTGACTTTCAGACAGATTTGCATGCAATGCATCTACCATTTAAGCAGTTGCTACACAAACCTGCTCCTTTGAACAGGATTTTAAATCTTGGTCTAAGCTAGAAAGCACATTCATCACATGCAGATCCTTCCTAATACACCACTTTTATTTAACCCTAGTCTCTCAGCTAGTTAGCTACTTCCAATACGTCTCTAAGGTTTTTCCTGTACAGCTTGACTCTCTTCACCATTTGCAGTTTCAATTTCTCTCACTGCTTCCTTTATTTCTTACCCTAGCCTCAGCTTCTGATTACCAAGTTGTCACCTCCCCTTCTCTTTCTGATGACCATTATCTATGGCAAAACCAAATACGCTTTTCAAACTTTTCTTATAACACTGTTTTCTTCAAAAAAACTGCTCCTACAGGAAAAAAATACCACCACCGCAAAAAAAAAAAAAAAAAAAAGAAAAAGAAAAAGAAGTACAGGCAAAGCAAATTTTCCTTTTTGGTGGTGTGATTTCAGTAGATCTGTCTTCCATCGTTTCCTCTGTCATTTAGTCATGCTTCCCCCGGTATACTATTCCTTTCCCCAGCTCACTCTTAATTCTCTTTGTCCTACACTCTGCATCTTCCACATCCCCAACCTCTCTTCCTTAAAGAGTCCAATCACTCCATAGCAGTAATTCTCATAAAATACAATCTAAATATGTGCTAAACATCCAAAAGATGTATTCTTATAATGTATATTCTAAATATGCATTAAGCATCCAAAGAACTATGAATTTCAAACTGACAGTTGCATCATGCCACAGACCACTTTTTATAGTCCCATGACTACTGTTGTGTCTAAACCATGTGTTAGACCATTTGTTGTGTTAAACCATCCACTTCACCCCTATATTTAATGTTTTCTTGAACCATATCGTTATCATTATTTCACAGCTTAGAGATATTAGTTGTTCCTTTAAAACATATTACTATATAGCAAGTGCTGCAGTAATGTCATTCTGAGTTCTACCAAGAAGCAGAGAAACTAAGAAGACAGTCAGTCATGCAAGCATGCAAAATATGCAATCAAATAACTAGGTATGGATATGTTTTGGTGAAGGAAAGGGCACTACAAGAATTTTAAGCGTCAGTTCAGGCCAGCTTTTTTTGTCCCTGATACCCCTTTCTGCTGCTGCATTACCAGTAACTCACATTTCCAAACACTGCACAGTGCCCCTTCTCCTGCAGAGTCAGTTTCAAGTTATGAATAGGTTGTCTTGAGAGGACAACACACTGAGGAGCCCAGAAAAACTTTAATCTGTAGCATATCATAACAGTCTCCAGTGTGAAAATACTAGCAATGCAATAACATAGTAAGGTATAGCTACACAGTAGTTGCTTGTAAGGATAACCCTTAAGGGAAGAGTGAAAAAAGGAAACTGGCAGCCAAACAGTACATCTAAAAGATGGAGCTTTTGTCAAGGAATGGAGACTGCATTGCTTTACCAAGCACAGATTCTCATGGCAGGTGTCCTACTGAAAAGTGGAAGGAAGACGACTTTCTAAAGCACAGGCAAGACTCCAAAATGAACAACTTCAGGAAACACGTTGAGACTAAAATATATCAAATAAGAAAGAAAACTTTTCTGCTTCATAAATACAAAGCCATTCAATTTCATGGATTTTAGGGAAAAAATGAATAAAAGCATTTAACCCTGTACCCCCAAATTGTCTGCACTGATTTTTTTTTTTCTTTTTCTTTTTCTAAAGCTAATATAACTCTGGGGATATTCTTATTGTCTGATATAGCAGGGATAGCAATTGAAAGCTCAATATGGGAATCTGAAATGCAGTATTTCAAATTGACTCCCACATGCAGAGCAGCAGTTGTAATATTTCTATTTCCTCTGCTGTTAATCTAGAAACAGTAAAACTCCTGCTGGCTGTCTTATCAGAGATGGGGACAAACTAAAGGAAAGATCAAGATCACCTCTGGTAAAAACAAGATGAACATCCCTGTGCTTTAATGTAAATGCTCAGCACTTCTAGGTCAATACAGAATGACTCATAATTTCAGTAGAATATTTGGTCCTTGGAGGATAACATTTCATTTCCCACCTATTTAATTCACAGTATGGATTGTGTATTCTATACATTTATGTTTCACAAATCGTGGTAAATAGTCCTCCAGTGAGTTTGTCTAATGCAAAAGATGTAAAGGTGCCTTATATTGAAAATATTGACTGTGATGGGAAGCTATTTATTCATCTGCAAAATCATCTTAAGTTAGGAAACTCAGAGAAATTAAACATACACTTACTGTTGGATATAAATTTGTTTAAATGAATTTATACCACTGATTAGATTTTCAACAGAACTTAAGGGGACTAGGCACAGAACTCAAAGAAAGGGTGCTTACCTTACACTTGTAAAACCCAAGCAGAAGACTGAAAGTGCTATTGATGAGCCAGAGTTCACAGTGTAGACTAGGAACTAATCCAGAATTTCCAGCTCCTAATCTCATGTTGTTTACGAGTAGCAAGATCAGGAAAATCAGTCAAAACTTATTTATTTGGTGAGTCACTTTCGTCTTGTTCACTTGTGTTTCTTTGTATCTCAAGAAGCCCAATCTGTCTGGATCCATAATTGGCAGATCCTACTAATATCTTGGAAAACTGAAAATCTTTGGTAAACTGAAGTTTTTCTCTTTAGCAATAGGAGAAGTCAGGCTAACTGCTATGGTAGTATGATGCCTTTATCCCTTGCTCAAATGGATTGACTAGAGTTTAAGGTGCGCTAAGAATATCAGATTGAAAATGTTAGCCAATGCCTTTGAAAGCGAAGTTGCAATCAGAAAGAAATGTTATTTTTATTATGTTAAGTAGAAATGGGTAAAAAATGCAAAAAACTTAATCCTTCCTGGCCTTCCTCAGAATTCTATAGTATGTGCCAGTTGTTGCTATCTTAACTTGTGAAGAATTTTATTACCTTTGCCAAAAACAACCCTATAGCCATTTATTTTGGCCGACATGTGACAATTTCTACCATGTATAGAGGGAAGCTTCAAGGTGGTACATGTCAATTATTTATGAACTTGATTCAGTAAGTCAATACTCATGGGACTAACGGAACTGGCTTTGATAGTGTTACTTGCTTCAGTAATTACAAGTAGTAATTACAGCCTTAAGCTCGAGAAGTGGGCCCATGTGAATCTCATGAGGTTCAACAAGTCCAAGTGCAAGGTCCTGCACCTGGGTTGGGGCAACCCCCCATATCAATACAGGCTGGGGGATGAAGGGATTGAAAGCAGCCCTGCTGAGAAGGATTTGCGGGTACTGGTGGGCGAAAAACTGGACATGAGCCACCAATGTGCGCTCGCAGCCCAGAAGGCCAACTGTATCCTGGGCTGCATCAAAAGAAGCGTGGCTAGCAGGTCGAGGGAGGTGATTCTGCCCCTCTACTCGGCTCTGGTGAGACCCCACCTGGAGTACTCTGTCCAGCCCTGGGGTCCGCAGGAAAGACATGGACCTGCTGGAGCAGGTCCAGAGGAGGACCACAAAAATGGTGAGAGGGATGGAACACCTCTCTTATAAGGAAAGGCTGAGAGAGTTGTGGTTATTAAGCCTGGAGAAGAGAAGGCTTCAGGGAGACCTTATTGCAGCCTTTCAGTACTTAAAGGAGGCTTATAAGAAAGATGGGGGGGCCTGTTGCAACAAGACAAGAAGGAATGGTTTTAAACTAAAAAAGAGGGTAGATTTAGACTACATATAAGGAAGAAATTTTTAGCAGGGCCTGTTGCAACAAGACAAGGAGGAATGATTTTAAACTAAAAAAGAGGGTAGATTTAGACTACATATAAGGAAGAAATTTTTTATGATAAGGGTGGTGAGATACTGGCACAGGTTGCCCAGAGAGGTGGTAGATGCCCCATCCCTGGAAACATTCAAGGTCAGGTTGAACGGGGCTTTGAGCAACCTGATCCTGCCCATGGCAGGGGCATTGGACTAGATGACCTTTAATGGTCCTTTCCAATCCAAACTATTCTATGATTCTATGATTCTATGATCCATAGTTTATCATCCACTTAATATGAAGAAAGGGCAATCCAATAAACCTTATATTCTTGTCATTTTATATTCCACATAATGATGCACCTAACATGTATGTTTGTTATAATCCTGGTACTACAGTTTATTATTACTACCAATGAACTTTTTCGTTCCTGTTTCTCTTTCTGACATAAATTCTCAGCACAACAGAGATAAAAGTTTTGTTCTGAAGTCACTCCGAACTATCGCAAGAAGCAAAACAAAAACTATGCAAATTGAAATGGTAATATAACTTCCCATGGTCATCTACTGCAGACTCCAATTTCCTGAACATGTTTCATTCTACCCGTGCCAAAATAAAAGTTCCTTTGGAACAATGGTGAATACATACATCCTATGTTCTGCTTTATTAGGTATGATACAGTTTTAAAACATGTAGGAAAACTACTTTCAGAACATCCAAGAGAGTCCTATTCTTTTACACTTTGACTTTCTACAGAAAGCAGTGAACATTTTTTTCTGCCCTGTCTTTAGAAATTGCAGAGTTTCTGCAGAGTTTAAGAATTCTCTTTGGTATGAAAGGGAAGCAGTGGGTTTTACTCTTGACCCAAAGGGATTTTCTGTGCAGAGAAGTGAATATGTGCTGAAACAGTGTGTCAATGGCTTCAAATACTGCAGTGAGATTTGCTATAAAATGGGAGGGGCAGAGGGAGGGGGGTAATTGGGAAGATCCCAGAAGGGCACAGTCCTATTCACAAGTGGTTGAAATTCATCAGAACGAAAAAGCAAAATTGGTGTTCAGGTGACAAGAGAGACAGGAAAAGTCACATGCCAACTCTAGGACATGAACAGAGCAGCTTGAAAGCTCTCACTGTCGGCTACCTGGAGAGTTCTTAAAGACATGTTCATGGCTTGTTATCTATGGCAGAAGAGCTGGAGGGAGAAAAAAGAAAAGGCTCAAGCTTCAGGGTTAAAAATTTCTCTGAAAACCTTTTCCCCCTTGAGTACTATTGAATAGAAGAACTGGGTTTTATGAGGAAAAGGAGAAATATCCAGTCTATGTTAGCATGTATATACATAATATATGTATATATAAAGACACACACACATATACACATAGACACATACATATATACATACACACATACATATATACATACACACATACATATATATCTATATATGCATATATAAACACATATCTTTATTTACACATATATACTATGCATGCGTTTTAATGTAAGTGAACATTCTTTTTTTTTTTTTAATTTTCTTAAGACAGATCACCTTGCATTTCCCTAATATGTTCTAGAATGGTTTCCGTGCATGTCTTCTGAGGACCCCACCTCTGGCAAACATCCATAATTCCACCAACCTCCATTAAAGAGTTATTAAATTGACTGGAAAGGTCTAGAATTAATGTATAATCATGACTGTATATAGAATTTAAACGAAAAGTTGATTGATATGTTTATGTGTAGGATGCTGAAGTCAACGGGGCCTCCCATTGGCAATCAAATATGTCTTGGAGCCCAACATTTACTCAACTTAAGTGAAATAACAAATTGAGGATATATCCCACAAAACATGGTTGGGAGGATGGGGAAAAAAGAATTGACCCAGTCCATGAATTCACACTTTTATGACCCACCATCCTCCCTAAACTGTAAGACAGTAGAGAAATTGTATCATATCTGTGATAATTGACATTGCTATAAGATTAATTTCAGTCAGAGTGTCTTTTCTACCCAGAAATGTTTCTTTGCTTTCTATTAATGATATCGTTACAGGCAATGTGGCCTCAAGATATCAGTGAGGCAAAGTTTACTCGGAGAGGAAATAGCTTTCTTTGGATCAGCTGAAAAAAGAAGCTTTGGGTTATCAAGAAGAAGTTCTGCACCCAAAAGCTTTTTTTGTTTTTATCAGTTACCTCAACCAATCTAACTAAAAACATTACTTCTGGCTCCAAATATTGCCTTCATCCAGTTAATGTGTTGTTTACCAAAGACAAATCTGATTTTCCTCTGTAGGTGGGAAGAGCAGCCTGTCAGTGGAAGGGAGATAAGTCCACAGGAAGGGAGTAAAGAATTCAGAGAGCCCCTGATGGGACCCAGGCCCACGCACAAGCTGCAGGCAACAGCTTTCAGGGTCCTCCTCCAGCTCTGGCCAGCTGATGCTCAAATGGGACTGGGGTAACAGCTGTGGGAAATTAGTTCTCTCTAGTTTCATTCTGCCTTTGGAGGGGGGGTGTCAAAACTCTTCTTACAGGGCCTGCAGAGGACTGTGAAGATGTTAGGGCATCTAACCTAACCGGTTAATCTAACCTAATGAACCCTGGTATCAATACAGGCTGGGGGATGAAGGGATTGAGAACAGTCCTGCCGAGAAGGACTTGAGGGTATTGGTGGATGAAAAGCTGGACGTGAGCTGGCAATGTAGGCTCACAGCCCAGAAAGCCAACCATAGCCTGGGCTGCATCAGAAGAAGCATGGCCAGCAGGGCGAGGGAGGTGATTCTATCCCTCTCCTCCACTCTGATGAGACCCCATATGCAGTACTGTATCCAGCTCTGGGGCCTTCAGCACAAAAAAGACATGGACCTGTTGGAGCGGGTCCAGAGGAAGGCCACAAAAATGATCAGAGGGCTGGAACACCTCTCCTGTGAGGAAAGGCTGAGAGAGTTGGGGTTGTTTAGCCTGGAGAAGAGACGGCTTCAGGGAGACCTTATTGCAGTATTTCAATACTTATAAGAAAGGTAGGGATAGACTTTTTAGTAGGGCTTGTAGTGATAGAACAAGGGATAATAGTTTTAAACTAAAAGAAGGTAGATCCAGAGTAGATATAAGGAAGAAATTTTTTACGATGAGGGTGGTGAAGCATTGGAACAAGTTGCCCAGAGAGGTGGTAGATGCCCCATCCCTGGAAACATTCAAGGTCAGGTTGGACAGGGCTTTGAGCAACCTGATCTAGTTGAAGATGTTCCTGCATGGCAGGCGGGTTGGACTAACTAACCTTTAAAGGTCCCTTCCAACACAAACCATTCTATGATTCTATGATTTTATCTGAGAGGAGACTCTGACAACTCAAATCTCAGCTAAGTTTCTTTCTTGTGAACAGTTTTTTCTCTAGGATAAGAATTAATGGGTGTGAGGAATAGAAGATATCTGCCAGTCTTCCCAACTGAAAGTGAACAGGGATCAAATGAGACACTGTCTTATTTAGTCAAGTTCTCTTGGATTGTAGAAGAAAGAAATTTGTCTTCTTTTCTTAAGCCTACTTATTATCTCCAGTTTCTGATCATTGAGTGGTATTTCTCAGCTTCTTCCGCATTTATGAGAGGGGGGTTATGAAATGGCTGCTTGGTAACTGATGTCTTTAACACTATATTTTGCAGTATGAGTATTACATTACCGCTGTCTTTTTCTGTATGTGAGGACCTCAGCTAATTCAGGAGTGAATCTTTAACAGTTATCCGTTGTTAAATGTACCTTTCAAACTCAGAATGAGCTCCATTGTTTTCAGCTAAACAATTTGTCATACAAGCCAGGTAATGTGCATAAAAGTGTACTGTTCAACTCTACAGAGGAGCTGCTCTGTTGTATCTAAGCAGAATGTGTTTAAATGAATGAATTAATCAGGGCTTTCCATTTCTATCTGCTCTAATTTCCCTATAAATCATCTTCATTTATTGCCTCCTTAATTGCCAAGCTATGACCTCGTGTTTTGTAACCTTTTCTTTTATCTCTTTATAACCCTAAATGATTTGAACATATCATCTTTAATTGACATCTCAGTGTGACATCAGCAAATGGAGAGGAAATAGACTACTGAGAACAGCACAATGTCCTAGTCATTCCATCTATTATGTTTCAGAAAACCACTGAGGACATTTGGGATTTTATAAGTGTCTTTGGCAGGATGTCTTTGGGTAGAGAGAATTCTGAATTCAGCTCATGAGAAAACCAGACCATTTCTTAAATCAACAGCAAAGAAACTAAAATCTACTTGTACACCTTGATGTCAATCACTAGTAAATTTGCACAACAGCATATGGTCCCAAGGATATAAACCTGGATTTTACAGTCCCCAAGGACATGTGGTACATTTTGTACCCTTTACCTTGGATTGTTCAGTATGATGTGTTATAAAATTTCATGCAGAGTATTCGGAGTATAAAGGATTCACATACTAGTAGCAGCATAAGCTATGTCAAATTGGGGAAAAACGTTAACAAAAAGAGCTTGAAAATCTTTATCTCCTAAGAGCTGTTTGTCCTTTATAACATCATGTATGTTTTGATCAAAACAGATCTAGACACAACTGTTTTCAAAATAGTTTTGATGAGTGCTATGTGGAATGCATTCAAGCCAAAGAATGTTGTCTAAAATTTTCTTCCTCAGCCTAATTGCTGGGAAGCAAGAAAATTAGGAAGATGGGGAAGTACTTCCATGTTATCCTTTCTTCCCACCATACAAAAGATAAAGCCACACCTTTAGGTTTTTTAGACCTCAATTATTTCCAGGAAGGTTTTCTATTGTTTACTGTATCGAACTGCTTTGACATGGAAAGTTCAGAAAGACTGTATTAAAACAGTTTTAATAGTCTAGGAATTTCAGTGTGAAACATAACATTGCATACTGTTCTATGTGACCTTGCAACAGTAAGTAACAACAGGGTAGCTAAGCCATGTAGCTTAAGACCTAGATGACTGCTTTGAAAATGTAGGAAAAATCTAGAGCTATAAGACATGATCATCCAGTCTAACCTATGAATTTCATTACATATTGAGTTTGTCAAACCTTTAGCATTATTATAAAAAATAGTCTTTGTCTTTGAATAATCATCGTAAACTGGCAGGTTTGTCATTAGTCTCCCACAACGTTGGGATAGAGAAGCAAAAAAAAGCAATGGTGAACGATTTTGCTTTTCATGCTAGGGATCAGCTATGAAGCTGTAGCCATGTATCTTCAGAGATTATTTATTGTTCAGGGAAGTTTGTTTTTGGTATTATTATTTTGGCAGGTTTTCAAGCAAAACTGGGCTATGCTCTACAATGTGCTGCTTATAATCTCACTACAGTGCACGAAGTACTCTCAATGTACTGCAGGCATTTCAAACCTTGCAAAATAACTCAGCATTTTGCTGATTAGTTGAGGAGTTGTATGTCTAATATCTCAGCAGCAGCTTGCTCCAATGTAAAATACCAATGAGAAAAACAGGGAGCAGAAACTTCTCCAGTAGTATCTTGGCTTATAAATACTTTTAAATATACCGTGTAAATCCTAGGTGAGATCAGTATAATCATATAAGTAAGCAAAGTAGATTAGTCATTACTAAACTGATATTTAAGTTACAATAATGATTTTTTTTTTTTTTTAAACAGACATAAAGGGTTAGGGTTTTAATGGGTTTTTTTTTTCAGCTATGCATTTTTCATCATTTTACAGAACCAATTGCAGTATGCAAAATAAACTGGACATGAGTTCCCTCTGCTTGCAAACTGGCAATTTATTTTGAGTGGCAGGCAGATAAAATAAGTGATCCTATGAAATAGGTAATAAATGTCTACATAAATGAAAATCATTCCACATGAATAAGAATATAGAAGTGTTTGTTTCTGAGACATGGATGTATAACCTTCCAACTTGATATTTCTACTTAACATAAAAGTGTTTATGGAAAAAGTTATAATTCTCTCTTAGACTAAACTGTTCCAATAGATGATGTAACAGAACATTTTTAGTTAAACTCTGGTGTAGATTATTACTAGCCTTGATATAATAGTTAATGACACAAACATAAACTTAAAATCTGTAAAAAAACAATTTCATCCCACTGCTAGCAAAAAATTCAGACAGAACACTTGGTAAGTTTCCTGAACAAATGTGTGTCCAGCTTAAATAATTCTGTACATAAATACCTCACTGCATATCTCTTCACTTAAAACTATGCGTCAAGTCGTGCCACGTACATTGAGAAACTTTAAGTTCATATGCCCAATATAAAAAATTGCATTCTGATACAAATAATAATTGGTTTTGGCTTCTTACATCATTTGCTTCCACTGTATCACCTTCAAAATTATTGTAGTTTCCTGGTGTAGACTCCACAACATGAATGGGATGTGCATGTATTTTTCAAAATCCAGAGTCAGCTTTCAGGGAATATTGACTCACTGTTTAACATTTATGAAACAGTAAGAAAAGCTATTGGAAAGGACATGCAAGCAGCAGACGTTAAATTTGTTTGGCAGTACGATAGGTTGATTTACATCCATATGGTCATGTTAAAAAACTACTTTTCACTCATCTGGCTAGAAAAAAACGTATGCTCAGGTATGTTGTTGTGCTTCATGTTTCAATGAGTAGGTTTTTTTGTTGATTAAATCAATGAGGCCTTTCAAATGAAAATATATGATAGAAACATCATTGCAGAGACATGCCTTTTGAAGACACTGTAGTTTCTTCAAAAATCTTAATTAATTACCAGGACCGGAAGGTGAATCAAAATGCAGTAAATGACAGTACAGCTCCTACAGAGGAGCTCCCTGGGAAGGAAATATTTACTGCAGTTTTTTCCCTCCATAGTCCTGCCTCATTTCTAAGGCAATAATTTACTGCAGAACCTCAGTCTTGCCAAAAATCATTTAGCAGCCTATGTATAGTGTACATAAGCATATCGTTAGGGGAAGAGAACATATAAACCCCAATGTTTGTTAGAACTCCCAAGTGTTGCATGCTTCCTCAGGCCCAAGGCAGGCACTCCTGTCAATATGCAGTACGTGTGTAAGTATTTCTAAGATTTGGCTGTTTAGGTGACTCACATTCTGTCATACTGAACCAAGCGGCCACCTAATCTGGGATCATTCCTCAGATCCTGAGTTTTCTGGAAACACTGAAAATAAAACAAAAAGAGCCAGAAACATCTTAAGGGAGTAACTTTTTGCAATTCAACGGTCTCAACTAAAGATCAGATAATTCTCCGTGAGCTTAAGAGAAAATTTTTAGTCTTTTCTATGTGAAAAACAAAGAGCCATCTAGCCCTAAAATATGTTCTTTGTCTGCCCAACAGCAGATGTTTAACAATTGTCAACTCATCTTCCAGGTTTTTTCACATAACCTGTCAAATGATCAGTTCTCCATTATACTGATTTTAGCATTCTAGTTTTTTCTATTCAACTTGCTATCGTTGCTTAATATTTAACTAATAACCTGATAAAAACATTTAGATGACATAAGTGGATTCAGTTAGGAAGAAAATGTGTTGTATGAAAGTTTACTTTTCTCACAATCAATCTCTACAGTTTGTTTCCTGTTCTGTCTTAAGTATAGTGATACTTCCCTACTAAGGATTACACAGCTTTTAAAAATCAAACGAGATCTTATGTTTAAGAGCAGGCATTTTTTTATTCATGTTAGAGCTTTGACTACCTATCTTGACTGTTGGTTTTCTTGGTTTTAGACATGGCTCTTTCTGTCTGTATTTCTTTCCTTTCACCCATTAAACCGTCAACTCAGATAAAGGTAGGCACTTCATTCAGGTCTACTTTCCACCTGTTTGAAGCATCTGGAGACAGAAGACAGTTTCAGAGACTCAGCTGTCCAGCTTCTAGCCTAAGTTAAAAAAAAGCCTACATGCAGGAGCTGATCTACCATTGCTGCTGATCCTCCTGCTGCAGCTCTCAAGCTGATGCAAGTCCCTTTTAGTGAAAGCACTGGAGTAAGTGACTGGAGAGCAAAACACTGCAATCTGAGTGGAGATGCCTAAAATATTTCAAGATAGAAAAATGTCTGAAGTCTAAATTGCTAAATTAAAAAGTTAATAAGACTGAAGTCCTTCAGGTGCTTTTAAAATTATTCCTCTGCAGTACTCTGATCTCAGCTGGATTACCTTAGACTGTGGCCGTAAACTATCAGGCATGTTTAGGTACAGAACAATTCACCTTCAACCTTTCTGTTTACATTTGAGGGAAATTCAACTGCCTACTGTGCCAGTTGAACACAGCTGGGAGCCCAAAGAAAGTGAGAACAGTAACTGATGGAAGAACTAGAGGAGATACAAAAGTAGTTTTCAGGGGATAACTTATCTGTTTAATTTCTTTTTCTTTTTGTTCATTGTGACGGTCCATTTGAATCTCTCAAATTTACAGGACAACATACTCTGTAAATTAAACTTTTTTTTTATGAACTCATTCATAAAAATGAGTTTTTTTACATGAACTCATTCATGTAATAAACATGACAAAAAAGGGCTCAATCCCCTTTGCATAGACTAGTCTATGACATGAGTTCATTTATTCACCACTTAAGTAATGAGGTTTCATCACTTATAACCCATAACTCTTATCTTGTGGACCCGTGATCAAAATAGTTACCCAGCAGACTATGACAGTCCTCATCCTTCCTCCTCAGTCATGATGCAGGTGTCCCCTATATCACACCGGGAAGCACAAAAGCCTCAGCAGTCCAGCTGTTATTGGATCCACTTCAAAAGCTTTTTGGGTAAACTGATATTTTTATACCTTCCAGCATGGAAGTTTGGTCTATATAATTTCCATGAGTTAGCAAATTCTGACGAAACTGCCAGTCAATCAGTATGCAGAGATGATGGATGCAGGAGACAGCAATCTGCACATGATAATGGCTGCAGAATGGCCTTTTAGCTCTTTCTGGCCACCTGTCTTACCTAAGTGGTTGTCGTAGTTTAACCTGGCAGGCAGCCAAATACCATGCAGTCGCTCGCTCACTCCCCCCACCCCCAGCGGGACGGGGAGAGAATTGGAAGGGTAAGAGTGAGAAAAACTCATGAGTTGAGATAAAGACAGTTTAATAGAACAGAAAAGGGAAAATAATAATAATAATGATAGAATATACAAAATGAGTGATGCACAATGCCATTGCTCACCACCCACACTGACCGATAACCAAGTAGCGATCGGTACTTCCTGGATCACACCTACTGTTCCTATACTGAGCATGAGGTCACATGGTATGGAATATCCCATTGGCCAGCTGGGCTGGCTGTCCTGATTATGTTCCCTCCCATCTTGTGTACCTAGCTCAGTCAGTAGGCATGGGAGCTGTCCTTGGACTAGGGGGGTACTTAGCAACAACTGAAAACATCAGTGTGTTATCAACATTCTCCTCATACTAAATCAAAAACACAGCACTAGGAAGAAATTTAATCCTATCCCAGACGAAACCAGGACAGTATCCACCCCTTATTCTATACCATTTATGTCATGCTTAGGTCTCACATTTTTCGATACATTTCAATTAATCAGCACCACCTTGCTTTGACCTAATGGTGCCTCTCTCACCATACATCAGGGCTTAACATGAACTGTGTTAGCCAAAATCTGAGCAGGAGTTGAATGAACAGTCACATTCATGAATTATCTTTGACGGTATATAGAAAACCTGGCTAAACAAAAGCAAGTTCTGCCGCACTCTTTTTTTTTACTGACATGTAGAGCCCACCATCCTTAGGCAAAGTAGTACCTTATGAAGTCTAGCTGACTTCATTAACATAAGCATTTTGTATTCAAAATGCAATATTGGTTTTTTTCAACTAATCAATGAAATAAAATGAGAGCTTGATTGAGTTGAATCAAAGCAGAGAAATAGGTTTTGATTCTATTTCCAACGTTTAAAAAAAAAAGAAAGACATGGTAGCTCTATTTTGTGTAACAGAAGGTAGCTAGGAAGAATTTTGGGAAATGTGAAGGAATTCTTGATATGTTCACATTAAAATTTTGAGCTCCTTCAGGAGAGGTTTTTCAGTAGCGGCAGGATTCATACATTCTGCCTACTGCTCAGTCATTCTTCTTCCTTCGGGTAGGACAGCAATTATCTATTTTTTGTCTACATATACATACCATCATCATCTATTTTTTAAGGAAGGAAATGAGCATAAAGCGAACTTCCTTTCTTCAGGAGGCAGACATGAACAGATAGCATTTTCTCCCTCCACTGTATATTATCGAAAAGAGTCAAGTTTAACTTTTCCGTCTGTAGAAGGATGCATGCTTGAAAAAAATGTTGAACTGGGTAAAATATACAAATTAATATGGTAATGAAACTTTCAGAACTGTTTGTTTGAAGTTTTTGCAACTTCTAAACTATCTTGTCCCAAACACTTATCTCTCTTACAAGGTACGTGTCTCACTACCTACTTCAGTTAATTGAATGTTTAATAGATGCTAGTTAAAATAATAAGTTGACATGAAGGGTAAGCGGTTCTAACATAGAACTCTAACCGCAGAATAAATAACAATGTTTGTTTAGCAGCTTTTAAACAGTGGATCTGAGCCATACTCTGAATTGCAGTAGTTTAGCATCCTAAGTACCCTAAAGAAATTCCCATTCTATTCCGCATATCAAATCCACATTTAATGTAACCCTATTGTATATCAGATGACAATTTGGTCCTAAGAGTGTGAGACCTGATGAATCCATAGATACTGTTTTACTATTGTACAATTGCTACTGCACCTGGTAGGTGTAATAGAGTACTTGGTTGGTACACAGAAGTGAGGGTCTTACACAGCTTTACAAGTATTGTAGATGCAGGGAAACTGGAGGATGCACAGAAGTAAAAAAATAATGAAGTGATAATAGCTGACATTGCTTTCAGCTAACAGCTTACTGAGTTAAAAAAAAAAAAAAAAGTAAAAAAAAGTAAAACAATGCTTATTATGTAGTATTAAATGTACATATTTAATTCCATCATTATAAAGTGATAAAAGCCTTTTGTGATCAATCAAACATACACAAATAAGAGTTGCTGTACCCAGAAAAGCTGTACCCAGAAAAACTGACTATAAGTTTTTAGGTAGACTAGCAAGTTCCTTCCAGTCTACCAAAAAACTCAGCAATATATTAATCATTTCTAGGCCCTTCTTTAGTGCCCAGTTTCTTCACCCAAACAAAAATACACAGTGACCGAAAAGAATTTCCCTAGCTGACAAACAGTGTAAAACCTGATGAATAGCTGAGCATGAGCAATAGCTTCCAACTAGCTACCCCCTATTATACACGATCATCTACTCCTTTTCTGAAAGACCTCCTTAATCTTGCTTCTTTTTTCAACACAAACATAGCACAGGCCTTGGAAAAAGAAAAAGATTGTTTCCTTGTATCCAATTATGTGAATATATAGTTCTTTAGTTAGAGCTATTCCTTTCTTACCCATCTTGTCCTTTTTTGTTTCAGACCTTGGTTGGATTGTGATTGGAATCTCAAGTTTCAGCATCTGTTCTTAACCTCATATGACTAATGGGTTTGAATATAAACTAGGATATTTTCTCCAGTGTCTCTGATTGGCTGTTATAAGAATAGTTTGAACATCTTTCCTGTCTCATTTCCTGATTACTTGCTGTATTTCTTCCAACCACACAAAATGTTCTCTACAAATCACCAACACTTAATTTTCATAATCTTTAAACAGACACAAACTTCAAACCCAGGCCACTTAGGATAGTATAACAATGTGTTACACTGCAAATGTAAATTTAAGCAAAAATCACATCTGGTTAAAGAGGAACATATCTCTGTCCTATACCATTTGAGAGACAGACAACTGGCTTTACCACATCCTAAACTTGCGTTCTACACCAGTTTTGCCTTGCAGCATGTTATTCAATGTCTTCATGTCTCTATGAGGCCACATATCTGGTCAGACACAGTGGTCTGAACTAAACAACTGCCCAGAAGGCAGCATTTATCATAGGTTACTACTCCAAGGTGAAAGGCAGCTATAGATGTTCCCAAAAGTTGAAATCTCGTGACTCCACAGTTCTTTCCCATATGCCTCCTGGGTATTCATACCTATTTCTATCCTGTACCTCCAAAGATCTAACCCCTAGCTGAGAGTAGTTTGTCTTCACTGCTCAGCAGCCACAGCCTCCTGCTGTGCTTGCACTTTCTCCACTCTTTTACATCCCTGATTAAACCATCTAGTATTAGGTATCCAACTGACCTTATATGAAAATATCAGAACTTTGTGGCAGTTGTGGGATAAAGGAAGTAAAAATGAATTTAGCAATACAAACTTCATATAAATAATATAAACTTCAAACTTGTGCAAAGTTTGAAAGCAAAATTGTTTTAACAAATTAGCATCCAGCAAATATTTGATCAAGAACAAGTGATTTGATTCATAAAATCATATTTGGCTTACTAGAAATCCAGTGCATCAAAGACAAGCCAAACTGATTACTTCAGGTGCTTTTATCTAAAAACATACAGAACAGCAGGAAAAGCAAAGGAGGGTGAAATAATTAGATCATGAAATGCTGGAGTATCTGGAAACTGAGAGCAAGCAGTGTAAGGAAGAAGAGAAGCAAAGGGAGATGGAGAAAGCAGCTATTGTAACTGAATGTGGAAGCAAAATACAAACATGGGGATTCAGAGAGTCATACCTGCTTAAATGCTAAGAATTATCAATGACAGAGATAAAGCTCTGAGAAGCAGAGTCCCATGCAACTGTTTTCTCATTGCTATTTACTGTAAAATCTGCTCAATTACAGTCAGGGTGAGGGAAGGACCAATTATGCTAGTAAGCTCTAGGTAATCATATCAGTTATAAAGCCACTAAAAGCAATAGTTTAAGTCCTCTTTTTAGAACACTGAAATTGATATGGAGCTAAATTATTTTGCTGCTGATAAGTATTTATGCCCTTTTATTAGCACTTACTTTCATTAAGTCTGGGCATTTGAGCATCAAAAATTTCAGTAAGGTTAAAGGCAGAAACACCTTTTTTTCTTGCATGCATCCTAAAGCTGAAAACTATGAATTCAGGTAATGATATCTATAACAGCAGTTACAGAGCTCTAGTCTATTCTAAAATGTGTTGTGTCAAGAGGAATTTTTACCATAGTATTATAATGATTTATGTTTTAATCGACTCATAAAATGTAGGTACTGTCATTAACAATTAATGGCAGATCTAATTACAATTCCGTAGTTAAATATGGATTTATTTACATTAAGAGAAGGGAGTAGAGTATTATTTTACATGACAGATCAAAATAGAACACTGTTGTGGAGATGGCAATGGGAACCACATACTTAAAGTTTTCATAGAATAATCATAGAATCATAGAATCATTAAGGTTGGAAAAGACCTCTAAGATCATCCAGTCCAACCATCAACCCAACACCACCATGCCCACTACACCATGTCCCTAAGCGCCTCATCTACACGTCTTTTAAATACTTCCAGGGATGGTGACTCAACCACTTCCCTGGGCAGCCTGTTCCAAGGCCTGACCACTCTTTCAGCAAACAAATTTCTCCTAATGTCCAGTCTAAACCTCCCCTGGCACAACTTGAGGCCATTTCCTCTCGTCCTATCGCTAATTACTTGTTGCATTTGACACTTGAGTTAACATGTCAGTATCTGATTTCTCCAGAAAAGCCTATGTTGTTAATCTACCAAGTGAAACTATTGAGACGCATCCGTTACTTTAAATTAGTCAAATGCATTTGTCTAAATAGAGTTTCGTGAAGTAAACATTGCATTTTATCTTTATCTGTGTTTGTTTAAAATATCAGCTAGTCAAAATTTCAATACAGGACTGAGCTTTCCTTTGTGTTTAAAATAATGTTGAGCAAATGCTTTGTAGATATTTGCCAAATAAACACATTGTTACTTACTATTTTAATTATTTTCTCTAATTATGTATATTTTCACCATTACAGATATGCTAAAAGTTTTTGCTTTATGTTCTACTGATACACAGATTGCTCATTTAAAAAAAAAAAAAGTCAAATACATATTAAGAAGACATTTTGTTCAACAAATAGAAAGGTATGGCAAGGAAAATGGGTGTGGTAAGGAGAATGAAGTATAAGAATCAATTGTGTTTCAGAGCCTAAAATGCCTGGAAATATTGGCCAAGATAAGAAAATTATAACTTGGCTATTTGGAGTGTATAGTGAGAACAAAGTGTTTAGTATGTTCCTATTCCATGCTACAACACCCCTGAATGTCAGATCACAGATCTTTCAGTTGGTGCCAAGAAAATAAGGAACAGAGGTGGCTAACCATGGGCATTTTGAGTGATTGCTCATTGCCCAGCTTGGCAGATGACTGCTTGGCAGAGGCAAGGTAGAATTCAGTTCTTCAGTGTTTTACCCTCATCATGACTATCTCACAGAGGACTTCTGGTATTTGCACTGATTAGAAATTCAACAGAATTGTATTCTGTAGCACAGGCAATTTGGTAAAAATTGAAAGTCTTTTAAAAATTGGTTGAATTTTGCCAGCATTGTAAGAATAACTGGAAAATGTCATGCTGTCAAAACCCACCGTTTTAACTTGCTAGGTGTTTATGTTGTTTGTTGTGACTTTGCATATGTAAGTTTAAAAACACATGCTCTGATAGAATTTAAAATGTAATGCTTTCATTTTACCTCTGAACACAGCCAAATTTCCAAATCTCAGAAAAAATGTATTTTCATTCTCACATGTGATTCTAATTGTAATGACCCATAAGAGAAATCCTACTGAAAACTTCATTGGGGTGTTTGAATGGGGAACTACCCTAAACTAAGTGCCTGGATTTTCAGTCTTAACATTCTTTTAGCTCAATTCTCTGAGTTCAGTATACAAATATAATGGAAATACTGCATAAAGTGTTATCATAAATGACTTCTCTTAGTATGTGTGCAATTTAGTGCCTGGATGACATGCTCTGTCTTGTGATTATTTTTTGCTAGCTAATGCAGAATAGAAAGACAGTGATCTTTGAAGAGGATACAGCAGGAATAAGAATCTGCCCAATGCACAAATTTTGTTGTTTCCTCACCTGAAGCAAAGAACAATTTCCTTTCGTGAGATTTCTCCAGATTGTGCTGAAAAATATCCACCCTTAACATCTCTGGAGCAGCAGGATGGACACAATTGCTTTGTAGACACCTTCATTCGGTGATACATTGGCAAGCAGGCAAGTTTGCATGAGTTTGTTTATGCATGCAATTCTAAATTAACATTAAAAACATGAACAGGCTGGGCCCTGTGGCCCACATTTGATACTCATAGGAAAGAACTTAGAGGAAAGGAGTGTTATCTCTTCTGCCTTGCATACTGCAGCTGACAGCAACACTCTTAACCTCAGGTAGAAATAGGTAAATTATAAAAAATGACTTGAAAAACTTTTGTGTAACCAACAGCTTCAATATACACATTTTGATCTGTTTTCAGTAAAATACATGTTCATTTCTGCTACCCGACAATAGGTGGCACTGGCAAATTTCCTATTTGGTCTGCAGTCTTCAGCTATACAATACAACAGGGATCTGATTTGTTCCACTGGTATCCAAAAAAATTTGTGGCTGACTTGCTATGTGTAAACATTAGACATGCCTGACATAATCATAGGAAAGAAGTTACTGATTAATAGTCACTTTTCTTCCGTATTCACAAGGCATTCCTTAATCATAACCTAATTCTAACATATTTGCTATTTTCATATATTGGAAAAATAATTGCACGCATACATCCAGTGTCCAAAGTATTTGTAGGAGAGTTGAGGTTACACGGTTAGTTGTTAAATAATATGCTATTCTCTTTAGTTGCTGATTGGATGCATTTATACAAACAAAGGCATTTCCCTAACCTTTATACAAACAAAATCTTTTTACACAAGTGTGCAAAAACAGAATATAATAAGAATATGAGTCAGCTGAACTAAAGGACTTTTGATATCAGATAAACCATGGTTTATTGTTCTTTCAGTAAATTCAAGACACACATATTCAAAATTCCTTTACCTAGAAATTAGCGATAAAGTAAGAGCTTTCCCACTGTAATTCTTAATTTTAGACCTACATGATTTCATCTCATCACTGACTGTGTTTTTCTATTATTCATTGCTGAAACAGGCCAGCTTTTTTTTTTTTTTCTTTGAAAGCATCTGACTCCTAACTAGCTGAATTCTAGCAGAAATACTATTTTTGTCCTCCTTGGTATCAGTGTTGCAGAAGCCAAAAACCCTTGCTGTGGGTCTCAAATCATCATTAATGCAGAAAGAGCTATAGATAATTACGTTTCATATGATAAGGAAATAACTTATTTATGTTGAGAAATGAATACAGATAAAAACATGTAACTCTTTACAATTAATCTAAGTCATGTATTAAGTTTTAGACAAGATGATTTAATGAAATACATGCTGTTCCTATATGATTTATACTTAACTTCTGCCAAAAGTCTCTCTCTGCATGTTTATCAATTTTTTTCTTTAATGAAAGTATGCAGTGCAAGAAACATATCACAATTTCTTATTTAAGTCTGAACGGGTTACAGAAAAAACAATTTGTGTTACAATTTTTTATCTATCTTGGTTAAACTGCATTGTTATTTCAATTTTGCACTAGTCTTTGGTGTATGAACTCTTCCATAGAACTCTCTATTTCCAAAGTTATCTTAATAGCTTATTATTTTCATCTGTTTTGTGGACTTACACAGAAGTCTAACTGTTAAAAAAGATGTACTTGCAAAGAGGAGTTTAATAAGAGACCCAATCAAATTTAAATAGACAACCTAATTGCAAAAAATGTGACTTCTTAGGAAGTCAGTTAAATACGTGAAAGACAGCCATTACTGGAATCTCTACTCCCTCCCTTAGCTTACACTCACTTCTTGATATTTAATCAGCATTATCTACACAAGGTGAAGATCCATGTGAGAGTCCAGATTTGTCAATGAGGCAAACTAGCCTGCCTGCCCGTTTTCTACCTTGGACATAGTGAAAGACCACACAATAAATGTTGCATCTTCTAATGCTATCTCAGACTTCTGCTCCATTTTCCAGCCCTTTTAACTACTCATTCTCCACTCACATCTTATGCATCTGCAATGACTGTCAATGTATGCTTTTTTCAAATTACTTTATTTTTGTATTATTGTTATGATGAAATTTCATGCAAAATTTGCTCTAAGGGTTAAAAGATCCAGAACTTTGCCTGTAAGTAAGCATGGAGAATACTAAAACTGTTCTGAAACTCATATACTTCTATTGTCCAAATAGATTCTTTAGAGTCTGACTGTGAAGGGTGTTAGTTGCAAACAAGAGAAATTATTCATTCAGGAAAAAAAAAATGTTTTGCTACTATCATTTCACTGTAAAGTTAGTTTTCTTCATTTTTGAGAAGCATAGAGGATGACGAAGACTTCGATTGTTACAGACTTTCACTCCGGAGGACACTATAAATATCCACCAGAGAGAAACACAGAAACTTTGCTATTGTTTTAAGACATTTAGGTAGCCTTTCAAAAGTTACAGGACCTAACTACTACTGCTTTTGAAACGTTCTGTGGTGGCTTTTATGCTAGAAGCTCAATACAGAAATAAATGATGTCAGTGAGAAATACCAAGCTGAAAAAAAGTTAGTTATATCTATAAATATCATAGACCTCTACCTAGCAGATAAGACTGGGAATGAGGAGACCTGAAGGGAAACTTGAAAAAGGCTCTGACATGGAGAACATGTGGTAGGTCGAAGGGGTATGTGAAGGCAAGGCTCAAGCATAGACAACTTCTAAGTAACAACAGAAGTCACAGAACAGACAATATAATTTATTGTTTAAATTACTTGAGGTTAGTTAATCTAGAGTGACCTAATCAAGGAAGAACATCAGTGGCTTAAATATTTCATCTATATGGTTGCCTTTCTATGACTTCATGTATTATTCTTACTAACTTCACCAGGCTTCATAATTTCCTATACGAATGACTATGAAGGGACATTTACAAGAGCTGATAATAATATATAAGAAGTAATTATAAATATTTATGTTTTGCTGTAAGTAAATGTTGATCTCTTCCAATATTTAATATCTAACTTTACAAAGATGTTAAGAATTGCAGTCAAAAATTGCTAACGTAAATATGTGGTAATTACTTTAACATTGCTAATAATGTCCAGATTACAATGCAGATATTGCAGATGTTTAGTCTGATTCTTCATAGTCTTGCAAGCAGGCTTTTAAAAAAGGTGCTCCTTGTTAGCTGAAATGCACTTTTTAGATACCCAAAACAACCCCAGTGATATATGTTCATCATGGGTGGGTTTGGGAGGTGAAGGGAGAGGCTGGGTTTCTTTCTTCCTGATTAGCATGAATCCCAGATTAGTCTACCAATATCAAAGGGACAGCATCAGTGGGCTTCTGTGCCCTTCAACTTGGATCTTTGCTGCTTACAAGTTATTCCTGTCTGCCCACTATTAAAACCCATCAATTATTACTTTTCCTTGGCATTTAGCTTCTGGAGGATAGCTGTCATGCAGAGAGTAATAATGAGGAACCTGTAGTCATAATTAGCTTTGGAAGCACATGGTTAACGTCTGAACTCCATTCAGGTTCAAAACGTTCCCTGACCACTTTTAGATGGCAGAGTAGTTGGGTGCATAGTACGGATCAGAGAGCTGGCTGAAGAGCACATTAGTCTATAGCAGTCCTCATGTCTAACTCCTTCACATGCAGGGAGAAAGGAAAGAAGAGGGGTCAAGAAGGATGCAAAGCAAAGGATGCAAAGGTACTCTGCTGAAGAATTGGATTGGGATCTGTTTAGACACTCACAAGTATTCTTGGTCCACTTGCAAATCGTGGCACCTCTGCAGCCCTGGTGAAAGCTTGGTTGCCTTCTGTTATAGAAGAACTATGCCATGAACCCGTTAGGTCAGGACAGATTAATTTACTAGCAAAATCAAATAGCATGTTTATTTCATACAGCTATCATGTAAGAACTGCTTTATATTCACGTAAAACTTTTTCTGTTTGTTGGTTATAAGGTACTAAGAAATTCAAAGAGTTACAGCTTTTACGTGCCAGTCACAAGTAGTTGGCATTCATACAGTCAGAAAACACTCGCCTGTGGGTATTTCATACCTTCACAGAAACAAAAGATAAATGATGAAACACTAAAGCCAATAGTATACGTTCAGAACAATTAAAACACCTGAACTTTGTTATGCTGTGAAAGGTAAAAAAAACAATTTACAGATGGGTGTTAAACACACTCATTTATATGGCTCTCAAGCTCAGACAATTCAAGTAGCAATGTAGGGAATATTTTCTGGGTAAATGAAGCAAAATTCTTCAAAAGAGCATGCAGAATACATTTTTTTTCAATTTTACAAATTCCTGTATTTAAGCCCTAATAAAAGCATAATCACTTCAAGTTTGTGCCTAGGGGTCAGCTTCTGGACTGAGCTGCCTGAAAGAGTGACTTAAAGGTTCAGTTAACACATTCTCATTGAATTCGTCATATGAATATGTGAATAAATGAATCTTATCATGTGGTAAATGTACAAAGCTATCCTTCTTTTTTGTACTATGTCATCCAAGAGTGTTAAATGTGTAACAAAACTTTACAAGCTTGATATCCTTCATATACTAAATTCCATCTCTGTCAGTCGACATTCTTTAACAGAATCTAACTCTGGTACTTACATAATAAAACTTCCTTCAAGACATCTGGAATTGGTGCTTTTCTTAAAAAGCACTGATTACCATGTGGATGAATGAATTGCTGCACTTTATCATCATTAATTTCAATAATGTGTGGAGAAGTTATATACAACCCTATGTCATCTGGCCATTAGATAAGACTAATATTTTTAATTGTTAAAGTTTTAATAACGTTCAGAAGTTTTACTCCACTTACAGCATCACTAGAGTGTTTTCCATATTATCTATTCTAAAAGGCATATATGAATATACAGTTTTTAAAAGTTTACAGAGTGTAGTTCAAAATTGCCATCCAGGGATAATTAACTGAACCTTGCAGATGCAATGAGTATGTACTTGTACCTCAAACACAAAGGCATTGTATGAGAAATGTTCTTGATCTCCTTTGGTCTTTGGTCACCACCTGCAGCCTCTGTTTCAGTCAGACGGATAATGGGAGACCTTCCAGCTGATTTTTGTCTGATTTGGATCAGGACCTGAATGTCATGACTGTAAATTTTCAATGAAAATGATTCATCTACTTATAAGCAAATTCATTCATACTCAGTTAGTTTTACACTCACTTAGAGCCCAAAGTGCTGCAGCATGAGTATTTTCTTTAAAACAGGAATAAACAGAGAAATCACTGTGCCTGTCTCTGACCTTGTTGTCTTTTTATAGGTTATAGCCTGTCCAGCCTGTGATTGTTCTCAAAGTAATTTTAATTTCATTTTCTTTATAGCACTTCGTGGCCCCATAGCAAATATTTCATAAAAAAATCTAGACATTTTACTGTTTAATTCATTTGTTTAGTCAAGCATTAATTTATGAATATGTCCTCATTTAAATTCACATGGAAAAAAGCTGAGTGCAATCCATAATGTTAACGTGAGTCTATTTTTAGGTAGAAATCTTATCAAACTTTGTAAAGCCAGATTCTAGTGGATTTTGCTTATTCTCTTGTTGTTCTTTCTAACCAGTGTTTGGCAACCTTTGAAAAATGAAGGAAGACATCTGGTTTCCAAGACGTCTTGTGGCATTTTGTCTCTTAGTAGTGATTCCCTGGACACCTCTTGATGTTTGCTGGCCTGTGACTGGCCAACTGGCCATCGGCTGATTAACACCTCTTTAGGTGCTCTGGATTTTCCAGCCCCTCTTTAACATTTTTACTGCTGTATAACTGACTTCCTTTGCTTGAGATGTGAAGATCTTTTATCTAGATATAGAATAGACAGCATACGGTCCAGGTGGTGAGCTATTTCTTACATTTGTCTTTTTCTTTTCCTTTACTTTTTGCCTTCAAAGGGGAAAGACATTAGTCACCAGGATACCATACAAATTCCCTGCACCCTTTAAGCTTATTAGTTACTCGTTCAGTTTTTTTATTTCCTAGCGAGGTGTCTCAACTATTCCATGTTTTACAACAATTCTAAAGCAACTTCCATAGTGCCAGCATTTCTACTACTTACCACTGTCTAAACAGCACACATTCCATATAGTTGTGAGGTTTTGTTTCCCCCAAAAAAGTCTTAAATAGAAGAACAGAGACAAAAGGAAGTAGAAATGGAAAAGTGATCTGTATCTAATTGTATATCTTGTTCAGGGAGCAGAAGGTGGCAAATTAAGTTCATGAACTGCCAGGGCTGAACGTGGTAAAAAATAAAAATCCCACTACTGGGGGCAAACTAATGCTATTTAAAGCATAGGTACTAAAAACCTAGGAGGAAATGAGGAGAGTCAGTCACATGCAAAACAATAAGCTAAAGTTAACGGCAAGCAAACCCCACAATTTTCACTTCAGCATGTTCTGAAGACAGCTTTGGAGAAAAAGAAGACTCAGAAGAAACATACACCACAAATTATATATTTTTCAGATTAATCTTTTTGAAAAATTCTCTATATGCTGGTCATGAAAAGCAAGCACATATCCACGTTTCTGAAGAGGTTTTGCAAAAAAAAAAAAAAAAGCTTATTTTTAAGAAACATTAATTTGACGTATACCAAATGTGAAAAAAAAAAATCAACTAAAACAAGGAATGTCCATTATCAGATGTATTATACTTCTGAGACCTTATCAGAAAGCTTATCAGTTTAGCTAGACAAAAACAGGTAAGGATTAAAGCACTGCCATTTGCTTTAGTCCTAACAACCAAATTATGTAAGCAAATGCATTGCTTTATTCAGCAGTACCCAGTGCTCATTCCAATATGATCAAATACAGGATTAGCATCTGCTTAAGAGATTTGAGTGTCATCAGCACCAATATGCAAAAAGAAGTCCGTGGACTGTTTTTATGTTATGGCCGTGTCTACACTGAGGATATAGTCCAATGATATGCCTGTGTTGGTAGAGCTACAGGGGAAAAGCTGAACGTGCAAGTGCAGTTGATATTGCCTCTCCTAGTCCATAAATTGACTGAAAAATATTTGGATGCTGACATTTCCTTATTACTGGAGAAATATTCCCAAGCTCACACATCATGTTCTCCTTTTCATTTACAGTGGTTTTCAGCAGATATTTTTCTAACATGTTATAGTAATAATTTGGGGAAACTGTTTGAATCTCTGGATTGTACCAACACATTGTGTGTCTGTTCATATATACAGGTAGAAGAAGTAAAAAATTATGAGAAATACAGAATTCAATTTTTTTTTTCCAGTGTGTTATTATCAGACAAACTTTATTGCATGTTGTGCAATAAATAAAATTTTAAAATATTTCTTTCTGAAAATGCTTTAATAGCCAGTATTGAAAATAGACACAGAAAAACTTTCGTTTTGAACTGGAAGCTTCAATGAAATAGTAAGAGGACAGTGACAATAGCAATGTGCTAGGATGTACAGCAATCTGTCATTCTGAGGTAGTAATATAAAAATGTCATTCCAACAAAGTAAATATGAGCTGCTGAAATAGTTTCATCTCAATCATATGCTAAAAAAAAGAATATGCTTTAAGTGATCTTTTTTTTTTCTTTCTGTCTCTCTCAGTCTTCCCCCTTTCCTCACTCTCAGTTTCTTTCCCCCCTCACCCCTGCTACCCTACAACAAAGCTATCATTTTTTCAAGATCAGGTTTATTAGAAGTACTAATCCTTACAGATGCCCAGGAGTAACACAGTCATGAGTGTGTTTCTGAGTCATTAGTAGGATTAGTCATTAACAGTGACCTTACATTAACAGTGACTAATGACTTATCCTACATTAGTAGGATAAGGCCTTAACAGTTTTGACTTCTGTGTTTCCGAGAAACAAGTGGTCAGAAAAAATGAGTAGCAAAGTGTTACCAGAAGACAACGTTTAAAAAAGAAGGATGAAAAAAAGATTATTCTGAATGGTGTGGCACATGTAAAAGGCAACAATTAGCCATGGAGAGTGACAGGGAAAATACAAAACAGAGAACGAAGACGAAGCATGGAGAGAGACGGAAAAAGAGTAAGTTGGGAAATTATAGAAGGATGCAATAAATTCATTGTTTTGAAGCAGGAGAGCAATTTTAAATTAGCTTCTGAAATGAATAGAAATCCAGTCAAAGCAATAATGGATGAAGGTTAAAGTTTCATATCTGCTAAAGCAGAAGTGTAGCCTGGTCACACATGAAGTTCAAGAAGTATAAAGATCATGAACGTTGAAATTATAATAGCTGACATTAATAAAGTATGCTAAATGCAGACTTCTAAGGTGACAACATGAAAGGTAGCTATAAGACAAATGTGTAGGCAGAGTTTGCTGATCCCAAGTAGTTAGAGCAATATACTATTTTTACCAAAGGAAAGAAAAAGAAAAAACAGATAAAAATAACATTCCAGGAAAGTGTAGAATATAAATAGAGTTAAATAAAAAACTTTTAGAGCATTATTATAAAAACACAGCAACACATAGAGCTCCAGATAATTTACTTTCAGTGACTTTCTGCAAAGAAAGAACTTGAACAGTTTTTTGGGTTTTGTTTTGTTTTTTTTTTTTGGGGGGTTTTTTAATTAATACAAAAAGCAGGCAGCATTATAGGTCTTATAGGAGGTTTTGTAAAGCATGATGAGCAGGAAAAACTGTTAAGTTTTATTTATGCGACAGAAAATCTTGATATGCATAAGACTAGGTTTTTGTCATCATAGAAGGATTTGCTGTTGTAATTTTCACTGTGGCACTCCATTAGTAAGAAGAAATCACTGAAGTATATTAAGCACCGTAAAAAATGCATTTAGAAAGGTTGTAGATTGCTAAGTCAAACATAGAGCTTTAAACTAGGTTCGAAGGGGGAAGGGAATAAAACCAGGCTCACTAGAGAAGAGCCTAGGGGCGGCACGCCAATGTCGGGGGAGAAATCGGCAGCCCAGCTCAAGTGCATCTACACCAATGCACGCAGCATGGGCGGCAAACAGGAGGAGCTGGAAGCCATTGTGCAGCGGAGTAGCTATGACTTAGTCGCCATCACGGAAACATGGTGGGATGAGTCTCACGATTGGAGTGCTGCAATGGATGGCTATAAGCTCTTCAGAAGGGACAGGTGAGGAAGGAGAGGCGGTGGGGTAGCCCTGTATGTTAGGGAGTGCTTTGACTGTCTAGAGCTCAATGGTAGTGATGATGAGGTCGAGTGCTTGTGGGTAAGGATGAGGGGGAAGGCCAACAAGGCAGATATCCTGCTGGGAGTCTCTTATAGACCACCTAACCAGGACGAGGAGACAGACGAAATATTCTACCAGAGGCTCGCAGAAGTCTCACAGTTGCTAGCCCTTTTTCTCTTGGGGGACTTCAACTTTCCGGATGTCTGCTGGAAATACCACACAACCGAGAGGAAACAGTCGAGGAGGTTCCTGGAGTGTGTGGAGGATAACTTCCTGACACAGTTGGTAAGAGAGCCCACTAGGGGAGGTGCCTCGTTTGACCTGCTGTTCACAAACAGAGAAGGACTGGTGGGAGATGTGGTGGTCGGAGGCCGTCTTGGGCTTCGCGACCATGAAACGGTAGAATTCTCGATACTTGGTGAAGTAAAGAGGGGGGCCAGCAAAACCGCTACCATGGACTTCCGGAGGGCGGACTTTGGCCTGTTCAGGACACTGGTCGAGAGGGTCCCTTGGGAGACAGTCCTGAAGGGCAAAGGGATCCAGGAAGGCTGGATGTCCTTCAAGAAGGAAGTCTTAAAGGTGCAGGAGCAGGCTGTCCCCATGTGCCGTAAGAAGAACGGGCGGGGAAGACGACCGGCCTGGATGAATGGGGAGCTCTGGCTGGGACTCAGGAAAAAAAGGAGAGTTTATCACTTGTGGAAGAAGGGGCAGGCAACTCAAGAAGAGTACAGGGATCTCGTTAGGTCGTGCAGAGAGGAAATTAGAAAGGCAAAAGCCCAGCTAGAACTCAACCTGGCCACTGTCGTGAGAGACAACAAAAAATGCTTTTACAAGTGTATTAATGACAAAAGGAGAGCCAAGGAGAATCTCCACCCTCTATTGGATGTGGGGGGGGAACATTGTCACCGAGGATGAGGATAAGACTGAGATACTTAATGCCTTCTTTGCCTCAGTCTTTAATAGTCAGAGCAGTTATCCAGAGGCCAGTCAGCCCCCTGAGCTGGAAGATAGGGACGGGGAGCAGGATAAACCCCCCATTATCCAAGAGGAAGAAGTTAATGACCTGCTATGCCAGCTGGACGTTCACAAGTCTATGGGGCGGGATGGGATCCACCCGAGGGTACTGAGGGAGCTGGCGGAGGAGCTTGCCAAGCCACTCTCCATCATTATCAGCAGTCCTGGTTAACTGGGGAGGTCCCAGACGATTGGAGGCTTGTCAATGTGACGCTCATCTACAAGAAGGGCTGGAAGGAGGATCACGGGAAGTACAGGCTGGTCAGCCTGACCTCGGTGCCGGGGAAGATTATGGAGCGGTTCGTCTTGAGGGCGCTCATGAGCCATGTCTGGGACAACCAGGGCACGGGTTCATGGAAGGCAGGTCCTGCTTGACCAACCTGATCGCCTTCTATGACCAGGTGACCCGCCTCGTGGATGAGGGAAAGGCTGTGGATGTGCTCTACCTGGACTTCAGAAAAGCCTTTGACACTGTCTCCCACGGCTTTCTCTTAGAGAAGCTGGCGGCTCACGGCTTAGACAGGTACACTCTTCGCTGGGTAAAAAACTGGCTGGACGGCCGAGCCCAGAGAGTTGTGGTGAACGGAGTTAAATCCAGTTGGCGGCCGGTCACGAGCGGTGTTCCCCAGGGCTCAGTTTTGGGGCCGGTCCTGTTCAATATCTTTATCAATGATCTGGATGAGGGGATTGAGTGCTCCCTCAGTGAGTTTGCAGATGACACCAAGTTGGGTGGGAGTGTTGATCTGTTTGAGGGTAGGAAGCTTCTGCAGAGGGACCTGGACAGGCTGGATCCATGGGCTGAGGCCAATTGTATGAGGTTCAACAAGGCCAAGTGCCGGGTCCTACACTTGGGTCACAACAACTCCATGCAACGCTACAGGCTTGGGGAAGAGTGGCTGGAAAACTGCCCAGAGGAAAAGGACCTGGGGGTGTTGGTTGACAGCCAGCTGAACATGAGCCGGCAGTGTGCTCAGGTGGCCAAGAAGGCCAACGGCATCCTGGCCTGTATCAGAAATAGTGTGGCCAGCAGGAGTAGAGAGGTGATCGTGCCCCTGTACTCGGCACTGGTGAGGCCGCACCTCGAATACTGTGTTCAGTTTTGGGCCCCTCACTACAAGAAGGACATTGAGGTGTTGGACCATGTCCAGAGAAGGGCAACGAAGCTGGTGGAGGGCCTGGAGCACAAGTCTTATGATGAGCAGCTGAGGGAACTGGGGTTGTTTAGCCTGGAGAAGAGGAGGCTGAGGGGAGACCTCATTGCTCTCTACAACTACCTGAAAGGAGGTTGTAGCGAGGTGGGTGTTGGTCTCTTCTCCCAAGTAAGTAGCGATGGGATGAGAGGAAATGGCCTCAAGTTGTGCCAAGGGAGGTTTAGACTGGACATGAGGAGAAATTTCTTTACTGAAAGAGTGGTCAGGCCTTGGAACAGGCTGCCCAGGGAAGGGTGGAGTCACCATCCCTGAAAGTATTTAAAAGACGTGTAGATGAAACACTTAGGGACATGGTGTAGTGGGTATGGTGGTGTTTTGATGGTTGGACTGGATGATCTTAGAGGTCTTTTCCAACATTAATGATTCTATGATTCTATGATTCTATATACCTATATAACTGTAGAAAGCACCAGATGAAAAAAAAAAAAAAACCAAAACACTGACAATTAAATACTCAGGTATACATTCAGGTAAAGGAGATAGAGTGAAAACAGGAATCTTTACTTGTAAAAGGCTTCGGGATTTGTCCAGGCAAGTGTAGCAATGTATTGCTTCATTTGATACGGCATGTCTGTTGCTGCACTGAGGAGCACTTGCAAGTTCTAGGCTTTATCTTTATTCACTAAACTCAAATGGTTAATCCAAAACCTACTCTGAAGAACCATAATGTTTCTTACCAGGACTGCAGCTTGTCTGTCAGTAACAATCCCTTTCAATCAGTAGGAACTCAACCTGTATATTCTTTTCCTACAAGACTATGCCTTCATATTTATTTTTTTATTTCAGAAATTTGTTGGTCTACTGTAATTAACTTTTACATTTTTAATCTCTTAAAGCATTTACTATATCTCACGGCACTGAAATATTGATAAGCACAAAATGCACTCACAATCTGCCTGGTTCTATAGGATTTCTTCTTCTGGAGCAGTGGTGGTTGCACCTCTGCCTGGTAGATGCTGTTGCTGGTCATGTCAGTACCGAGTTGATAACAGACCTGCAGTTGTTCAGTGATCTGGGCTCACACAGCAACCTGCAATGACAGAGAGCTCTTGTGAATGACATCCAAGGGACATCTTACAGATTCTGATTTTGCTGGACAAAAATGCCAGAAAGAACCTGGGGAGAGGATGCTGCAGCAACCTACCATCCAGGGACATAGCAAAACTCACTGTTTTTGTGAGTCTGAGCACTGTTTGCCTGCTTCCTTTAGAAGTCCGGAAGAAGATTGCCACCACAAATCCATCATTTAAAAGCTCTCTTCCAACATTGTCACAGAGGTTTCCAAATCTGTCTCCTTGGACAGAGTCAGAGCCCCCCACCAGCAGGCTGGGGCATGCACGTAAATTACCAGACCTTGTTATTAGATGCCTCTCTGTGCTATCTGTGTATCCATTCTTAGGTTTCAGGATAGCCTTAAGGATTATTTACATTGTCTACAATTTCAAAAAGAAACAAGGAGATTCCTGTGTGGTTCAGGACAGCTATGGATCAGGATGTACTCCCAAGAATCTTTGTGCATCAGAAAACAGATATGCATAATAAAAATGCCAACAACTACAGCAAAGTCTTCTTTCATGAATGATACAAGGAAGCTCTGAAATCCTGAACTGAAAGAAAGTCCAAAAGATTTTTGTATTATCATAACAATTATTTTAAGAATACTGTGTGGAAAGGCCAGTTGTAATAAATACCTAGAAACTGTAGACGACTTCCAAGATCAGTGCTCCTGATATGAAATAATGGTTACACAGACTGTGGCAAATTCATTCAAATATACAGCTAAATACTTGGTCGCATCACAGAAAAACTGGAAAACAAGTTACAGATCGGAAGAATGTCCTGTGGAAATAACAATTACATTTATAATGCCAGGTACTCAATTAAAAATACGCTCCTGTGAGAATTTATAGAAAATGGTGCATTTGAGAAAACTGATATTAATAAGGAATTATCAGCTTCAGATCAAAATATATTTTTCAAATATTGAAGAAATTCACTTCAGCATTTCTAGAACAAAATGTATGTATTTTTACAGTAGACAAGATAACCGGAGAATCATAAAAAATCAGCTAGTTCAGTCCCTTGACTTAGACCTGTTTTAGAACAAGGTCATGCACTCTTCTTCCTATCTTTCATTTGAATGATCTTTTAATAAGTCTGCTTGGTCTTATTGTTACAACCTCTCTCTGTCTCCTCTTAAAACAGTTCTATCTTTTCCTAAATAACTTTATATTACATTTGGCTATAAGGAGTAAAGGGAAAGAAAAAGGAAGAAAGGAAGAAAGGAAGAAAGGAAGAAAGGAAGAAAGGAAGGAAGAAAGAAAGAAAGAAAGAAAGAAAGAAAAAGAAAAGAAAGAACAGAAAGAAAAGAAAGGAAGGAAGGAAGGAAGGAAGGCCCTATACGTGATCATTAGGCAGTGAGACAAAAACTTGTTTTTTCTCTACCACATTAACAAACATTGAGTATTATATAGAAAGTAATGTTATTTCTATGTAGGAAGCATTAGTCAGACTGAAAGAATGAGCTCCTCAAATAATGGCTCCAAATTAGCAGAGGTTCCAGAAGGAGCTAGTAAAATGTTGTGACAGCCTGGAAAATACACCTTGCACTGTGAACGCTAAAATTGAGTTGATTGTAACAGAAACAGGTGAAGAAGAAACAGATTTTATATGGCAGAATCTCTCAGAAAAGCATAAGAAGAGGCACTGATTGGAAGGCAAAGTTAGGTAGACAGAAGCAAAATACAAAATAAGATGCAAATTCTTCACAGTTAGCATAATTAACAATTGGAATAATTTAAGCAGGAACATGATAAACTGTTCAACTGCAATACTTTACTTAAACCTACATGTCTTTCTAAATCACATGTTCTAGCTCCAAATGAAGTTATAGGCTTGATCTGAAGCTTACTGGGTGAAGTTCCTTGGCCCATGTTATGCAGGAGATCAAAATAGGATGACCATGATGGCCTGTTTGAGGCTTGCATTCTACAAATATACGAAAATACAGTCATTAATTTCTCTGTCACACCAGAGTTACACTCTCAAACTCTTCCTTTTACCTGTCACTTGCTCCCTATTTATTTATTTATTTATTTGAATTTTTTTTTTTCCTCCATGGCTATCTTTTTTGGAACTTCATTGTACAGAATGGTCATTAACTGTGATGCAAACGCCAATGTTTCCATGGAAACCCCTGTCCACTACAGAATATACTAGAGCAATTTTTGAACCATTTGTCCATTTGATTAATTATGTCTTTGTGCTGAAGGCGGCTTGGCTTGATTGTCTCATCATGTATTAGAGAAGCTACTGCTCTAACAAATGGAGCTATTGTTTTGGGTCTATTCAACTTGGTACATCCCTGAGAGCTGATAGACATTTCAACAAAATGACTGTCCCTTAATGAGCTGCAGCTTGTCAGAATTGTTTAGGGCTCCATGCTAGGCACAGACCACTGTCATGACAGCTTCAATTATTATGGCAATGAGTAGGATGTCTATAAAAGAGTCCATAGAAGAGAATGACCCTGGTTTTGATATCACATAGTTTGTAATTATCAGTTATATATACGCTATATGATAGATTCATAATAGATTCCAAAGTTTTGAGACAATTTTCTGATGAACTAGTTGTTCAGTCACAAAGAAAGAAGAGATAAAATACTTTCCCTAACCTTTTTAGTTGCTTTTTGGTAAAAACAGAAAACAAAACCCACAAAACAAACCAAAAAATCTCACAGAAAATATCAGCCAGTAATTGTTTGCAGTTTTGCTTTGTTGATAAATCACAGACACTGCAGCTTTCTGTAGTGAGGCAATTTCCATCTCTATTATATCTTTTTAAACATTAATTTTACCTATTACCAGTCCTGAAAATCTGCAAGGAATATGAAAAAATTTAAATGCAATATGCATGGGCTGAAAGGAAAACATATTTTTTTTCCTAACAAATTATTTCATAAACCTACACAGAATTTACTCTGGTCCTTGCTCTGTCAGCTCCCATCAACATTTTTGCAATTTTAGTGGACACGTCTGTCACTGTGTTGTTTACATTAGTGAATATCCAGCTCTGAAATGTAAGCAGCTTTGTCGACATGGGATTATGTTAGACACATACCTGCTTATTTCTGGCAACAGGTTTCACATATTTTGAATAATAATAATGGAAATATTAGAAATCTGTATTACTTTTCACAACGGCCTATAATTTCCCCTACAGAGATACGCACTTCTCAAAGGAGGAAACACGAAGCCAGTCAGAGTCAACAGAATAAGAACTAAGCTGGCTCTAACCAGAAGTTAATTATGAAAATCAAGATAGACTTTCTACATATTTTAAAAATGTAGATTTATGATTTCCATTCTTAGATGTTCCATTCAGTGAACAAGCATGAAGAGTCACTGTATATGACATTTGCTTTAAATATTTCTCAGTGCAGAATCAGTGATTAAGCTGTGCCCCTAATAATCACAGATGGAAGTCAGCACCCTGTAGCTACCAACAGCCACATTTAATCAGTTAATAACTGTGGATTAAACTTAATTCAGATTAATTTGTATTAGTATAGAATTTGTAACTCAATTGCTTTCATATTAATTTACATGTTGTCTAGACATGACATCATATTGACTCTTTGTTTGGCCCAAACACTAATTATGAACTATGTAGTTAATGGATGCAAAACTTTCAGTTTAAAAACAAAATAGGATTTCTGTCTACACTGCACTGAGGACAGTTCAATATTACAGTTTAGAGTTGCTGGCTTAGCATTGCCTGGGAATAGCACTTCTTCATTTGCACTTCAACCTCCTTAAACAAAGCATGTTGTTCTTACATGAAGAATGTGGCTGTTGGAAAATGAAGTTGCTATCATCCATCAAAAATTGTTAGCCTCAAATTCTTCTGGGAAAAGCCCAGTAAGAAAATCAAAAGGGTTAAAGAAAAAAAACAAGAAGAGAAAAAAAAAACCTGCTAACAATAATAACTGCTGTGGAACAAATTGGACTGAACCACTGTCAAGGTTATTTTATCATTTATAATTGTATCTATTCTGGGGGGCCTTCCACATGAACCTGAGCTCAGTTATCACTTCTTCTGACAGTATTTGACTCATTCATTTCCAAAGTACATTTTAAAATAAAATAAAAATTGTGGAAAACATCCTTGGCTTTCATTAGCATGATATGTACTGTTTTTATGGTATGTACTGTTTCAGTTCTTTTGGTTTAGCTAGATTATGGTTTTATATATGTACAGATAGGGTCCAAGATTACTTAAGATATGTTTTACAGACAGGATGCATTCATACTTACTGTTATACTTAATAGTAAAATAGTATCTAAAAAAAAAAAAAATTAGAAACACTGATTTATTACCTTGAAATTTTCATCAGCAATAGTGCTAATTGTAAGAAAAACATACGTGATTCGTATTATCCTGCAAATTTTACTATCTTTCTTTAAATTTTAGTTTGTCTGTAGTGCCTCCATAAAAACCACCCTGGCTTAATGCTTCAAATAAACACCAGAAAATAACTCAGAATAAGAGACTGAGTGGATAACAACAAGTTCAAACTTTGCGATTCCCATTTGCCCATTTATCTTAATAGTGGTGAACAGAGGTAATAACTGAGCAATAAAGTAATGCCAGACAAACTGTTGTTTTGTCTTTTTTTTTTTCTTTTTTTAATCTCAATATTCCCCACATAGATTACATGGTTGAATCCTAAAAAAAAAAAGAATAATAATCTTTATGTTTAAAAACAGGTCTAATTGATAATTTTATCAACTGTAGGAAAAGCTACTACTCAGGCATATTTTTTTTACCTGCTGGATAAATAATGTTCGACTTGCTCATCTGCAGTGTAATAGTGTCACCTAGTGGCCTACCCCATTCCTCACCAAAGACTACTTTTCCTAGGCTGTGCGTTCATAAGAGATCACCTCCAATCCGTGCAAAAGCCCATTGCAGCATATGCTACCCTTGAAGCTGTAATAAATCATTCAGTAGCACAACACTCCTGTTTGCATGCAGTACGATGGGGATACAATTTCAAAATAGCTTCCACAATTAATGCTGCAGTTTTATGTCAGTGGCACAACTGATGGGCAGCGTTCTTACTTTGGGCCTTCCTAAACTGAGTTTTGTACGTGCAGATTGCACACACGTAAATTGATGAGCTGCCCTTCTACTAACCACACTTTAGAGTTGAGATGTTTGAACATGCAACACCAAAGGACATTTTTAATTTATGACTTACTGTGACAGGCACATCTTCTGCAAGTATAGAGGGGACAAACAAGACATACAGATAAGCCAGTAAAACACACAATTTTTACATGTAAGGTTTATAGTTGCAGGAGATTTTATTTTTATAAATAAATATCTAAATTAGTATCTACTAATGAAGTAGTCGCAAGAGTATAAAACTAAATTCTGAGACTGAAGAAGAGTAAAAGATTTTATCTCTTTCACGCATCTAGTTAAAAGTTATTTTTTAAAATTATCCTGTGAAATAATATTTTTGAACCTAAAATGCTTCTATTAGCTTTGATCCTCAAGAAATAGAAATTTTATAGTACAGATGGGTTAAAATGTTTGAGTCTTCTTTCCTCATACCATAGATGAGCTAAGCAAGAGTTAACTAAGCTTTTGTAAATTCATAACGACTCACGTGAAAGTTCTACACAAAGTCACAGAAAATACTAGAACTCAGAATTATTTCAATGAATATCTGTACTCAAAGTTAATGTGAAACACATGAAAAAAAGCAGAGACAAATAAAGTGACCTCTGTAAAATTAAGACCGACTAATTAAGATTGATTTTTTGTAGTGTTTTTTTTTAATTTCTTCCTGTAATAATAAAACAAATAAAACTTTACATCATCACTCCATTCAAGATACCCTTGTATTACTGTCTAACAAATTAGATTTTACTTTTTTTCCCCCTCTCAGATTTTTAACTTAAAAAAACCCGACCACATGGAGCAAAAACAACTAGAAATTATTAAACATATATGGAAGACTGGTATTGCAAATCTCAATGTTCCATACACTTCTGCAGACTAAAAAATGCCAATTTCCCCTTATATTGAAAGTTCCTGAACTTTTTTTAGAGAGGTTATTTACAGCTAACAGTGCACATTGACATTGAACTTCAACTCCATAAAGCAATTACTAAACTAATATTTATAAAACGTCTTTACACTGCCAGCTTCAGTCTTAGCAAGATGATAAAATCCTGCAGAGATCTCAGTAGTTTCAGAAGTATAATAATGCTAGAACTCTTCCTACAGCATCCTGTTTCTTTCTTGCATAAAGGCAACACATCAGGAGAGTAAGCAGTTTCTGCAAGATTAATGAAACATGAGGAAAGGCTTCCCAGATGCTGCTGAACTGCTCTGAAAACATAATTCATTTGCTGTCTTTACTTCTGCTTTTTATATGGGTTATATTAAATATATCTCTTTGCAGTTTTCTGCTCTTTAAATCAGAGGGTGATGGCTTAGTGTAAATATAATGATTTACATTAAAATACGTGTGATTTCTTGGGCAACTTTATAAATTAAAGGTATGGGGATAACCTTTATCTTTGCGTTGACATCATGGCCTGGAGATACGTTTTGTTATGTTTTCACGTCTTCATAAGACTCTGAAACAAATTAATTCAAAAGTTCCCAGTTGCTCTCCGGTCTCATTGCTAAGGGTATTGGCAGTGACTGGGGCTCTTGATCAAGATGTGAGAAGTCATACCCAGTGGTTAAGGCCAGGTGAGGTCAGAAAACATATGCTGTACTAGCCCAAGGAAACAATAACCAAAGGACAAAGCTAAGAATGTCGTCTAATGGTAGGCTTATGCTTGGGAGCTCAGGAATCATAAGGAAAACAGCATGAGAGAAGGGACCGCAAAGTGGGAATCAGAACTGAACACACTGGACACTGAAATTCCTGTCCAACCGAACACTTAAAAAAACAAAACCTTGAACAGGGCAGAGTTTTGATTATTTGCTCTAGTCAAGAGCAAATGGTAAGATGCCCAGACAGATGGGGATAACACCCGTCAGACTCACAGGAACACACCTGGCGTCCTGGGGAGCTGTCCACCTCTGGGGATAGCTATCTTGACTCATCTGCAAGGAACGTCTGAGATGACTGTGTCTATACCAAACATGAAAAGAGCTATGAAAATAAAAATTTTCTTTGGGAAATGTAAATCTCTATTGTAACTTTTGCTGGGATATAAAGGCTTCATTTGTTCCTCATCATTCCAGTCCACAAGACCTATATTTTGACAATACAGCCATCTTCAGTCTGCAGTATCAGATTCCTCAGCTGGATAAAGCTGAAAAGCTGATGGTGCAAAAAAGCAAAGGCACTAATTTTGAAATAACAGGACTGAAGTATGTTCTTGGAGGCAGTATGACATATCTTCTCACCGTAAAAATATACAGACTTCCCATGACACAAGGACTAGCAGAAGTTTGCTATAGGAGGGTTACTTATTACCCTTCTTCAGTGGTTTGTCATCTTTTCCACACTATGTCAGTGGCAGCAAAATGCTGAGTGAATCCCAGAACTTAACCGAGACAACATTAGCACGCAGCTGAGCACTGAAACCAACCTCCCCAGGGCTTCTAATTGCATCTTAGTGCCTCTGCCACTGATGTGAGAAAAGCTCTCATGAATGCATTTCTGATAATGTTGCCTTTGAGGGCAGAGGAACACAAAGGAATAGACAGCCTTGAATTGAAGGGGCCCGACAAGTTAAACTTTGCAGGGTCCCTGCATCCATGTTATATGTCAGTATGAGTTGGCAGAGGAACTCTTGTGGGGCAAAGCAAACCTGACTGCAGCTAAGTGCATTGCATTCTTTTTCTAACACTACCAAAAGCCCAGATCTTCTTTATTTAAGAAAGAAGCATATAGAGGTGAATATTCCCTACAGAAACACCTTGTACTGAATCCCTGCCTTGATGGATCTGCAGAGCTCCTGCCAACCCCATACCTCAGACCACGCAGTGAAACCCGTTAAGGAACAAGATCGCCACTGTGTTGGGGAACTTCTGCACTGAGATAAGCCATTGTCTCAGTAAGTAAGGAAGGATGGCATTAGACTGCTTTTCTAGGCTCTCCATCTGCATATCTGCAGGGGAATTGTGCGTAATATATCTGAGATCTACCTGTGTACCAAAAGACAATTGTATATTCAAACAAGCAATGTTAAAAAGCACATACTTACGTGCCCATGGCAAATGTTACATTTGGTAACTGCATTCTTCACAGGTATCTATACTTTCTAGCTTCACTTGTAATGTTCCCCGTTGTTTAACATTGTTAAATCCTCTTTTGGATGTCATACTCTCAAGAAAAAAATCATCTGACTATTTCTTTCTCAAGCCAGGGAGTAGTCCGAAGGCCTCACATGACAGCTCTGACTCTCTCCACAGGCCAAACTAAATCTGTGACCAGAAGGCAGTGGCATTCAGTCTTCCTGAAAATGAGGGTGGTGTGGTGTTTTTTGGTTTTGGTTTTTTTTTCCCTTTGGAACAAGAAGCCACATCATATTTTTATTTATATATGTTGGCAGTTCTTGAAAAACACTCTTCTGATTTCCTATCCATAAATGTGATCTGAATTTGATTGCAGCTTCACCTGCAAGATAATTCTTTGAATGCACAGAGTTATGAAATACAAGTGATGTTTGACATCTTCTAACTGATAAATGATTTAGAGCATTATCTCCCAAGAGTGCCCAACATATACTAAGCTATTCTGGTGTGGATACTTCTAGTATGTACTCTCAGAATTGCATTGTTCTATGTAAAATACCACTATAATCTTGACCAGGATCTTTGGCTATAGTGGTTTCCACTCCTAAGTCACCATCCCAAAAATTAAGCTAAAGACCTACTAGCCCTCTTTCTCTTGCTCGGGGTCTTCAAATGGGGATCACTTGATAGCAAAGGTTAAAGGATTTCTCTCTGAAGACAGTCAGCAATCCAGGGGAGAGGGAATTTGCCCAAGTAAACAGAGACTTGGTCTGAAACCCTAGTTAGAATTAGAGTAAACCTGTGCTTTGGTCTCCCATGTCATCTCTACTTTCTTGTATCTTTTCGGACTACTGCTTAAGTGGTAGACTTCACTTCCACTACTATATATGGTACTTACCTTTTCGTTATCTTTCCACACCTCATTCCCCTCTCTACAGGAAATATGCCCTTAACTCCATTTCCATCAGCAAACAAGTATTTACACTGTTTAGTACCTTGTTAATCTTGTCCTGAACTTCACTTCTCACTTGAGGTTCCCATGTGTGCATTAAAAATAAAACCCAGAATATGTTATTTATTTATCTGAACATCAATACACAAATACACACACATTTGCAGACATACATGGACACTCAGAGACATATATTTTTGCTATCCATTTTTCATGGTTGCATCTTAAATAAGACTGATGCATAAAAATATCCCCAAATTAAACTCTTGTATATGTGACATTTACATGGTTTTCACAGTGGGGTAAAATGCATTTCCCTCTACTTTCACCAAGAGGGAAAGGATTATCTTAGTATTTTAAATTTTGTTTCTTTTTAAGAAGAATACATAGCCATGATAACATTTTTTAAAGCTGTGAAATAGATATGTATATGCATAATAAATATATAACATGTATAATCTGTCATACAACTTTTTCTGAGGACACTGAGTGGCAACCTCATGTATATCTGTTTGTCAAAAGTACAGTTATCACTCTCTGCTCTGATATTGCAGAAAGGTATTACAGGGAGACTAATCTGTATTTATGTGCCTGATTTTCTCCAGCCTAATTTCCCACTTTCAAACTCAATATATGACCAGCCTAACCAAAGAAATCCTATGGGATTTACACCTGATAGTAAATTAGTACTTTGGCTGATTTTCAAATAAATGTGCAATGAATGTGAAGACTGAATGAAGCATTCCTTTACAGTTCTGGGAAGGGGGGAGAAAGACCACAGAGTCCGTGTTTGGAATTCATTTCCACCAGCAAGGGTAACAACAGGGGAAAAGGTTTTAAATGCCCTTCAGCAGAAACTGGCAGTCAGGGGAGGCAGAGGAGTCTTTTGCTCATATCTTTCGCTGTAAGATGTCTAAGTGTGTTATCTCTTTCCCATAGCTGTCAATGTCAACTTTGATCACTGATATATTATCTTGGCAGAAAGATAATCTAACCTCGATCCTTAAAACTTTGTGCTTATGCAGTGCACATCTTCCTAGTGCTGTCTCAATATACTAACCCAGCTGTATTTCATTTCATTTAATAAAGTACCTTAATTAAATCAGCTCTTCTTATGACAGAAATGTTAAGAATCAATCAAGAGCCATTTGTTTTTCCTTATGTTAACGTATCATTTCCCATATAATTTCTTGCAGCGGCATTTCTAAAGGGATGTTATCTACTTTGAAATCATGTTTAAAATATTTTACTTACTGGGGCATTCTGCTATTGAGTTATTGATGGATTCTTCAAGGAGATTCTGGCAGAGCGAATGTTTATATTGACAGCATAGATGTCACGGCATAGCCAGCAGTAACCAATGGATTAATTCGTGTTCATAGGGAGCATAATCTAATATAATTAAGGCTGTCTAATGCTTACATTAAAATATCCTGGTTTACATATCTTGATCAGACTTCAGCTGTTCGGGTTAAAATTGTACATGTTGACTGTCTGCCTCAGGCTGAACTTTTTTCAATGTCAGCAAAACTAGATCAGCCATTTCCCAAAACAAAGTTAGGAAACTATACCTTCCAGTTTAGACAGTTTTAGGTTTGTTTTGAAACAGTAATAAATCCATGCTTTGGAGAGGACTCAGCTATCCCTCAGAGGGTCACAGGAGCATAACACTAGCCACACACCACTTTTTATCTCTGTTAAATGAGTTAAAATATGGTAATATCTTCCCCACAATTTGGTCTCCTTATTAGAGTCCAGCCCGGTGACATGTAATTGAAACCCCTCATGTAAGCAATTAGAGAAAAAAGTGCCTGCCTGGCTAGTGATTTGTCCATCAAAGGTGGACTACCAAGGAAATCATCAGTTTCCTGCTGAGTGGAACTTTCTATCCCAAGGTAGGATTTTACGTTGACAAATAATATTCTTCAGAATCTCCAATAACTGTGAAAAATCTTTGTATTTTCTCTGTAGAAAATATGTCCCATGAAGTGATGAAATTTGCAGAGATCTACCTTCAGAAATCTCTTGCCTTGTGTCAAGATACAAGTGTGATTTACACTGAGTAAAGGTAAATTGCAAAATGATGAAATATCTGCAAATTAATATAGAAGAAAATTCTGCTATAAATAAACTACAGAAAGAAAGAAAGAAAGAAAGAAAGAAAGAAAGAAAGACAGACAGACAAAACCCAACAACTCAAAACACTCCATATGGAAAGTGTTAAATCAGTCAAAAGCTTGACTAAACAACTCCTGCTACCTTGAACTGATACAAAACAAAACAGACAACAGATCAGAGGGAGCAGATTCAAGAAGTATGGATCCTTCCTTGGCAGTCTGCAGGAAATTCAAAACTTGCACTGAAAGCACTTTAATCTTAAACTCTGTAAAACAAGGAATGCAATGATTTCTTATACAACATTAACACAGTAGTATACACACAACAAATTTTCTTCCACAAAAGGACACCAACGAATTAAAAAGGATGTAAAAATGAAGAAAGGTTAACACTGTACACTCCAGAAGACGTAACTGTAGAAAAAGTTTGGAAAAGACATAGGAAGAAAAGACATCAAGGTTAAGCATTGAGGAAATATCATGGTGAACCGGTCAATTCAACAGCTGTTTGCCGTAGAAGATCTTGGCACAATGGATTTTAAATCTGGGAAAACCGGCGGGGAGGTTGTCAGACCTCCAGGCTGTTTCTCATCGACTGTCAAACAAAGGCCCTTCCAAAACAAAATTCTTAAAGGTTTTCTAAGCATCAGTTCTCCAACGTGGAAGTAACTCTCACTGTGAATTCCAGGTTACTATGCAAGATTCTCTGGCCTCTTTCATCTTATGCCAGTTATAGAGGAACTTGATGAAACTTGTGATTGTTGCAAACTGACATTGTCTTCGCAGATACTGCCAATGAAATTAATAGACAACATATTGAATTTCAAGAAGCTACAGTGTCAAATGGCTCTACAATACCATTTACTATGAGGTTACCTGATTATGTTCAGCTAGGTTTAATAGTTGTCTTAGGAAGCATAGATTCATACTCATTTATTTCACCATAAATACTTATTTAGGCGGAAAAAAAAAAAAAAAAAGAGATTGCTCAGGAAACTGGAAGATTTAATTTGGAATCATGCCAAAAAATAGTAGGTAATTAAGTATCAGTGGGTTAATGCAGTCAGCAACAAGGAAGTCACTAAAACTCCATTGAATGTGCTCAAAGAGGCGGTAGATGTTACATGAGGAAATCTAATACATGGGTTGAGTCTTACACCAAATGACCCAGAAGCTCCCTCCAACTGTAAGCTCTATGAACTGTGACAATTGTAATAAGTGGTGGCACTTGTGGAATTCCTTCCTGCCATGAAGTATAAATTATTATATAAAGGCTGTCACACACAATACATCATCTACAAATTTTTTGAGTTCTTACTGCAGCTGCCATTTGAAAAAAAAAAAACTTCCCTAAAAAAATGTGCAAAAAAGCATAGAGCTATTTGACATAATAGAAATTCACTCTGAGGCTCTCTACAAGTACCATTGTCTTTGCTATACTTGCCTTTGGTGATTAGGGTGTTCCCAGGACTGTCGAAACACCAAAACTCAGGAAAAAAAAAACATTCTACAGTTAAGTGGAAAAGCAAATATTCCTGGCATAATTTGACTCATTCTGTTTAGTAAAAGGTAGTAGAAAGAGCACTGGGTCAACACTATGGTTTTGGTTCATTTCTCATAATTGACAAAAGTGAATGGACTGGTGTCATCCAGATGACAACTCCTTGAATTCAACAGCATTTTAAAAATGTCAACACATTTTTCATATATTATTTCTAACACAGTCTACTGGAATAAAACTCAGAGGCTACATCCACCAATGTTTCAGCTCACTTATTCCCAGTCTTCCCCTCCTACCCCACAACCAACCCCACCCCACTCTATTTTATGGGAAGACTACAACTCAGACACAGATTTAAACACTCTAATATTTTCTCAGTTAAATGTTATATTCATCACAGCAAGGACAAGAAATTGCATATTTGGAATATATGTAAAATTTCTTACGAGTTGTACTGAAATGAAAATTCCTGCCTGACCTTAACATTGTTATTACAACTCCTGGTCACATATGCTCACTTCATAATGACAGACCATGTAATCCTTTCTGTAATGTATTTTCCCAAATTCATTAAGAATAAGAAACTGCATAGCTGATATCAGACTTGCTACACTGGAGTGAGATAGCAAAATTTATAATGGTATATCAGCATTCAATAAAATATGATTTATCTACTGTTCTTGTTTCATAAACTTACATTGATAATGTAGATAAATATTCTTTAAAATATGCTTTATCCTTACAAGTTCTTTCAGCATAGAAGAATTATGTAAGATTGCCCATAATTTATTTAATCTCATCATGCACTTAGAGCTGAAATTTGTATATATGTACCGTAAGAAAAAGAAAAAAAGAGAAAAGAGACCATTCTCCTTCTTATTAAGGAAAAGTAATAGATATGTTCATAGCTGCCTCTGGTATACCAGCCACTAGTAAATATGGTACTACTAACACGGAGAAAATTATAATAAGCAAGAAGTACATTTAAAATTTAAATTAGTTTATTTGATTGTATAATCTGCACTCAGAACACATCAAACCTGCAAACTGTCTGAGAAGTGGATTTGCAAAGTGAGATTAGCTCTGTACTAGTGACAAATAATTTTGATAAAGTAAGAACTTAAGTTTCCAGTAGTACTTAAAGAAAAGGAAGTTGTTCTGGAAATAATGGTCAGAATCATTCTAATTGCCGTTGATAAATTTTTTTTTTCTTTTTTTTTTTCAGCATGTGTTATTGACGGAAGATAAGAAAACATCAGCTACTGACATATGTTCTTGAATTCCCTAGGCAGTTGCTTCTGGATACTAATTTTTTTTTTAATTAGGAAACTTCAGTTTCAATTGGTAAAGATTCAGAAATGTGTAAAACTTCTATTTTTAGACGGATGAGTTTATAGCTCTTTCTGCCTGGCTCACATGCCACTGTCATCTTCAGTCATGGAGACTGAATCAGGTCTGGCACAGCTCAACCTTTTCTGATGACTGAGACCCAGTTCTCTCCAAAGAATAGGATACTATACCCCCCAACCTGAACAGCACTTATAGCATGTATTTGTCTGTTTCATACCACAGAGGTATTGTTTACAAGCAAATGATCTATTTACTGTGCGAAAGACAATACAAGTTAAACTGGAGAACAGGTCTACGCAGCAATAAGAATCAGTACCCTGAATTTCTGGCTTAAGAAACATCCATCTTGTAACCCAGTTATGTTTTGACCATTTCTTTTAGTACAGTTGAATGTCTAGTGCCTGGGGAAAAAAATTGCCATGTAAATGTGACCTCTGTTTCTGCTGAATACTACTTCCTAATGTGTTTCTGTATTTAAATATTCCCTTTTCTTCTTCAGACTCTTTTTAATTACCATGACCAATTCTCCATATTCTCTATGTGAATTCTGTTATTAAGCTGTGATTAGCCAGGACATTTGAGATGGAACTGTCCCATTCTTTCTTTCTGTATTGGGCGATTTTCAAAAAGAGTAGACTTATAAGGACTTCTGAAAGTATATATGTAGGATGTAGAAATTGGCTTTCTGAAAACATCAGTGCCAGTGAAATCAGAAAATATTTACAGCAGGAAGACAAGATTAACAAATATTTTGGAACTTAAAAGGTGCCCAGGAATATCAAAATCAAAACCATACTCAACATTAAGTGTATATTTGTGGAATGTTGTTGTTTGGCCATCCACTGCCTGGAGATGAAAATGGACTCTCCACAATTTACCTATGAAGATTAAAAGTACTATTAATCCATTAAAAAACAAAACAGAACAAAACCAAACAGCAAGACTTGAGGCAAAAATAGTTAAAATTCATGTTTAACTTTACCGTTCTATAGCCACAAGTGGGTACCAAATTATCAGTGCTGTCATAAATTTAGGCTCTGAAGGTCACTATTTATGCAAGTAAAGCTATCTAAGTATTTACATTGGACCAAGAACCAAACTTCAGACTTTTTTTTTTTATTATTATTAAACATTTTTGAATACTAAATTTCTGTTGTAGCTGTAAAAGGTAGAAAATAAAATACACAGGAAAAATGTTTTAATTTTGATTAGTAGCCCGTGATCTGAATGTAGTATTAATGGGAATTCCATAGAAGTATCAGGGCATCTTCATCTTTGAATGAGTACTTATAAAATGCTCCAGCAAAACACACCAGTCAGCCAAACCATAACATTGCATGGATGTAATCAGGAATTTCATCACTTATATCAGAAATGTGGTTGGCAAGCCATAGCAAACTTGTCCTTTATTTCTCCTCATTTCATTCATTCCTGCTTTGTCACTCTTATTCCTCATGACCTCTTATCTCATCCCCATGTATTGCCAAAGTCAATTAAAAAGTTAAGTTGAAGAAGTTGATTAAAAAGTGAAATGCTATACCAGTGCTGCAGAGTTACCTGCAGAGTTTAATTGTTTTTTTGTCCCTTTTCTCTACTTCTCACAATAAGAAAGAATTGCTTCTGTTTCCCTTGCTTTCTGTCCCTCTCTTCTATTCTTTTGTTCTCTCACTCTTTGCATTTTTCTTGCTGTGCTTCACAACTCTGCCATTCTCCCGCCCTCTAACACTCTTTGCTTCCTGGTTATGCACACAAAAACATTCACAAAAACATTTCAGGATTGATGTCAGAAGTTGTCAGGTTATCTCTTATCATAGCCAGACAGCAAGCACTCATGGTAAGTCATTTTAAATGGAATGTCTTATTGAAAGGGCATAATCCAAACATGCTTTGACCACAATCGTGAGGCAGTGGGCAAGAAATCTCCATCTTTTATTCTACAATGGTACCACATGGTATCTCTCAATCCATTAACTAATGTACCTAATGTAACTAATGTAACTAATGTATGAAATGTCAAGCTCCTTTATTCCTGTCTACTTATATCATTTACTAATCTCTATATGAACCATGCTTTAATTTATATGAGATATACATTTTATCTTCTCACCTTCTGCATCATATGTCCCAATCTCCCCCTTGTTTTTCCAGTGGTACATACCAAAAAGCCTTCATGGTAGCAAAAATGTATCCTGGATCTTACATCTTCCATCATTTCACTCAGCAACTGTTCATGTTCACTAATTTTTTTTCTCTATAAACCACCTTGAACTCCATAATCAAAAAAACCAGCTGTTTTTCCCCACTGTTCCACACCCATTGGCTGTCAATACATCTGTATAATTACTATAATACTGCCAGGTGGAAGATACTGTGAAAATAAGAATGCCAGGTGGGGAATAATAAAACAGAAAAGAGGAATAAAACAACAACAAAACAATCAGATTAAATTGTCTTTGTTCACTGTATCAAATGAGTATTGCACTGTCAGTCACCCAGAGCATTCAGCCTTCTTTCCAGGACTGTGTATCTGCAGGCAAGAAGGATTAAAGTCTTAACGTGTGGTAGAATCTACACACAATGCATCATTTCTTTGAAGCAAAGTATGCCAGTATTTCACATGGTTAAACTCAAACATGTCATTTGAAAATGAACACAGTGCTGAAGTAGAAAATTCAGCATACAATTGCCTCACTGCAATGAGAGATTTTCTGACACTAAAAAGTTCTACTGAGCTAAACATTCCTCTTTTTAATGGCACACAGACACCTTCTGTAAACTTGCCTAAATTGTCCTCATGAAATTAATGTTTTAATTAATCTCACTAAATGCAAAAAATATATGAAAATACGTCAACTTTTTCATCAGTGGTAATGTTCTCTGTATTTCTACGTACTCCTTCATGCTTCTTAGATTATTTTTTAGGCTTCAAAGAGTGTTTGCTGTTTATCAACTGCTAGCTATCAACCGTGAACTGATGGCTTACAGCACACTTGGGCAATCTGTAGTCCGTCAATATAATCCACCTGTCTCTTCCTCATGTTTCTCCCTGGGGAACAATTTTCTCTTCTGAGACTCTCAACTGGTTTACCAGATGAGCTATTCTAGTTACCCACAATCTACTCCCAGGTTTTCCTTTTTCCTTATATGTACCAGGTGCTGCAATTAACATCCTGTGACACAAAAGTACGTGTTCTAAAATGGCATGTTGCTCACATGGTGGGCAGGGTATTAGAATGTATGTCAGGATGGACAACGGGCTGTGGCTTTCAAAAGGTTCCATTGTGAATGGTATGGTCACTCCAGCCATATAATGTTTAAAGAAAAATAAATAACGTACCTGGTCATTTTGTTTTTAAGAAAAACAACAAATAACACATGTACAAATATTATTTTAAAATCCTTTAAATTATGGTTATGTCTTGTCGTTCCAATCAATTCAGGTCCTGTTGTGTCGGGAAATATATAGACAGAAAGGTGGTGTTTTGCCTGCATACTTTTTGAATTGTATATAATATTCCATAAAATGCATAACCCAATGATCAATTTTTATTTTTATCTTTATTTTATATGAAAAAAAAAGAATTATAGCATTGATTAGTTTCCAGATCCTCCGTAGACTGTCCACTTCCACAGATGGTGTTTATTAAATATTCTTAAATATAGTTATTTTCATAGGGTTTTGTATTTTCTTAAAGTAAGAATGAGGCAATAATACACACCGTGTTGTTAAATTCTACTTGGCAAAAAATAGACATTTGGCAATAAATTCACACAAGCCTATTAAATGAACATTTGAAAATTAACTTTTCATTCAAAGTAGGAAGAATATTTTTGATTACTGAAGGTATGAAATATATTGCACTATTATTATTATTATTACTTTAAGATATTTAAGCTACAGGGCAAGAACACTAGTATATTGAGTGCTAGGCTTCCACTTACACTTAGATTAAAAAATAAAAATAGCAGCAATTCCCGCCTCTGCAAATATAAATTGCAAGGTTTTTAACTGGAATCATCATATCTAAATTTTGAAACTTGTACAAATAAGAATTTCTGCCTGTGGATCCGTGTTGTCAGTGATTCTCTGAACATGGTTAAGATGTTCAGTTCCTGCTTACTTATGATTACTACTATGCTCACTGAGTCAAAACTGGGTTGGATTCATCAATACTATAACTCAGCAAGTTTGATCCCTTCCCGATTTTTATTGAAGCAGTAAAAAACTTTCAGACAGATATTTGAACACTGTATACCTTTGCCCCAAAGACTTCGTGAATCATTGCACCATTTGAAAGAATACATATTTATAAATATTTTAAAATAAATGTTATTGTATTTGACTCCATTTAACTCAATGTCAGAACCTTGGCTGAATGTCAACTGTTACATAAACACATATAGTTAACTTTTATTTCTCACTGACACTGTTAAAACATAATCAAGCTAATTTTTAGAAATCTGGTAGAGATATTTACTCCCAGACAGAGTATTTTTTTGCCAGGTTTCAGCCTGCAGAGGATTTTTATGGCAGATTTCCAAAAACAGAAATTTCTAAGAGAAATGCTGACACAACCTTCACTCCTGTATAGTGGTGTGAACTTGCCACTGTAATAATTAAGCAATTAGGCATGACAGAGAATGTGAGTTTCCTGAGATAATCACACCCCTGGGGTACTACAAGTCATGATCCAGAGATAAGTGTTTTTAACCCCTCAAGGGTGTGATTATCTTATGATAACCACACCCCCTGGAGGAGATTTGTAAGTCACATAAAAATCTTTACCATAAAGTAAAAAGTGCTTGTATTGCAGGAGTAGGAAAAAGTTTGGATATAGACAGTGCTTTGTGGCTTCCACAAATTAATGAAGAATTGCAAATACAGCACCAATTCATATAATTACCCATCAATCAAGTCCATTTTACTGGAGAGTATATCTAAGTAAATTATTGTTGATTTTCTCCAAGTTCTAATGCAACAAATACTGATTTGAAACTTTTGAGATGATCTCAAAACTAAGAATGTAATCTCCATTTGAGACTGCTTTACTTCCAGGTTACGATAAGAATGGTCTTCCCAAATGCTATTTCTAATTCCATCATGAAATCCATGCACTGCACATGATAGCAAATTAATTATCATCTCTTACTTACTTCTGAAACTCATGTGGGATGCTCAGGAGCTCTACTGGACTGCAAAAGGAAATACATTCCTTCTCAGGAGTCTACTTCAAGAAAAAGAGAAAAATGTAGTTACTTGAAATCGTACAATTGTCAGATCTTAAAATAACCTCATCTATTAATCACCTTGTCTTCTCCCTTTGACAGTAGGATTGGAAAACAAAGGATGGGCTCCCCTTGCTGTTGTGAAGAGACCAAAGGAAATTATTTGTAAAAGATCCTTGATGTTGACACCTCTCCCACTTACTGCCCCTGAAATGCTATCCAACATTCACAAACACTAATGTTTGGCTAATAAAATCAAGACGTTTTGGAACTGATATCTGCAAAGAGTTTCAAGGGCGATTGTGCTTATGAAGGTTCTTTGGAAATGCATAGGCAGTAGAAGCAGGGACACACATCCTAGGAATAATAGAAGGATACTGCCTGGAAATATAGGCATGGGATCGGGGCTTACAGAAGCCCTGCACATAATGCATTAGGCATTGATGTTTCTGTCTGGGTGGCATTTGTTTTTTCATTACACTTTTACCCAATAAAATGTTGAGTACAGCTATTCTACCGTTACACCAAGATAATGGGAACATTATACACTCACAATCAGCTAGCATAGAGATCCTTAAAGCAAGCAACACAGGTAAGACTGGTCAGAAGCAGCCAGTTGTTCAGCTCTGTGTAGCACAGTCCTGTGTTAGTTACCACTGTAATTTAAACATTGGCAATTAGTTGGTAGCCTTTGCATTAAACCAAATATAGGTAATTTTCATTCACATTATTCAGCATTGAGGTGTTGAGACTCCAAAGACTGAAAACAAATGAATTAAAAAGTTTTAGGTATCAGTCAGGTTCAGCTTCATTTTATTGTTCTGTCATTGTAATTTGATACAAACACAAATCTCCTGCAAGGAAGATTATTACACCTGTAGTTATTCTCAGAGCTTGTTCCATGAACTTATTGGAGAGGTCAATATTGGTAGTAGCTTGGGCTGCAGTGATCATGCCTTGGTGGAATTCATTATCTCAAGGAATATAGGCCAGCGAAAAGTATAGTCAAGACCCTAAGCCTTAGCGAAGTGAACTTTCAGTTCCTTAAGGAACTGGTGGATGGGACCTCCTGCAAAATTGCCCTCAGAGATAAAGAAGCAGAAGAGAGCTGGGAGATATTTAAAGACATTTTTCTTAGACCACAAGAACTATCAATTCACATGTGCAAGAAATCAGGCAAGGAAGGCAAGAGACCAGCATGAATGAGTAAAGACCTCTTGGTCAAGCTGAAACATAAGATGGAAATGTATAGGCAGTGGAAGCAGGGACACACATCCTGGGAAGAATAGAAGATACTGCCTGGGAGTATAGGCATGGGATCAGGAAAGCTGTAGATAAATTTGGCAAGGGATGAAGAGGAAGAAGAGCTTCTACAGGTACTTTAGTCAGAAAAGGAAGACAAAAGAAATTGTACCCACACTCATAAATAAGACAGGGGATCTGGTGACAACTGACATGGGGCAGGCTGAGGTACTCGACATTTTTGCCTCAGTTTTCACTAGCAATTGCTCTCCCCATATCTCTTGAGTCCTGAATCTCAAGGCAGGGACTGGGGCAAAGAAGTTTCTCCCATCATAGGAGAAGATCAGGTTTGAGACCATCTAAGTAACCTGAACACATGCAAGTCCATGTGATCCACTGAGATGCATCCCAGGGTCCTGAGGGAATTGGCTGACGTAGTCCCTAGGTTGCTCTCCATCGTGTTTGGAAAGTCATGGCAGTCAGGTGAAGTCCCCAGTGACTGGAAAAAGGGAAACATGCCTATTTTTAAAAAGGATAGAAAGGAGGATCCTGGAAACTACTGACCAGTCAGCCTCACCTCTGTGCCTGGTCAGATCATGGTACAGATCCTCCTGGAAACTATGTCAAGGCATATGGGTGACAGGGAGGTGATTAGAGACAGCCAGCATGGCTTCACAAAGCGCAAATTGTGCCTGACTCATCTGATAGCCTTCTATGGTGGAGTGACTGCGTTGGTGGATAAGGGAAGAGCAACTGACGTCACCTATCTTGATTTCTGTAAGACACTTGACATGGTCCCACACAACACCCTTGTCTCTAAATTGGTGAGATATGGGCTTGATGGATGGACTATTCAATGGATAAGGAATTGGCTGGATGGCCGCATCCAAAGAGTTACAGTCAATGGCTCAATGTACAAATGATAGTCAGTAACAACTGTGTCCCCTCAAGGGTCCATATTTGCTCCGGTACTGCTCAATATCTTTATTAATGACATAGACAGTGGGACTGAGTGCACCCTCAGGAAGTCTGTGGATGACATAAAGCTGAGTGGTGCAGTTGATTCACTTGAGGGAAGGGATGCCATCCAGAGGGACCTTGAAAGGTTTGAGGAGTGGGCCCATGTAAACACCATGAGGTTCAACAAAGCCAAGTACAAGGTCTTGTACCTGAGTCAGGGCAATCCCGAATATCAGTACAGGCTGGGAGATGAATGGGTTGAAAGCACTCCTGCAAAGAAGGACTTGGGGATATCGGTAGATGAAAAATTAAGTATGAGCCGGCAATGCGCACTTGCAGCCCAGAAAGCCAACCATATCCTGGGCTGCATCAAAAGAAGCGTGGCCAGCAGGTTGAGGAAAGTGATTCTCCCCCTCTACTCCACTCTCATGAGACCCCACCTGGAGTACTGCGTCCAGTTCTGGGGTCCCCAGTACAAGAAAGACATGGCCCTGTTATAACATGTCCAGAGGAGGGCCAAAAAAATGATCAGAGAACTGGAACACCTCTCCCATGAAGAAAGGCTGAGAGAGTTGGGGTTGTTCAACCTGGAGAAGAGAAGGCTCCAGGGAGACCTTATTGCAGCCTTTCAATACTTAAAGAGGGTCTCCAGGAAAGATGAGGAGGGACTCTTTAACAGGGATTGTAGTGATAGGAAAAGGGGTAACAGTTTTAAACTGAAAGAGGGTAGATTTAGGTTGGATATAAGGGAGAAATTTTTTATGATGAGGGTTGTGAAACACTGGAACAGGTTGCCCAGAGAAGTTGTGGATAACCCATCCCTGGAAGTGTTCAAGGTCAGGCTGGATCTAGCTGAAGATGTCCCTGCCCATGGCAGGGGGTTGGAAGTAGATGATCTTTAAAGGTCACTTCCAACCCAAACCATTCTATGATTCTGTGATTACACAAATTATACACTGGCATGTCAAAGACCTGACAAACACCATATCAGACTTTCAGGATTATGCTTATACTTTCTTAGATGTTATTTTTAAGTGATTCATGCAATATCATAAAACCCAACAATGATTGCACATAACATGTTTTGCTTTTTGCATACATTGTGTAAATGTGAACAAGAATATTACAGAAAACCCAAGAAGGGAAATAAGAATTATTATTCTCATTTGTTATGGTTTAACCCCAGTTGGCAACTAAGCACCACACAGCCGCTCGCTCACCACCCCCCCGGTGTGATGGGGGAGAGAATTAGAAGGGTAAAAGTGAGAAAAGTTGTGGGCTGAGATATGGACAGTTTAAGCAAAAGCTGCACATGAAAGGAAAGCAAAGCAAAGCAAAACAAGGAATTCATTCACTACTTCCCATTGGCAGGCCAGTGTTCAGCCATCTCCAGGAAAACAGGGCTCCATCACACATAATTGTTACTTGGGAAGACAAACGCCATCACTCCGAACGTCCCCCCCTTCCTTCTTTTCCCCTAGTTTTATATGCTGACCATGACATCATATGGCATGGAATATCCCTTTGGTCAGTTGGGGTCAGCTGTCCCAACCATGTCCCCTCCCAACTTCTTGTGCACCCCCAGCCTACTCGCTGGTGGGGTGGGGTGAGAAGCAGAAAAGGCCTTGACTCTGTGTAAGCACTGCTCAGCAGTAACGAAAACATCCCTGTTATCAACATTGTTTTCAGCACAAATCCAAAACATAGCCTCATACTAGCTACTAGGAAGAAAATTAACTCTATCCCAGCCAAAACCAGCACATCATTTGACAGTATAGAGAATGAAAAGGCAGAGCAAACTGGCTAGTTTTTTCCAAGTTACCACAAAATTCATTAGAATTCTGAAGCCTTTTGCTACCACTGTGTTTGTGGTAGCACCACTGTGGTTTGTGTTTGTGTTCTGTGTTTGTTCTTTGTTGTCAAAGCTCTCTGTTCATTTTTGTTCTTGTTCAGTTAGGCTACAGGATACATTATGGGATCCAAGACCATAGGTAATTCCAAGTAGAACTGAAAACTCTGCAATAGATTTCCGTGGCTCTTTTGGTTTGGGTTTCAATGGCATTAAAAATCCAGGAACTTTGATGATCAGGGAAATTAAAAATTATTTGTAGAGTTTAGGCAAAGACATAGTGCAATGTCTGCTAGATTACCTCTTGCTTACCACTCCACACAAATACAATTAGTATAGCCAGACATTAGTTATGATTTGGGGACTTAAAGATTTGCATTGCTTCTGTGTAGCTTTGGTAGGTCATGTACTTTCTAACAACCTCAGGATTTGGAAATGGAGGAGAACTACGTCTTCCAAAAACATCTGAGAATTTCTAGTTACCACACAGCTCCATTGGAGCTAAAAAAAGAAATTAGGATTTTCTTTTAATCATATTTTAATTCCAGACAAAAAGATGTAATATATACATTAAGTTGCTAAGCTCTTTAGCAAAGAAGTCTAGTTGTACTCAGTAAATAATGTTATTCTTCGTTGATTGATTGATAACAGGATTTTACTGGTGATTATAGACAGGATAAGTTTTCTTAGCTATGGGATATTTTTAAACTCCCTTATTAAACCATGTTTTACACTATAACTACCCTTGCATCGCCTTGTAAAGTTCTTACAAAACAGCTCACCAATGTCACTGTTAAGCAGGGAAACCACAATAAACTGAGAGTAATCATAAAATGAAATTCTTGATCAAATTCCATTGTAGGTGTAGCGTTAGACCTGAAGAGGCAATGCAAGCTGATCAAGTTGGCAGTCAGTCAGCGTATTCTTAGCAAAACAGTCGTGCTTTAGTAGGAAGGCAGAGATCTTTTTCGTATTTTCTGAGATGTAGTTAGGCAGAAAGACCTGGCAAAGTTCTGAAGTAGTCAAAATAATGGGACAGGGAAGATTTTAGAAAATCATATTAAAATGTTTCATCCTTTTCCAGGAGTTCACAGGGAATACTGAAAAATTCTCCAATCAATTTATCTATACACAGAGCTATACCATGCTCATTTAGTTCCCTCACTTCTCATTATACGTGTTGCCACAAGTTCTTTCCTGTTCCCAGTGGAAATGACATCCATTTCATTAAGAATTCGGTTCCCTTTTTTTGTTAGAGGTTGTCAGCCAGCCTTCACATCCAGAGTTTATCTAAATCTTGTTTGCTCTCTAACCTAAAACTGTTAGGATATAGCCTTTCCTATCCATTCACTCAACTGTAACTTCCAAGTAGACTTTCCGTATTTTCTACCCCTACTGCTGCACACAACTTTATCTTGTGCCTTCCTCTTTGCAAAGTAGTTGTGATCCCAGCAGATTTTAGTAAGTCAGAAATAGGAAAATTAAGTTGCTTGTTGGTTCTTTTGTCTTTTTAATCAAAATTTTTGTATCTAAACTGACAGGATGTATTTCTTTATTTGGAAACTGTAATGAGAAACTAACTTTGGCTAAAGGAAAATATAAGAGAAAGATATAGAAGAAATGCTAGAAACAGTAGAGGAAACCAAAGATTTTGATTAGCAGTATATTTTATTTAAGCCTTGGAAGCAGAAGCAGAAGGAAACCATTAGCTGGAAGATGAACTTTAGAATTCAGAGCCAGAAATATTTTAGAAGTATTTTTGTTTAAACTTCAGTATAATCTGCCAGTTATCTGAAACAAGAAGAAAAAAACAACAAAGGAAGATGTGCCTAGAAATCTTTATCATATCAGTGAAACAAAAGCACTATCACCATGCTCAAGAAATGGAACAAACTGTCATTAATTTGGAAGTTTGTAAGAATGACCTCCCTATATTTAATGATACAGTGTTTATTCAGTTCACACCTTTTCTCAAAGAGGAAATTATTATGGCAGTTCAAGATCTGATCAAAACATAGCCTTGCTTTGAGTTCCTCTTCCTTCTTTTCCCCACTTCCCATATTTTAGTTCACTGATGATGGAATTCATAAATAGACTCCAGCCAAACTTCATACAACTCTCAATCAAAAGAAGTCAAACTGTTCAAGCCCAGTATGGTATTTAATCTCTCTTTTGAAAGGTGGATGCAGCTTTTAAACAATGCGATTTTTTTTTTTTTTACATTTAAAATACTGTCAATGTTTTCATTATTCATTACTTCATATATTCGTTACATCATTATTCATCATAATGGTTTTAATAGTTTCAATAAATAGGTGCTTTTAAACTACAAAAGGGTGTTACCAGAGCCACTAAACTAATTCTTAAATCTGTAAAAAAACCAATTCATAATTTTTAGTGTCTTTGTGAAAAGATTACCACAAATGTAATTTTCTAACAGACCATCTAATATATGCACTTATGGTTTCAAACGGGCTAAGCACTGACATAAAGAACTGTCAAAACATGTATTGATCCTTTTTGGGTGGCACTTTACTAAAAGCAGGCTTATTCTGCAAACTAAAAATCACAAATCATCCATGGGAGCACTGACCAGCTTTGACGGCTTCCTACTGAAAGAACTGAAATATACATCTCAGCTGATTATATCCCATACAGTGCTCACTTTAAATTTATGACTGAAGACTAGTAAAGCTGGAAAAACAACAGCAACAAAGTTTCTAACATTGTATTAGACATCATCTAGATGTCTAAAGACATGACTGACATTTCGACTTTTCACGAATTTCTGGTGCTGCTGCCATTATTATGCTTTTCATTGCTGGCACAGTAACATAAGTCTGATTTAATACCATATGGACCCCAGAGAAACTTAACTTAAGCACAGCTGCAGTATTCCTTGATTTTTCAGTGTTTGGCAAGATTGCTATTGTGGTTTTGGAAATGACATTCACTGATTGAGATATCGAGAGTGAGTTTGTTTTGATTTGTACACTCTCTTTCTGATCTGTCATGGGTAAATGGAGATGTCAAACTTTAGGCTGACATATCTATCCTCTAAAACACAGCATAATATAACAATCCCCGATTTAGCTTCGAATGAGGTACTATGCTGCAGGTGGTAGTTAACTTTCTGGGGGATATAGCTCAGGGCTCCTGCAGTCTGGTTGCTTCTGGTACTGGATATAGGTCATGCAATGCTGTACCACACGGCAGAAACACTGCACTGTGGTATTCCCTTCAGCATGAAGAGATTTGTCTGCTCCAGAAGATTTATTCCAGTGCTTACATTCACTGTCATTAATGTTTGTTAAGGTATGTCTAGACTGAACAACTGTGACACTAGAACCAGTGCAGAATTTATTTGGCTTGTTAATCCATCTCAGAAGCAAAGCATCCCTCAGGTAAACTTTGGTCTATTCTGTGGCTATGTCTGCCTAGCGCTGCACTAGAAAGTGTAAATATATCATGAACCTCATCGAAGCTGATTAAATGTTGCAGATACTGACACAAATATCATTAAAATCCTGGACATCAGTTTAACCTGCCTGATTCTCTTTAATAAGAATGGCCATTCCCAGAGTATCCAAGAGGCTTCTAAAGAATTGCACAAAATCTTTACCTTTGTATGTTGCTGATCTCTCATGTATCAAAACCAGCAAGAAAATCCTGACCCTGCTGAAATCTCCTAAGCTTCCATAAACCTGGAAATACATCTCACATGAATGTGAACAAATATATGTATTTAGTATACTGCTGGTTATTTTGAAAGCAGTAATAAGCATTAAAAAATTATATTTTATATAATATAATATAATATAATTTAATTTAATTTAATGATCCAATACTATAATTTATTATATAATTAATTCTATAATTTATGCAATTATTTTCAGCATAATAATAGGCATCCAGGCAAGCCTTGATTTTACTTCTTCTCAGCAGTTCTTTTGACTCTTTTCTTTTTCTTATTCCCTCTTTCTCTTTATTTAGTTCTTTCTCTCTTCACATCACATCTTATCCGCATAAATACTTGGGTTCCAAGCCATCGCTTTGAATTAAGCTGTGTCATCTCAAGTTGTTACATTAAATCATGTTGCCATGTACAGAAAAATCAATGCCTTTCCAGACCAGATTCCCATAAAAACACCTCTACAGCCAAACCTGTCAAAGATCAATATTTGCTTTCAGATTTCATTCAGTAACTTAGATGGTGGCTGGGTGTGGTATTAGAAAGAATTAAAATAACAGCTTGTGCTTGGTATGTAATAAAGGGTCTTTTAAACTCCCTTACTTGGAGCCTTCCAATTTACTTGCACCAGTTTACATCAAATGTCTCTTGCGGTGACATAATTTTTGGCTCTAAGACTGAGACATTGAAATGGAAACTCAGAACTGCCAGAATCAATAATGACTGGCATAATGTTCCAAGGGAAACCAAATGAAAAAAGTATTTGTTAACTTTCCATCACTAAGTCATGTCACCACTATGGCACACGTGGGTAGTAAGTCCGGACCTAAATATTAATTATTGTCATCTGAACACATTGTACTGCTAGGCTTTAAAAGTCATAGCATTTTCTGATTCAAGAACTATAGAAGAAAACGAGAGAGCTAAAAAAAGGGAAGGATTTGTGGAATGAGAGAAGAGGAATCTAGCGCACAAATTCTGTTTTCTATATAGTTCTTCAAAGAAGAATGTGTGCCTCCGTTTCTCATCGTATGACAGATGGCAGCAGAGGTATCAGAATGGCAGCAGAGGTATCAGAATCTGTAAGTGTCCCTGTGATGGGAAGAAGTCCGAGTAAAATCAGAAAAAGCTTTTCCAGAGAGGTTATTGCCCCATTTAGCCTGCTCAAAGTTAATGGATTTCACCAACTTTTTCGTCTCCCTTCCCTTTTGGTCTCCCTTCCTTGCTCTCAGTATAAAACATGAAGTAGATGTGGGATTAATAGTAGTAAATGAATAATTAAGATTAACCAACGTTTTCTCCATCTCTAATTGTACAAGCATTCCTGATGAGCTGAAGCCAAAAAATAAGTTGACTGAGTGCTCCATTTAAAACACATTCTTCTTCACTTCTGGTAAACTGTTGTCTACTTTAAATTTGGGCAAAGATAAAGGTGACACTGAAGAACCACAGCGTCTAACCCCCATGTTCAACAGAAAAGGCTGGAGGGAGCATTGTCCAAGGGGACCTATCAAGAGAACTAAGGAGAAGTAAGAAGAACAAGAAGGAGGTCAGGAAAATACCATGAATAACATGTAAAGGTCAGTGAGAAGAGAGAAGTAAAGTTATGCCTGGAGAGAAATTGAGAAAAAAAAAAAAAAAAAAAAAAGTGAAAGGATAGAAAACTGAGAGAAGAAATAGAAGGAAGATAAGAGCAGTGAGAAAGTTGAAAGAGGAAAGAAAACTGTTTTAATAAAAGTGTGTTACACAAGAGAGCTGACATAATACTGCCTCCAGGTTTAAAAAAGGTGAAACCATTGAAAAGTTGAAAATAATGGTCTTCTCCTTTAGCTTGTGTGGTAATGTTTCTCTAGAAACTCCTCTCTGGCTGCCACAGCAAGTCTGCCCTTTTCTACCTCTTTTGCCCATCATGTCATTCATGGATCTGTATCCACCGACTATGAATGACACTGTGAAAACTCCTGTATCTTTGTACAGTGTAATACTGGCTAAGAAAGAGATATGTTCCTAACTAACAGCAAGCCTAGGAAATGTGTTTGGATGGGACTAAGAGAAGAGCAGCCTTCTAAAACAGGGCAGAAAGAGGCTGAGGTCTGTTAACCTGTCACAGAAGAAAGAGCTATGCAGGATAACAGGACCAGCAGAGGGCAAAGCTTGCTGAAATCTATTTTGAGCAACGCTTTAAGGAACTAGATGGAGTTTTAGTAATCCTAATTGGATTGACCTGCAAAGCAAACTGAGTCATTCCCCCAGTTCCCATCCTCAGAGCAGTTGATAAGGAACAGGTATGGGCTATATTTCTAGTCCAATGTTAACCTTTACTTCCTAGGGCTCTGAGAAGGTATCCACAAACAAATGAAAGTACCAAAAGAGAATAGGAGTAATCTCTCTGTAGATATGGTGGACTAGATAAAAAAAATCCTTGTGGCAGCAATGACCTGATTGCATTTGAGACCAAACTTAACTAGAAGTAGAATGCCTAAGGAAATTGTAGGATTTCAACAGAAACTCTTGCATAGGGAATAGCACACAGCTACCTTTCAGGACTGTCCCAGGTATAATTGATCCAATATTAGGTATGACTCCTTGCAGTCCCTTCATCCAGCCCTACAGTTTAGGCACAAGCAACATAAGGTTTACTTAGCTATGTTCCTTTCTCCTCTCAGTGCTGCTTCAGCCACGGTTCACCATACATACTGTTGCTTTTGTTTTAGCCATAGTGGGAAGCTGTGCTTGCATGAGTTTCTCAAAGCATACTTAGTATAATTAGACCATGGTGTCCTAGAACATGAGAGCTTTTCTGTTTTTGCAGATGGGTAGCTTTGTAAATTACTTTATTAGATAACATGATGTACTAGATTTATTAATTTATCTTTTAAGTAGTTTTCTTTAAGAAGAAACTTTGGATCTTGTTATTCTGACTTAATGTGTTTTTCCCTCTTGAAGAGGTACATGCATCTTTTAATAACTTGCCAGACTGGGTAACAACCCCTGCCAGCGAGTTTCCAATTTTCTGCCACCCTCCCTTACTTGACAAAAAATTCAGAAGCTTTCCCTTGAATAAAAACTTGTATTCCCTTTGTACTTTGCACATTTTTTCTGAATGTAAATACAGTGCAGTGACAAAAATTCCGAGCATGGAATCTCAATATTTCTTTTTATTCCTCAAATTGTATTCCACTCATATTTTCTCTCTGATTTAGAATCCTTGACCTTTGCTTTTGTAAAGTAATTGGATCTCATCATAATATGACCCTGCTTTTCTCTTTCAAGCCCTTCTGCATTCCTTGCCTGTGAGGGGCAAGGTGGAAAGGAAATGCAGATATTCAAAATTCAAAATATTCACTGCTCTGATTTGTTCTGTTCCTGTAGACGCCTCTTCCCTTCTCTTTCTGAGGAGACGTAGTGGAAGAGGAGATGAAGTGAAAGAGATGAACAAAATAAGTTGAACAAGATGAAAGGTACCAGGATGATGTTACAAATCTCTAGTGCATAGGACACCTTCCCCCTGCCCCCAAAGCCCCTCCCACCTGCATTATTTAGAGCATGCACTAAGAAGACACTCCAAAAACACAATGTAAGCACAAACACAAAAAAGTGTTTGTCTTCAAGTAAAATTGTTGTGTTGCCAATACTAGACAGCACAGAAACATGCAATATAAACATGGTAGGATGGGCTGAGGATGAAACATAATCCTTCACTCTGGTTTATTTTAGTTTAATCTAGCCCTGTAATTGTGTTTAAATACAAAAATTGTATTTTTTAGTATAGAGTGAAAAACAAAGCTGAAATACATGATAAACTAAGTCATTGAGCGTGTTCATTGTTGCAAGTAAAGCAGACATGCCAGATGTTCGGAGATTACTGGTGTGAGTACAGAGGGAAAAGGCAACACAGAAAAATCTAGTTGCATGTTTTGTCTTTGGAGGTGATCAAAAAGAGCTTTCCCTTCCCCTGATTGAAAGACTCTTTGGTATCAGCTAGGATGACTGGCTAGCACTGAAACGATTCTCTGGAGCAATTCATCTTGAACTATATACAACAGATAAAAAGACAGCAAAATGCAGTTCTACAAACACTGTCATGTTGTTAAATTACGTGTAGAGAGACTTTTACTCCCTTTTGCTTTTCACTAGCACTGGAGCTGTGAAGCCAAAAGCCATAGCTCTTGAATGCATTAGACAGAGACCTTTTTCCTACTCACTAAATGAATCTTCAGTTTGCTGTATAGTGCAATCTGTGCCTTGCCACTTTGCTCACATTAGGACATCTCTTTCATTCAACTGTCTATTCCGGTTGCACACACATAAATGTTACTATTATGCTCGCATTAACACATATAGAACAACAGCCTGAGGGGACTTTTACCTTGACCTTTGCTTCTTTTTCTTGCTAACATATGTTCCCTACCCCCCTCATTTCTCTCTCTAAGATTATTTTTTACCCTATCCACTGAGTGCATAGCTTCTGATTGTTTTTCTGGTCACAAAACAATTCCTTTCTAGAACAATTAATGGAATGGAAAAACCTATCCGTCATAATATAGATACCCCAGAAGAAAACATGGGCTCCCTCTTCAGTCCTGTGAGAGTGAGAAACCACTCATTTGTTTGTCCATTGAACCTGGCTCAGAGGCTAGAAGCTCAGCCTTCGCATGCATTAGCCCGGTCCCTTTTATACACATAACAAAACCTGTATATCAATAATGTCTTATTATACAAATGAACATGGATCTTAATTCTCCTCTGTGCTTATGAACACAGTGGACACCTCTTCTATCTTCCTGATCCTTCATTTCACACCTCCAAGAAAAACAGGCACAGTTCAGCCTCCCTTGATACATTTACCTTCAGCTACCCAAACTTGTGTGCTTGCAAAAGGGAGCGGGTGGGATCTACACCAGCTCTCAGCTGCTGTAAAATCTGCCTGCAGAATGAGAATGCCTTTGTAGGAATTTTGGCTGGCTTATGGTAGTTTTGCACAAAGCATTCATCAAAGCCTGGAATCTCATCTATTCATTTGAATCAATTCATTCAAATGACAAATTCACAGTTGTGGCAGGTAAAATCAAAATAAAACTGAATTATCAGAGCAAGTTTCCTGACAGTGGCAGCTCCTAGAATTCTTGTAATGCCTTATGCAGCCTTTCTTAGAAACACAATTTCTGCCTGGATGTTGTGAAATCAAAGGTGACATAATTGTTAAAAAAAAGGAATTTAGAGAAGAGAAAGGTGGAAAAAGAGATCCAGTGGCTTAAGAAGCTGAGTGGAGATAAGAAGAAATTGTTTAAAACAGAGTAGATAGAAAGACTGACAAAAGACAATCAAGTTTATGAGGAGGAAAGGGTATGATGAATACTGTAAAAGGGAGAAGAATAAAAAAAAAGAAGAAAGAAAACATGAGTGCAGGAATGTGTTAAAAGCTCATAACAATGAGTTTTATTTGATATGACTAGTTAATAAAAGGATTCCAAGAGCAGGCAGCATGGCCAGAGAGTGGTGAGAAACACAGAGAAAGATTTTTTTACTCAACAGGTTTTGGCAGTACAGTACAGAAAGTAAAAGATGGGAAACCTGGAGAGAAGTCATAAAAGTGAGAGGACAGCAAAAGGAAAGGACACGTTACCAAAACAGTGTGCCATAATCAACAGATTGACTTCCTGACCTTCTGAGTCGGGTAGGCAGGTAAGTGGCCCTGAGATTGTGCATTAAGGGCTTGAAAGACCCATTCAGGTGAATGTTTCTTTTTTGTGAAAATTCCTCAATTACACACAATCCTGGCATTACTTCTTTTGATGGAGCTATAGCTAAAGAGACTGATTAATTAAAAATACTAGAAGAGGAAAATCTTCAAATAAAAAAATGAAGACAAATGTATGTGGAAGTAAGATAATTTGCTTTCTAATTAGATTGTTGCATGTCTTATTTGGGTTTTCTATTGTTCATTTAAAAGTCTAGTCTTTCATATACTTGGGAGTAGGTCAGGACAGCATTGCCTCCCTGTGTATTTAATTAAAGTGAGAAATATCAGGTGAGTGAGAAATACATAGAAGCTTGAAAATGGGAACATCTGATCCTAGACAAGACGTCTAAGATTATTTTGGATAAGGAGCTGCTTTTCTAGCATCTTCCAAACCTCTGCACGTTAGAACTATCTCAGTTGACTTATACGGGTGAGTAATGAAATTAATATAAATTGCTATATATTCTTACAGACTCTCTCTGGCTTCAGAGAAAGATGACTTATGAAAGTCTGAAACTACAAATGTAGTTAGAGACAGCATGCTGATTTTGATTTGGGAAAACTGCTTGCCCAAACACTTTCAGAGTGACCCTGGTAGATGCAGATTACCATTCACAGAAATCCATCGAGAGCCTGATCTGATCTCCACAACCTCATGGCAAAACAGCTCTCCACTCTGGAGAGCAACTGGTTCAGAAACTCCTTATATTGCAAAGGTCGACAAGCACTTTTCAAACCTTCAAGGTTCTCACCACTTTGAGCTGCTGACTCTAGTAAAATCTTGTCACTGCTCTTGTCTGCATTACTACTTTGGGGCAGGATGTTCATTTGCTCACGGGCGTACCCTGCAGATTCCAGAGCAGTCATGTGTTCTTCAGGAAGCCTCAAAAGAGGATTGTGAATCTGCAGTGAGTATTTTCTGCTGTTTTCTGCTCTACTCAAGCTTAAACACAACATCTTTTACATAAATTGAAAGTATCATCAAAACATTTTATTCAGTCTGTTTTACTGTGGAATTTCAGTTTCCAAAAAAGTTGCATTTAAAACCAAAGATTTCCATGAGTTACAGCATTTATGATTTTTTTTCCTCTCTCTTTTTTATAGAGGGAGGGAAGGACGTAATGTTGTTCATGTTATAAGCCAGTTTATCTTGAAAGGTGTTAAAGGAAAATAATTAAAATAGCTCTTCGATGCCTGATTTTTTTTATTTTAAGAACAATCTGTGAGGATTAGAGAGGCTACATTAACAAGTGTAAGCTGAATTTCTACAAACCATAAAATTATTTTTTTTCCTACCACAAAGAAAAAAAATATTTTTTCACTTGCATTGTTTAATATGCTTTGAAAGGATGTTCATTTTGGTTGGAATAGCATTCACTAAAAGCAGACATATTTTTAAATGTTTTCGGATGTTTTGTTCTCTTTCCTAACTCAGAAAGAGAACTGGAAAGTGGATTAGTTCTTTCTGGGAATCAATTGTTAGAAGAGATAGTAGAGCACAAGTACACACACTTTTCTGTATATAAATTGAAGAACTCACCTCATGAAATGGAAGTTCAAAACACCAACATAACTTTCAGCAGGGAGTAATTCTCAGTGAAACTTCTTGTCTTGTGTACAAGCTCAAAGTAATCAGATAGACAGTTCTTTATTTGCCATAGCTTTGAAGTGTACCTGGGTCTATAACTGCCCTATTGACTCTGCTTAATAGAATGTGCTGGAACAAATGTGTTCAGGAAGTAATCATGTAGGTTATCATACACTTGTTAATTCTTGATTAAAAAAGTAATTCCTGATTACAAACAATATCTGAAACAGTGAATCACTGGATTTCGTTATGTTTGGGCAAGGCAGGGAAGAAACGGGAGATGAATGGAGGAGTTACGTTAAACTATATTAAGGAAAGACCTCATTTAGCAATCATAAAGAGCACACAGCATGAAGTGAATAAAGGGCATGCAGTAGGAAGTGTGTTTTAAAAAATACAATTTGAAAATTACTGTAAAGAGCTATAAGGCAATACAGGTGTGCCATTTAGACGTATCAGTTGAGTCATTTAACCATTGTTTAGAGACACTGGAAAACATTGCTCTGAATCTGTTTGGGCCAGTGTTTCCAATTAAAACAATATGATTCTTGCCAGGGGAGCAGTTAAGTGGCTTGCATGGTGTTATTATGGTGAAATATTGTGTCTGCCCTAGGAAAATTTCTGTATGGCACACATCATACCCCCAAAAAACTGGGTGTGAAATTCTGACACAAAACTCTTCTTGAAACTACTTCAGAACTTGTGAAGTATAAGTAAAAAATTTTAAATATTTTTTAAAAAATCAGATTTTTCTTTCTAGCAGAACAGCAACACCAATCAGGGCCCCAGGCAAGTCTCTCCTGGGGGATAGGCAGTTCTCCAGGCCATAGACCTCACCAGGCACCTCAACAGCAACAGAGATGGAGGGGCTGGGACAGACCTCACAAGAGGGCAAGAGCTGCCTTCTCCTGCCCTGGGAGTTGCTTTTACAATGAACCTCTTACTCTTGGCCCTGCCTAAGCTGTGCTGCAGCCCCCATCCCCTGTGGTGCCTTGATAGTCAAATTTCTCCATGGTCTTACAACACGCACAGACCACTTTCCCAGGGAAACGCTGATGTGATTTTAAAGTTTGCCTTCTTTACGTAAAATAAGTATAGTTGTAATTACTGGGCTTGTCTTATTTCAAAGTTGACCCAAGTTCTGACTGACAATGCACAAGTTCAAATAGCTTAGATGGGATGCAGGGTTGGCAAAGTACTTACACAGTACTTATCCTCCAAGCAAAACCAAAGATTTAGATTGAAGCAATTGTTGCTAGTGAGACCAGGGGCTTTTCTGCTGCAGAAAAAGAAAATACAGGGATCTCTTATAACAGTTAATGATACAATTTCCTTCATTATAATGTGACCTTCTTTGTGCAATTTCTCTCATTAAAATATATGCCTGCTGAAAAGGATTACTTTTTTATTATTTATTTATTTATTTATCTACTGTTTTATTATTATTTATTTATTTATTTATTTATTAGCAGGTTGAATATACATGAATTTTAGGCATCTGGTTTTATATGGCGACATTGTCATTGTATTTGTCTTTTTGCAGTCTATAAAGCCCACTGATGAATTGAGATACATGGGACAAATATTTGTGAGGGAAAATCAGGAATATATTCAGTGTCTGCTAGGTGAATGTTTGTCAGAAATGCAATACAGTCCTGGTGAAATTTAGATAACAGTATTTACACAGGGCTGTATCAAATATTGCTGTAGTGACTGTAACATAGTGGTCAGAAGACTTTTAGGATGGCAGTTTCCTTTGCATTAGGAAACACTTGTGTTTGTTTTCACAAGCAGGCCATGAGACTTAGGATATGTTTCAGTTTTTGTCAGGAGAAATAGAATAACATAAATAGCGAACTTTATTAGGCAGAACAATACAAAATATAGTTAAATAACTGAAAAAGATTAATTGCTAATCTTATGTTGATTTCCGTGTGCAATGAAACCTGTTATTCCTAGAAAAACCACTGAGACAAGAACACGGGGCAACAATCATAAAAATAAAGTCCAGCGTGGTGCCTTTCATCAGCACACAAAGTACCTAATGTCTGCTTGTGCTGTTTCACTTATATGTATTAGAAATATTGGGACTGCAAGATGTCATGCAAGATTTACTCACAGAACTGCTTCTTTCTCTGTTCATGTCATATCTTTGGTCTTGAATCTTGTCATTCACATAAGGCATCCATGCTGTGAACACAGGATCAATAAGCAAATAACATAATTATTTAATATTTAATCCTGACTTCCCATACAATTTAAAATAGGAAATGGTAGGAAATGAGAGATCTTTAAAGCTTGAATTTTTCTTCATGGATGAGCATTCTATGACCCTCCTCCATATGATTTGCTCAGAAAAGATATAATTAGTAGGCACTTCTCTGCATACAGTTAGGCAATGTGAAACGCAGAAAGCGCCATTAAAAGAGAGGAAAGGGTAAAAGAAAGGGAAGGGATAGATGTATGCAATGTAGACATAAGTTTATTTTCTTCCTTTTCTCCACTAAAACGTAAGACTATCTCAAGATAACAGATATATCCTACTCATTAAACTGCAGTTAGTTTAGATCTTATTATATTTATAAATGTTAGGATAAAATCTCAATGTATGTAAGAAATGAGTGCCATGAGAAGAATCCCAGCTGCCTTTGAAAACTGAGGCTGTGCCTAAACGGACAGCCCAAAGAGAATGCCAAGCTTCTAAGGTATGTGCATTTGCCATGCCCTGGATCCACAAGCAGGGCAAGATCACACATCTTCGTTTCAGAAGGAAGGAAGGTAGGGCACATGGGATGGATAGCAGCCATGATGAGTGCCATTAAGTCACAGATATAGATGACTGAGGCATGGTCCTCAGGGTGTACTGCAGTGATAAGTAATTTTAAAAGTAGTTTGGAAGTTCAATTAAAAGCTGTATAATTATATTTCAAAAAAAAGACTAACACTTAATTTTTTGCATTAAAATGTTGCTGGTAGCAGCAGAGAAATAAATAGTATCTACTTGCATTACTCCTCTCATTGAATATTGGCAACTACTTCACCTGCCCTAAAACTATTAAGTGATCTATAACCTCTCTACATTAACATAGTTTACTTATGTCTGAAAGGGGTGTGTAAAGGAGTAAATTATTGTGAATGTAAACCTGAAAAGGAACATTTTATTCAAGAACATAAGGAAAAATACAGGTATAAGGCTTTATATTTTCAATTCTGTGACCGCTAAAGCGGAGACCAAGTATCTTAAAGCGATTATCCCTTGACATCTCAGTTATCACATCTAGCAGCCCGAATAGTTCTTCCATTATATTTAATAACTTGTACTTGTAGTTGCCAATTTGCTATTGTTCAGAGATCCAAAGTTCATTCTGCTTGCCTACATGCCCGTAGAATATAAATGAGTATTAAGATAGATTGTAAAAGAAATATTTCATATCAATGAAGAACTCACTAAGAGTTAACCACTTCAGTCTAGAAATGAGATAAGACAGTGAGAAGTAATCTCTTGAGGTCTGAATAGACTAAGTTCATGCTTTCTTTACAAAAAACCCAGAAATTAATTCTGGTATTCCTCTTACAATGACATGTAAATTTTAATTATTATAAGGCTAACATGCTTTCATTTGTTTCCCAGACATGGCAAAATCATAAGTCTGGCCCATTTATGACAAATTCTTACTTGAGCACCTGCTGGTGTTAGTGAAAGATCTTGCATTGATTTCCACTGTTTCAAAGGATGCCCCAGATCATGCAAAATTTCACGCACCTTCCTCTCTCCGTAACTCATTAACCATAATTCAAACAGTATGCAACCTGCAGAAATGGGACAAAAATGAAACATTGTGTCAAAAAGATAATGTAAACTAGATTACTTAATGCAGCCATATTTTGTGTTAACTTCTTTGTATGAATTTATGTAAATTACTGGCAAAGCCAGAAAACTCTAAGAAAATGTCTAGATTTTTTATGTATCTAAATTAAGTCTACAAACTATTATTTTAAAATATATGCTTGTTCAGGCTTTTTCAGCAGACAATTCTAAATGTACCAAGTGATACAGTAAATATCAACTGCAGCCGTGATTTCTTATCCTGATTCAGAGAAATTTTGGTCACTTCCTTAATAGCATAAGGAGAGTAGATTTTGGAATTAGACTAGCAAGACTAGATAGCCCTCTTAGGCCTAATCCTTATTCCATCCTATGCTTCTTTATGTCCAGAACAAAATCAAAGTTTATTCAGGTACTTTTTTGGGAGATTGAAAGACTTGTAGACTTTTCATACCAAAACAGTAGTCCAAAGTGTTGCTTGAAGACAAACACCATGCAATTGAATGATTTAACAAAATGCTAAATGTTATAATCCATTTTATTATAAAATAATATGAAATGCTTATCAGCTATTAGGAAATAGAAAATAAAAATACTGACATCTTACAAATTCTTTAGCACTGTGGATTATGTTATAATCATTCCTCTGCTACATCATATGTTATGTGATCACCATTCATTCAAACAAAAATTAGGAAACAAAAACGTACTAAAATTTCTCTCAAATTTCCAGATCAGACATTTTTAGTACAACAAAAAAAGAAAAAAATCCCAATGATAACTGGGAACATACAAGGACCGGAACATCAGAAAAGAGAATTCTTCAGGAAATGCCAGTGGATATAATGTCAGCCCATTTTTAAAACAGTCTTTTATCAAAACATTTTGCAAGCATGAGACATTATTCAATTATGTACTTTTTTTTTAAATGAATAGTGTCTTTCATAACTGCAAGCTGTGAAAGTTAAAATAGTTCACATAAACACAAATCATGTGAAAGTCATCATCAGCAAAGAAGAGTTTATCATATGATTCAGTGGATTTTTAACAACAACCAACCATTACCTATGAATTGTGTAGGAACATCTCTATTTTCCACCACACTGCTAAATTGTAAACTAAAGAGTGATCTTCTTAAGAAGAAATTAAACAGTAAATTTCCTACAGTAAATAGAACTGTAGGAAAATTCTGTGAAATCTACATTAACAAAAGTTCATAAGAACAGGTAGTGATTTTTATTGAGTTTCAGTACATTCCCCTTGTTGGATCTGCGAAAGATTCAGAAAGGCAATGGATCAATCCTCCTCTGGAATGTTTTTTTCCCTGAGGCTATAGAACTACTTGGCACAGGACCAACTTGTTCGTTCCTTTCTCCTCATAAACAGCAACTATTTTTCCAACGAAACTAGTTTTAGATGGTTGTTACACTTTATCTTATTTCACAGTAGCTCTGAAGAGTCACCTAAATTTTGGGGAATTCTGAAAAGTTGCCACCTGTCCCAGAATAGGAGGAGAGGCAAAAATAGTAATACAACAGTCTCTTGGGGCTGGAAATACCTTGTAATAAGTCCAAGCAGGGTGATAAATTGACTAAGAAAAGAATTTTAAAAAAAATAAATCTCTGTATTACTCTATGTGCAGTTCTGTAGTTTTGAAGGTCTGAACACAAACTTTTTGACTTCAAGGAGAAACTTTTGTAGTAGTTCAAAAATTTGAATTGCATTGATATTTGGTGAAGATTAAGAGTGTTTTGCTATGATCAGAAAAATATTTCCTGAGAAAAATTATCATATTTTTCCCTGGTGGACATTTTGCCATTGTTATAAAAAGTGATAGTTCCCTCTCATCTGCAAAAGTTTAACTTCTGAGTTACAACAACAGGGAAAAATGTAAAACACACCACTTCATTTTTTAATGGTTTACCCTGTGTCACATAATATAAGACTCTTCACTTTCCTAAAGCTCTTCTAAAAGACCAGTCTTTCACAGGAAGATTATGGAGCAAAGTTAGGACAATGAAATTCTCAGTTTCGGCTGTAGTAGAAGAATTTTGTGAATATAATGAAAGAGAAATAAAAAAATCAAAGCTCAGAGAACACAGGACATAAAGAACATAAATATTGGTGAATAGTAAACCTGTCTCCATGTTTTGCAGGAAACATAAACATGTGAGACTGACATACTGCATCAGAGCAAGTGTTCATCTAGCCCAGTAGCCTTCCCTTTCTTATGGCAGAAAGTCAGAGAAAATATATATTAAATGTGCAGGCAAAAAAAGTTAGTCTTCCATATATACTCTTTCAGCTTCTGTTAATCAATTTGAATATTTCTAAGCAAGGAGCTGAATTAAGCTCTTTGCATTTAAGAACAATCACTAATTCTATTGCTTGTGATTTTATTTAATGTCTTTTTTGACTTGTTCATATCTTTGGAGTCCATAATATCCCATAGCTGTGAATTCTACAGTTTCATTATATATGGTATAAAAAAGGTGCTTCATTTCATTATTTTTAAATATGTTACCTGATAACTTTTTAATAATTTTCTATTCCCCTCTGTGACTCTTCAGACCTTCACTCTACACCTGATGTCACCCTTCAGTCATCTCAAGCTGAAGAGTTTCTCTCTGAAGTTTGTTGCATAATTCTGTTCTTGTGGATAAGGAGTTCATAAAAACCAAGATGCCCCTCTATAACAGAAGCCCAGACATAATAGAGATTTTTTTTTTTCTTTCTTTAAACATGTGAGTAATCCTTGTCAATTAATAAGACTATGAATATACTTAGTTACATGTGGACTAACTGCTAATTACACTAGGAATAGAAGAAATATTTTTAATAGATATAATATATAGAGAGAGGACTACAGTTTTATGGAAGTTTTTGAATTCTTTCATTATTGTTCCTTTGCATTTATGATTGTCTCTTTCCATTTTTTGAAGTTTTCATCTGATATTCTTTGTCTCGATTGTTTCAGAACTAGGAGCTTGGGAAGTAAGTAAATATTAGTAAATCTAAGTGCTCATTTAGATTCAGAAAGTGTTTCCCTAAATTTTATCCTAAATTTTTCTAGATTTGTACTTTAAAAAACTGCCATTCTCACAAAATTACTTTTTTTTAGTATTCCACTAAACTATTTCTCCATGGGTAATTTATTTAATGTGCACAGTGAGGACTTACAAATATTTGTGAAGTTCTCTGATGGCTCTAGAACAAAGATGCGGTATTATTGACCTTGCATCGAAATACCATTACTTGTATTAGTTTCGGAAGTGATTATATAGGCGTGAAATATAGTCAGACAATCTACTTCTGAGAGTTATCTAGCTCAATTACCAGAAGACGTTCAAGTAATCAAAACTAAAAAGTAGATATGTATATTCTTTCATAGTGATTAGAATCCTACAGAATACCTTTTTCATACATCCACCTAGCGATAAACAGCCATTAAAATGACAAGACAGTCTCTGAAATTTGAAATGACAGAGGGAGTGTTTTCTTTTTAATCTGCATTGTTGCTACACCCTACCCATGAACAAAGTGCAGAAATCTTTAGCTACTGTTTATTTGTCTCTCTCTAATATATAGCATGCTTGAAAGTACCACAGGAAGCATATTCTACTTTTACAACTTTACAGTCTTTTGTGGATACACACATGATAATGGTAAGTTTGGGGCTGCCACCTGCCACCTACTCCATAGAAAATCTTATAAATCTGATCATATATCATGCAGGTTTTCTGTATCACTGCTTCTTTTTGAGGTTCATTTTAGTAACATCACTGAAGTTTTGTTCTCTTTTTGGGAACTAGAAAATCAATGCAGTGAGACACAGTTCAGTGTGATTCAGAGAAAATTAATTCCTAATCAACAGACACAAATATAGAGGATCAAAATCAGAAGACTAAATAATCTGGCTAAACTTTTTATTTGACCAGGGTTAACCTTAAGAGAGAGACAACCTAGTACTACTGGAGCAGATAACTGTTCTGTAACATCTCTGATTCTCAAATTAATTTCTTGCTAACAGGAAAAAAATGCTTGCTAGCCTGACTGGGATAAGGAAAAGGAATTTCTTGATAAACGGGAATTTCTTGATAAATGGGGATTTCTTTATAAATAAATACCTCTCCTACGAAGAAAAGCTGAGAGAATGGAGTTGTTCAGCCTGGTGAAGAGAAGGCTCTGGGGAGACGTTATTGCAGCTTTTCAACATAAAAAGGGGTCTTATAAGAAAGATGGAGAAAGACTTTTTACCAAGATCTGTAGTGGTAGAACAAGGGGAAACAGATTTAAGCTGAAAGTGGATAGCTTTAGATTGAACATAAGGAAAAATTTTTTTATGATGAGGGTGGTGAGACACTGGAACACGTTGCCCAGAGAAGTTGTGGATGGCCCACTATTGGAAGTGTTCAAGGTTAGGTTGGACAGGGCTTTGAGCAACCTGATCTAGTGAAAGATGTTCCTGCTTGTGGCAGGTGGGTTGGACTAGAAGGTCTTTAAAGGTCCCTTCCAACCCAAACCATTCTATGATTCTATGATTCTATGATTCTATGTACTCTTGTTCTTGTGTGGATTGTTGGCTTAGGGGCATGGTTTAGTGGTGGACTTGGTAGTGTTAAGTTAACAGTTGGACTCAATGATCTTAAGGGTCTTTTCCAACCTAAATTATTCTATGATTCTATGATTCTATCCCATCTGGAGATACACTATTTCTTTAATTAGCTCATTTCTGTTTGCTTCTCATTAAAGCACATTTTGTACTCAATCTGTAGTTAGGATAAAATAATATCAAGCAGAGAAATGGGAATCCATGCAGTTAAAAGAAATTTCTTGTACAGAAGTCTTGTATGCTCAGTCTGGATCTTTCTACTTCATATATGGGTTAAAAAACTCAGGGCAGGGCGGGAAGCAGAAACAAAAGACACCAAGAACTTCTAAAAAGCAAATTACTTATTTGACTTTTTCTTTTTTATTGCAAGATGCTTCTTGCAGATTTTCTTCAGTGCAAAGTTTTGACCAATATACTGTGAGTTTAGGATAGGTGAAGAACCATTAGCTGCTTCCTAATATTTCATTTCCTTTCCCTTGACATTCCAAGGCAAAAAAATATACATGCTCTTTGAAATGCAGGGGGTGCAGAGTAACACCTAGAAAACTTTTCACTGTGTATCTCATAAATGCACAAGCAAACTAAGCTTTAATAGGCACAGAAAACTATTTGGCAACATCCTCTAAAAGAGTAAGTATATAGTGAAAGTCATGTGCCAGAACACCAATGAGCACCTACTTTCATACACTACCTACAAATATAGAAAGAGAATTTGATGCATACTGTTCAAAACAGCTGGTTCCAAAAAGCAGAGATACAGCGTGGTTGCAGCTGCGCACCTTCTTGTCAGCACTAACACTAAAACATGCCATTTATTTGGTCTTCTCTAAAAATGCTATTTTGGGATCCACAAGAGCATGTTTAAATGAATACGAAGCAAAAATAAATTTCCTTTATCTCTTTGTTATCGGGGTTTTTTTTTTTGCTTTTTTATTTTGTTTTATTTATTTATATTTTGGTTGTTGTTATTTTGGGTTTTTTTGTTGGTGGTTTTGTTTTGGTTGGGGGCAGAGGTGGGTTGTGGTTTTTATTTGTTTTGGTGAAAATGAAGTCTTCACAAATCATATTTTGCCATCTTTACTTATCTAGATAAATCCTATTTCTTGGCATGCTTACAATTAATTGGCGAAACAGAAGAATGAGATAGGTTTCTGCTCTCTAGTGTAAGGATAAATATTTACACTGATCTATGGTATTCACCTGGGATGAACTGTAAGATACTTCTCATTCTAGAATGACAAATTATATATCTGCACTGTCATTCATAACAGATCTAGTTAATTCTTGCCTTTTCAGGTGTAGTAGCAGTAGAAAAATGTAGTTAGAATATACCTTTTATATTTGCAGCTGGTAAGACTAAATTGGAAAGGAAAGTCAGATGGAGGCAAAGAATTGAATCTTCCAAGGTGCAATAAAGGACTATGCAAGATAGAAATGTTACTAACACATTTAAAGTGGTGACTACTGTGATAAAACTGTCGAATCAGTTATAATTAATCACATTAAACATTTTTGTCCTAAAACTTGATAATGTAATTTTTTTAATTGATAAACATTTTGGGGGGGTGGGTAGGAAAATGAAAGAATTTTTCTTTGTAACTCTTGCACATATTTAAGGAACATATGAGGACAGACCTGTCACAATAAAATGGAGGATAGCAATAATAGTCACAAATGATCTAAAATTTTAGTCTTCTTCTTCCCTATAAACCTTGCTGGTTGAAAAGTTGAAACTCTGCTAGGATTGGGATAGAAAACTTGGGGAAATCATGACTGAGCTGGAAGAAAGCCAACTGGACGTGGTAGCTTAAAGTTGTTAGGTATAGTCTTAAAAGATTCTCTTTTTCAGTTTTTCACGAAGGTGTCAGCAGACTTTCTATCTCCGGTGAACTCTTTTCTAAGTGGCTTGGCAAACTGTATATTGTCTGTGTATAGTTAATTGTGTAGCTTCTCTTGCACTGTAGTTTTTGTTCCTTAATCAAATTCCAAACTTGCAGTTGTAAAAATTGTAAAAATATACAGCAGTTCTAAAAGTGGATTCAAATTTATCTTCAGATCAGTCATAAATTATTCTATCCTTCTGACTTAAATTATTCTTTTTTTTTTTCCTTATGATTTTATGGTCAGCTACTCCTGGCTGTACTAACTGAAAGCACTGACTGCTTCATACCTAGTCACTGTGAAAAATATTATTACCCTGAATGTCATCCTTTTTACAGGACCCAATAGCTTACAGATACAGAATGAAATGTTGTTTCAACATTCTGTGGTCATCTTCCACATTTCCACAGTTTCGAGACTGGTGGAACTCCAAATTGCACCATTCTTCTCTTCAGTGTTTTTTGGTGTCTCTGTTTTTACAGCTTTTATTCCATACCAGCTATAGCAGATGACTAGCTTTGACGTGATATTGAGTAATCATTCTGAGATCAGGTTTCTGTCAGTTGTCTGCTGTAGACAGATTCTGTGTTTCAAAGGCTCCAAAATACTTCCTTTTTACCTTGCCATCTGCAAAAATAAGCACATTTTCAGAGGTCTGACGTTTGATATCCCCTCAACAACATTGGCTGAAAGGAAAAAAATAATGATCTATCAGTCTTCTTTCTGGGACTGTCTTTAACAGAGTGATTATGAAGCACCTCTCATTCAAGCCTAAACAGAAAGGCCTGATTTACTCCCTAATCAGGTTCAAGTTCAAAGATGGTATTTGGTTAACTTCACTCTGGAAGACAGTCCAGGAATTCATTTAGACTTCTGAGAAAGAACTGAAGAGCCCTCTAATGCTCAATGTCTTGTGTTACAGACAAAACTTGACTGGTGGACAATTTTCTATCCAACTGCTAACAGCCATATTCTGCTTATCATTCAATGGTCAAAACCAAATCTCTTTCATTTACCAAACGGCCATGGGGATAGTTACCATTTTAAGAACTATTCAGACTCACCCAATACACAGTAAAGCAAAGATCTTTGGTTGTTCTTGATATTTCCATGTCTGGCTAAGGCTGCATTTATTGCAATTAAATCTTGATTTGATTGGGTTACTCTCTTGCATGATATAATCTTCCTATAGGAGAAGGTTATGTTGTGATTCGTCTTCATGGAAGAAAAAATTGTCCATATATTGCACTAATATTTCATATTCCCTTTTCAGAAAGGTCGTGGATTTCTACTACACTTCCATGTAATAGACATTCCCATCACACAGCAACACAATGCTCTCCTCTATGTAAATCACAGATGTTGTGCCTTACTATGTCTGGAGATGTGCAAGTTTTGAAAGCCTCTCCACGGGTAAGGGAGGGTAAGGAAAAATTACCTGCTTTTGACAGATAACCTGATCTGTTAATTACGCCCAACATTATGGATTGGTGTTCAGTATCTGAGTTAATTACTTAATGAAGTCTGCCAGTGCCAAGTTTGTCAGCAAAAAGAATGTTTTAATGAGAATTTTACTGATCATGAAGGGTGCCAGATTGACGGTGGAAGTGACTGAATTCAACTAATTATCCACAGCACAGGTACAGAATGGATAGCAGAGGTATAAGTATTTTCTCCATGCTGCCTACCAAGGTTCTTTATAATGCTCAAAGATGGACTGTCTGTAGAGGAATAGAGGGCTTATTCAGCTTTTGATTACCTGAAGTGAGTAAAACACAGGAATAATCATAAGTTAGCCTCTGTAAAGGAGATTGCTGATTACTTATAGAGGCAGGCAGGCAGCCGGTAGCAACTTTCCAGGCAGAAGCACTGAGCTGTTCCAATAATCTTTCCCCCATTATGGTTAAAGCGAAATTTCAAAACCAGACTTTGTAACACATACTTGACAAAACTGATTGTGATTGTGGGAGAAGACGACTTGTTTGCTGCTCCTTCACTTGGAGGGCTCCAGAGCACCAGGGACTCAAGCATAAGGCATTTGAAGAACAATATATTGCACACTGGATTGAGGTCATCCATTCACCAAGACTAATGAAGTGGAAGTGTCTTGACACAAAGAAGATCAAGTATTCACAAGTGGGAGGAAGATAAACATTGAATATAGGAAGAGTTCCTCAAAAGCAATCCAAGGAATAGAAAGAAAACTGTCTAGCAAGGAAGAGGAGTTGGTACAGACTGGTGGTTTTGGTTGATCAGCATCCTCTCCATCCTTCTTCCAACACCACAACTCAGAAAATAATCTTTGACTAAAATTGTTTGTGTGAGATTAACAGTAGTCTCTGAAGCCATGAGAGAAAGAGAAGGGCTAAGAGAGAAACTGAGTTGAAAAATGAAAAAACAAAAAAGTGTAAAGAAAGAAACAATTTTTTACTAGTAAGATATGCAACATCAGTGAGTAATTTGAGGATTTGGATGTTTTGTAATGGAAAAAAAATTCTTTTAAAGTCAAATAGATGGTGGAGATATCTCTGTCAGTACAGATAAATAATGGCAAGTCATTAAAAGTGGCATCAAATAAGTCTTTGTGTAAGTGATTCAGTAGAAGTTTTAAAAGTCATCAAAGGTATCTGTGTCCAGCTAATTATGAAGATAAGATGGGAGGAAACAGATCTATACTTTTTCTCACATGTGTGGAAAAAGAAGCAATGGTAAATGCGAAAAAGTCACAGACTAACAAAGGAAAACCTACTAATGCAGGAAACAAGAGAGGATCACTTGTACATGTACAAAAATATGAACCGTACTTGACATTGAGAACTTTAACTCTTTTCCTGTTAGCAAGCAACTTCTGAATTCTATTTGCTGCCTGAATATCAGTATAAATAAATCCCAGTTCGTCATTAGAGTCAAAATATGTTCTCCTTCACAGTATGCAATAGGGTATTTTAGCACTTCAAATCAGACTACAGGGAGCAATATTTATGGCGTACACTGAAGAAGAGCAAATCATTTGTGCATATGTTTATTTGACTCACTTTTTTTTGAGGATGAAAATAAACTCAATGTGAAATGAATACAAATAATTTTTTGTTTTTTTAAAAGATTTTAGTTTCTTCTTAACATTTGGCAGAAAACCTTCAGAAACATCAAATCCTTCATACTAGATTGAAAAAAATAATAATTATGCACTATGATCTTTTCAGGGCAAGATTTTTATAACCCTAATCTATCTGGCTTTCTCCCTCTGATTCTCCTTCATCAAGAAGCTGTTCTTAGTCCTGTGAAACAAAAAGAGGAGACATTTGTGGACAAAATATATTTTATCAGTCTTATGTGGTCCAACTGTCCCTTTTCCTTTCTGGAAATTTCCTATTAGATTTATTATTTCATTGCTCGACAGGTACTTGATGGAGACAAAGATGTGCAATCATTAAAGAATAGGCATGGAAGAAGAGACTTCAAGAAGTCATCTAATCTGTCCCCAACTATATTTGTGTCATCCCTGAGAGGTTTTCTTCTGTCCTGTAGTACAGGTTGTCATTAATGTAATTGTTTCAAAGTAATCTCTCTGGAAGCTTCATAGACTTGAAGAAGAGGTTTGTCATACACAGATCTCTGTGGCAACTTCAACAAAAACACCTTTAGGTTAGAGAAACAATTGCCGATGACAGTCCTCTGGATACTGTCAAAATATGTAATGCAGTCATGCCGGAGCTAATCTGTACACCCTGTAAGCAAATTAATGTAATCTCATGATCACTGTTATTGCAACTGAGAACAGGAAATAGTCTGTAGCAAGAAAGAGGCACCAATTCATGTAGCTCTTGTGATCTCTATTCCATACCAAATCTAAACTGGTGATTATGACCGCAAAACATAAGTAGGGGGAAAAAAACCCTCACCCTGTGTTTTTTCCATAGACTTTTTGGGAATATAGGATGTTATCAGACTCAAAACCGGGTATGGACTTTTAACTGTCCTCTGCATTTCTGGAGATCAGTCTTGCTGGTTGCGTTCCTGGACCTCCAGGAAAATCAGCAGGTAATTCTGGGGTAATCACAAGCAGAAAATACTCCTGTATTTGCTCCCTTTCACACATCTTTAAAAATGTTATTAAACTTCTTTTTTAAAAAACATTCATTTATACTGTATTCCTTCCTCTACTGAATCACAATGCTCAATACAAATGCTATTGAAAGAAGAGAATATCCACTAGCTGTGTTTACTACTACTTTCGAAGAGTTTTCAGAGCATCCCTCAAACCTGATGTTTAGATCTAAAATTCTCAGCATGTTTGGCAGAATGTTCACAACACAACTATCTGTTTTTAGAATAAGTGTCTCTCCCTATTCTAGTTAATTGAAAACAATTCTCAATCACCCTCCTGTGTTTAAACTATCTGGATTAAGATATAGTGATGGAAAAGTATCAGGGTTTTAAAGACATATAAACAACATAGTTGTTTGAACAGTTGACAAATAAATTCAAGCTCCCCAGGATACTCTTGTTTAGGATTTTCCCAATTAGGCATTTTATTTGATCTCTGGGTCTGGGTGAGCCACAATTCTCAAGAATTGAAGAAGAGATTAATGGACTGGATACAATGGCTAATTCATCTCCAGGGTTTTCTTCATTGCTTGTCTTTGTTAATTTAATACCATTATATCCAAAGTCAAATAAATCAAAATGAGAATCAGGCTTAGTGCAACTGATCTTTGAAGGGAGTTTATGGCTCGCCAGATTGTAACAGAGTTTTTTACAATTCTAAATACAAACTTTACAGCAGAAATTTTTTTCTTATGGAACATTGCCAAGATAGGCTTGCAAGAAAGTTTTTTGTGAGAAAACAATTAAAAAGTTGCAATTTTACATGTCAGACAGACGTGTTAACTTGAAAAAGAAAAGTGGGAGCTGAGGGCCTAAAGATCAAGTATTCAAAAAATGTTTGGGGAGCTGCAGCACCAGGAAAATATTTGAGGAAAAGCCAATGTAATGTAGGGCACAGATAAAGGCGAAAACAGTTTTGTGGGTTTTTTTTTTACTTTAATGACAGCACTTGAATCTGAAATTAAGCACAGCAGGTAGGAAGATACTGCAGGGATTTTAAAAGGTATCACACATCTGTATGCTAACAGACTTTGGTGTTCACCCATAGAGATGTGGAACCCACAGTGTTTATGGTCACAAATGGGAATTGTATATTTCTTGCAAATATACTGTGTCCTGTTGACCCACTATTTAGAGCAGATAACTTCTATCTGTTAATAGCACTTGTATTTGTTTTAGACAACAGGCTGTTTTTCTTAAAGGCTGCATTTTACACAGGCTGTCTCCCATGATACAGTATTTTTTATTTCTGTGACCGTATCTGTCTGGACAGGTATGATTTATATACTGTGGAACGGTTCTTCAGCAGTATAAATCAGCATAACTTTACCAGGATCAGATGTATACAATAGAATGGTTATGATTGCAAAAAGACCACATCTCTCCTCCATTCCGACATGGTACACAACTGAACTACAAAAGGTGTGGTACATGTGATTCAAGTGATTGCAAATGAAATAGCCAAAGTGCCCATCCCACACCGTTTTTCTTAGAGGTCTGCAAAATGCGATGAGACCAGTAAGGCTATAGCCCTTTTCCAAAAGGATCTGAAAGCCTTAGGTAGTGGGAAGAGCCAGGCTGCTGTCACCTTGCCAGCCCTGAGCAAATTCCTGCAGAAAGATGGCTGCTTTCTTTCAAGTTTTCATTTTGGAGGGGTAACTTGAAGGGGAATTTTTGTGGAAACCACAGTCATGATGGCTCCAGTGAAACCAGTCTGGCAGTACCTCCTTTCCAAAAGGGGCAGTTGATATACTATTTTCAATCGTACACATCTGATATATTTAGCAGACATTGTAACTTAGAGAAAGCTTCCTCAGATCATTATAAAGCTTCTTTGTTATAATTTTCTTACCCTTTGCAGTGAAGGGAGCTCATATCATAATGGTCATGGAGTCTGCTTTTGGCAGGCAGAAAGATATAAAAAGGAGAACAGATTAAAAGCATAAACTCTGTAACTTTTTTGAAATATTTTGTCCTAAAGCACTGAGCATAAACAAATGTACTATATAAAATGTGTTAGAAGTCTATTGGCATTTCTTCAGGAAGAGTCTGTATAGTGGCTAAGCTTTGATGAAATATGTCGGTCATTTCAAAGTCAAACTAATAAAAACTTTTACAGAACTCCACATCTCATTTACATTAATTCTCATCTTTATATACTTTTAAGGTAAAGACAAAGCTAGCTGTTAACAGCTACTCTCTAGGATTTTAAAAGTTTATCTATGTAATATAGACAGTATTTTTACTGAAAGTGATAAAAATATTTCTGTATTTATTTATATATTTTTGGATCAGTTTCAAATATTCAAAACTTTAAATCTTAAATACTTGATTTTATCATAGTTTTCTTTAGGAAAGTGGTTTTAAATATATGAAAATACTTTTGAGGAATTTTGTTGAGGGCAATTTTTATTGGTTGTCGAAACCCCACTTTATTTCCAGTATGCTTTTAAGCAAGAAATCCAGCAATAATCTCCTTGATAAAAACCTTAACTTCTCAATGAGGCAACATGAAAGTATCAGGAGATTTTTGTCCTCTGTTTTTTAAAACAACCACATTTTACCAGTCCTGATCCATTCCAAAATGTCCTGGTTATATTTTTGATAACTTCCAAATGTATTCAAATGTTTCTGTTACTATTAAAAGGTCCTGCTAAGGACTTTGGTTCTCTGTCAAATACAGGGTATTTGATCAAGGGCATTTACACATCCAGTTCTTATCATTAAGGTCAAAGCAATTGTCATGAACTGGCCCAAGCAGAAAAATCTCAAAAACAAAAAAAGGAAAGAAAGAGAAAAGAAGAAATAAGAGAGAAAAGTAATGAAGCAGTCCCAAATATATTGCAAGCCAGTGTTTCCTTTTGGGACCATGAATAAGCTACAGGTTGGTTCAAGTTCAGTGGTGTGGTGCTCCCAGACACCAGGCAGAACAGAGTAGAAGGTCATGACCACCTCTTCCTGAAAATCTTCCTGGTCTCATAAAAGCCCCAGGGTACAGTTAGCTAGGCTGTAGATAGCGATACACAATTTGAAAATGAGTATCTTTAGTAGTTCTTGACCATGTAGAAGGAGTGCAGTTTGCAAACAAGAAAGGAAGTTCTTCAATAATTCTTAAAAGCATACAGCATCCTTTTATCTGCCTGTATGTTTTTTATAAGAATTGTATAAAACTGGGAAATATTTCTCTTAAGCTAGGGTTTTGATATTCTCAGCTCTTGAAGGGGACCGGTTGCCCTTATGTGTGAATCATGAAATAATACTGTAAACTTATTCGAAAATCCATCCAGACTAAGGAGGAATAGCTCTTGATGCATTAAGTCTTTTACCATCCTGGATCAGTTCACAGGTCTGAACTTCTGAGGTCACCTGTCATTCTTTCAGGTGCGTCTCTGGGAACAGGTGCAGCTCAATCCAAACCATTACCGATAACTTACATTACCAGTCCAGAAGGAGATTTTCTTCCTTTTCCAGATGAGATAGGACAGATCACTGAGGTCAGGACTGCACTGGTCAATGGTTGTACCTGTGGGATTTTTTTCCAACACCAATGAAGGAACAGAAAGCCTTATCCAGTGTGCAGGCCAATGTGCTGCAAGATTGTGTTTCCCCAGGGCTAGAGAATGTAGTTCACATGGGGCTGTAAACCCCATTGGGAATTATAAGTCACTGTCATTTAGGTGTCCATTGCATTTGGAAAGGACCAAGTGACAGCATAAATTTTCACTTATTATCTCCATGCTTGTTGAAGGGTCTGAAGAGACAGGAGTTGCTGAAGACAGGTGGCCTTTTGTAGCTCTGCAGCATTCTAACTGTTTCATGATGACTCTTCTGTCTTTGCTTCCAGGTGACTAATAGATGTGTAACTGAGGCTTTGTCTGTAGCATTATGTGGATTTTTCTGCCAGGGATTATCAGTCCTGTTACACAAGAGATTGGTCATGCATTTGAAGAAAAATCTCTTCTTTAGAAACCCTCCTTCTTCTCAGGAAGCTCACAGCAATCCTTGAAATCTGAGAACTGGCCCTGTTTCCATCAGTCCTCCACAGTTATGTCCCACTGAGCTTGCTTAGTTAAACCACAACACACTGCCACCTCCATTTCTGAGCTCCTCTATCACATTGCTGCTTGTGAGGAAGGGCAAGGCCTAAACCCAGACCTTACCCCCCAGTTCCTGCACACTGTAACAAGCCGTTACTTATTGGTTTCAACATGATGAGGATTCGGTCTTAGCACACTCAGCACTTGTATTCTTGCACATGGGGCCCTGTGTCTCACTGCAATCAAAGGAAGTTGAGAATACACTCCTATGTTTCACCTTATTTTGTGAATATAAGTGGCACCACCAATATTAAAAAAAAAAAACAGCAAAAAATTTGTTTTGTTGAAACAGTGCGCACTGTTGGGCACACTGTTGAGCCATTGTCTCTGTCAGCAGTTATGACTAAACCAGTACTTACTGTTTTGAGCAATATTGTAAACGTATCCTCTAGAAGGCTTTTAAATTTTTCAGTTTCAGCTCCAGTTTCCATAACTTTCAGCTTCTCAGGTCTCCAGTGATGCTACTGGGATAACAGGTCATATGTATCATCTTAGATATAATAACAAGAGTCTAACTCAGTAAAGTTTTATGGAAAGTGTAATGAGAACTTCATAGTCCTGTCAATAAACAGGGCAACTCTGGAGACCAATTTTTAACAGTACAGAATGAGAATCTTATTCCTGCATGATATATGCATACCAATGTGATCCTGCAAATAGAGTGAATCCAAATGTATCAATAAAAATGCTTTATAAGCCATATAATAATAACTATAATCAAACTTAATATTTCACAACTGTTTATGGCAATGTTTTCTTACTGTTTTCTTTTTCAGAGCTAGTGGGAAAGAAAACAAAACCATACTTAAACACAAAAAGACAATGGGCTTATCATAATATGGTGCAAGTTATCCTTGTTTGTAGCAGAATTTGTAAGCCCTTCTGAAGTCCTGAGATGCTATATTTAAACCACGGTGCTCCCTGCTGGCTTCTGTCAGCACTGTTTACATCTTAGTATACCATTTTGACTCAACACCACAGCGCTGTAGCTCACATATTTCTCTGTGCATTTAAATAGACAGACAGACCCAGTCCAACAAAGGCGGGTGTCAGGATTGTTGGAAGAAAATCTGGCATTTAGACCAGATCTTTGGAAATACTCAAAAGTTGGGGAATGCCACTGTCCTTCTCATTCCCAATTTTTACAAGGACATGAGCGTGCTAGGGATGAAATCCCTATGATAATGCCAGCAGTACACTTCCAGATTTCACCGTGACCTGGGTTCTTGTCTCTCCGAAAACTCAGCTGTGGATCGTGGTGTAAGAACATGAGCTGAGCAGACATCCTTTGAAAAGCTGGTCCTTTACTGCTTTACATTCTCTTTTCTAAGCCTCGAGAGAGACAGTAAAAACTTCAACACCACAAATCATATGAGTATCCTATTTATCTTAAGCAGCACTTTTAAATAATCCACTTTTTATCTTGTTTGTCAACACTGTGTTTGATGCCCAAAAAGATTTACTCGAAGTGCAAACATTATCAGATACCTACTGTTCCTCTCTAGTACCTCAGGGGGGATTCAAAACCGGCCAGCTTAGATCTCTGTACTTCAAAGAATTTCCCCTGAAACCTTGTTTACAGCATAAGCAGAAAAACAAGGTCCCTTTCCCCTTTTGTACTACCATTAACCACATTAAAGCACAACACACCACTAAATAATTCCTCCACAACGTACACACAGACTCCACCACCATCTAAAATAGGTCAATTGCTTTCATTTTAGCATGCTAATTTGCCACTACAGAAACCTGATACTGGGAGAGACAAGAATGTTTCACAGTAATTTCTGCCCCATTCCCTGCTGCTCACCTATGTTATTTCACAGCTTCCCAGAGCTTTACGGTAAGGTATAGTGACATCTATATTGCCTTAAAAAATTACATATAAATAGAAATTTTAAGAACTTTCTCTCTTGTCCTCATGCCTTGAATATGTCAGAGAGATTTATAGCAGTTGATCCAATATTTTATTAATCATGTCTTTCTTTCGAGTTGTGCTTTCTTTGTTTTATTACAGTGGAAGATAAGACTGAATTAAACAGCCCATCCTAATGTGCTCCAGTTGCTTTAAACGGAAGATGAGAGGTGCGTTCAGCAATGTCCAAGGCCAGCTGGATGGCTTTCACCTCTGCAAACTGGCTCGATTCACCTTTTCCTTCAGCAGTTTCTGCAACTTGGCGTATAGGACTCCATACCGCAGCTTTCCACCTCCAATGTTTTCCCACAAGGCGACAGGACCCATCAGTGAACAGGGCATATTGCTTCTCGTTTTCTGGTAGTTTATTATACAGTGGGGCCTCTTCAGCACGTGTCACCTCCTCCTCTGGGGATATTCCAAAATCTTTGCCTTCTGGCCAGTTCGTGATCACCTCCAAGATTCCTGGGTGACTGGGGTTTCCTATTCGGGCCCGTTCTGTGATCACTGCGACCCACTTACTCCACGTAGCATCAGTTGCATGATGTGTAGAGGGGACCCTCTCTTTGAACATCCAGCCCAGCACCGGCAGTCAGGGTGCCAGGAGGAGCTGTGCTTCAGTGCCAACCACTTCCGAAGCAGCTCGAATCCCTTCATATGCTGCCAATATCTCCTTCTCAGTTGGAGTGTAGCGGGCCTCGGATCCTCTGTATCCCCGACTCCAGAACCCTAAGGGTCGACCTCGAGTCTCTCCTGGTGCTTTCTGCCAGAGGCTCCAGGTAGGGCCATTCTCCCCGGCTGCGGTGTAGAGCACATCCTTTACATCTTGTCCTGCCCGGACTGGCCCAAGGGCTACTGCATGAACTATCTCCTGTTTAATTTGTTCAAAGGCTTGTCGTTGCTCAGGGCCCCATTTGAAGTCGTTCTTCTTCCTGGTCACGTGATAGAGAGGGCTTACAGTTTGACTGTAATTTGGAATATGCATTCTCCAAAAACCCACCACACCTAAGAAAGCTTGTGTTTCCTTTTTGCTAGTTGGTGGGGACATGGCTGTTATTTTGTTGATCACATCTGTTGGGATCTGACGACGTCCATCTTGCCATTTTATTCCTAAGAACTGGATCTCCTGTGCAGGTCCCTTGACCTTACTTTGTTTTATGGCAAAACCAGCCTTCAGAAGAATTTGAATTATTTTCTTCCCTTTCTCAAAAACTTCTTCTGCTGTGTTGCCCCATACGATGATGTCATCAATGTATTGCAGGTGTTCTGCACTCACAGTGGATTGTTACAAGCAGATGAGAATGATCAGGCTCCAAATCGTTGCTAAAAAGAAACATACTTTTCTCCAGGTATGCAAACTCTCCAAAAGCCAATTACAGTTGTAACTATTTATGGTGGGTTGACCTTGGCTGGCTGTCAAACCCCCACCCAGGCGCTTTCTCACTCCCTCTCCTCAACACCACAGGGGAAGACAAGTTCATTGGTTGAGATAAAGGCAGTTTAATAACAAAAATAAAAGCCACGCACGGAATGAAAGCAAAAAGAGGAAATTTAGTCTCTCCTTATCATCAGGCACATGTCCAGCCACTTCCTGGGAAGCAGGACCTCAACATGTGTAGGAGTTGCTTGGGAAGACAAACATCATTAACTTCTAACTCGTCCTCTTCCTCCTTCCTTCACCCCAGCTTTTATTGCTGAGCGTGGTGTCATATGGCATGCGATATCCCTTTGGCCAGTTGGGGTCCCTCCCAGCCTCTTGCCCACCGCCAAGGCTCCTAGCCGTGTGGGGGAGAGAGGGGTGTCCCAGCCTTGATGCTGCGTGAGCACTGCACTGGCAATAGCCAAAACACTGGTGGGTAATCATCAACACCATTCTAGCCACCAATGCAAAGCGTAGCACCTTATGGGCTCCTACGAGGAAAGTTAACTCCAGACAGACAGACCCGGTACACTGTTGAATAGTTATCATAAAGTATGCTTCTTTTTAGCAATGATTTGGAGCTTGATCATTCTCATCTGCTTGTAACAATCCAAAATTATTCTGCTGACATCAATGAGGTTATACATCAGCATTTGGTAATGTAACCTGCAATTAAGGTAACTTACAAGACCATAACATAACTTACATAACTAGTTTTATAGAAACCTACTGCAGGTTTGCTAAGTCCTAGACACATGGGAAACACATTTAAAAAAAAAATCCATTTTTTAAAAAATTTGATTCTTCAGTCTGCAAAGTGGAAACTCATATCTGGAAAGAGATCTCAACAGCATTCAGAAATTTCCCTTGGTGTTTCCATTCTTACACAGCTATTTTCCCAGTTGCAAACATAAGTATAATTTTAATGAACCACTTTGTTTTCATAATGTGCAATGTCTTCATAAAGTGTACTTAACCTTAAAGCAACCAAAACTTTGAAAACGTCATTAAATTAAATATTTCTTTTTCTATTTTTAAATTTTTTACTTCATCCAGCCTTAAAAACAATTTGTCTTATACCAACAGACAAATATCTGTTGAATTTATTTGGTTTCCTTATGTTGCAGTAATAACATTGTTACATCCTTAAAACCCAGTGACCCTCTCTTTCAGAACACAGGAAAAACTTTGTTTGTGAAGATGAACTCGGGACAAATCTGTAACATTTCTCAGTGTTATCTGAAGTATTATTTAAAAGTTAGTTTCTGCTCTTATGGATATAAAGAGAACTGTAAAATGGAAATTAATGCATTCTATTAGGCAAAATAAAACATAGCATACGTAAATTATATAATTAATCTATGGCAGATGACAGAACTTCAATCCTTTCCTCAATATTTTCCAGGGATTTGGAAAATACAAATTCTTGTGCAGGTCACTGTCAAATAAATCATCTCATAAGACAGCCTTGTGACTCTTCTAAAAGAAAAAACTGAAGGATGTGTCCCCATGCCAATTTTTTGGCTTATAAATTTGTATATATCTAATCTAACCTAATCTAATGTAAATGACTACTTGTGGTTAGTCATTTGTTCATTTGTTGTTCACTTTTCCTAGAAGATTCTCATTTAAGAATGACTTTTTAACCCACCACTAAGACAATTTATCCCATCTTTGAAGGTTATTGTATATCATCATCTCCAAATTGTATTTTAATCAAACCTTCATATTTAAAAGTAATTTCTCTAGACATCTTCTGGTTACAATATCCGATTTTTTTCTTTAGCCAAATACACATGAGGTTTACTTTAAGAATTCCTTGAACAAACTTAATTCTCTTGTTTTGTTGTGGTTTTTTTGTTGTGTTGTGTTTTTTTCTTTTTTTAAATAGAACCAAAGGGGTATTTTATACCTTCAGTTACATACTAAGGGAACTATCAATATGAATAATGGTTTATTGTATCTGTAATTTAAATCCCAAGGCAGTAAAGAAAAAATAAAAAAGTTCTTTTCGTTCTCAGATTAATTCATGTAAAGACAGCAGGCTATTCTTGTCAGCCAGGAAGATCATCCTCACTGAAGAACAGAGAAGTATTTAGTTTTGGTGAGTTGGGGGTCATGCCGTGTGTTTTACTCTTGGTGATATTAATTGAATGTCACATGCCACAGTTCAGGGTCTGTTGTCCCACAGTCTCTGAATTAATGACAGTGAAAGATGTTTTGCACTTGGGAGAACTGATGCAAATTTGTAACCGAAGTTCTCACAAATAAGAAGAAACAGGGGTTAACATCTTGACCTCATCCATTCATCTGTGCTCTCAAATCAGAAAGGTTCTTTTCACCCACTTTGCAGCTACAGACTGCTGCTAATCTTTGATGAAACAGTGACATTTTACCAATCTCAATAACACCTGGTAAGTGCCTCCTGTTGACAGTAGTACCGTGTTTTAATGAACAAATAAATGCCTTATCTAGCATTCTTGGCAAGAAACCCCAGCTACTGAGGCAGAGCACCAGCTCTCCCAGTGTTACTTGGGCTAATTGACTCACTGGATGAAGTTAAATCACACTATCCCCAGTGGGATGTATGTTTGCCAGTAATCAATAGCTCAACAAGATCCACATGGCAGGTAATTAAGCGGAAAGTAATTAATACCCATCAAATGTTTTATTAACTGTTTGCCATTCCTTCACTCAAAAGTCCCAGTGTACTGTAAATAAGGCTGTGAACAAAGGAATAAATATGGTCTGTGTTTTCTAACAAGCTAAGTATTATTGCTAAATTCTTCACTGCTCTGTACCCCATTTCAAAGTAACATCTCATACAAAAATGTCCTGGTTTTCCATCCCAGGAGAGATTCTCAGCTGGCACTGTCTTAAAGATTTGGCTGATGCCAAAAAACAGGTGCTTTAGTCCAAATCAAGGGAATTAGATTGGTTATGGTGAGCATTTGTAGTATTCTTTTTTGTATTTTAGCTGTCATACGGATGAGGCAAGACATGTAAGGAAATGTAAAATCTTTCATGTCCACCAATAAAGCTGGAAAAAAAAAACAGTCAAGATTTTTTGAACGAAAACTTACAAACAGTTATCCCCAGTTATCAGCAGACACTCACCCCCTACCCCCATATTCCTTGCTCCCATAAACTTTGCCAATGTGGTATTTCTTTCGAGCACCTTGAATATATTACAGGCTGACTTTAAAAGGATAGATAGTAATGCTCCATGCAGACTAAGTCAGGGATGGATTTCTGCTTTAAGAAATTTCTTGAGTGAATTCTCACCTTTGTCCAACAGTCTGCAAAAGTGGAAGCCACCACAGAAAAGGAAGCTTCCCCTCAACACAAGGAGCCTCCCTTCATTTCTCTTTACCAGCCTTTCCAGCTGCAGAGGTTAGGCTCATCATTCTTTTCATATGTTGTTCATCTGGATTTTTATTCAATGTTTTCCTTCATTTATTACTTCCACTCATTTGTATATAACCCAAGGAGCACTAAGACTGCAGTAATCCTAGAACCATTACTTTAACAATGGGCAGTCACTTTCTTTTCCAAGCCCAGGTACCCTTGCAGAACATTTACCTAGTAGTATTTCACGGACAGAGTTTGGCCTGCCACAGGATGTCTGTAGGACTCCTCAGCTACTGGAGTACTTGATATTTGATATTTACAGAGATTTAAAAATATCAATTCTTTTCCTGTATTTTGATTTTGAATGGTGCAACCTCTGCCAAATACCCCTTCTAAATTTCACTCCTAAATTCACACTGGCTATTTAATTCAGAATCTAGCCTTGAATTTTAAGACTCTTCTTATGCTGGAAACACACGTCCTCCCTCAAAATATCAACAAAAGTGTAAATGCTTGGGAGTGAAGGGGATTTACAAGGAAATAGGTAGCTGAGTACACTAGTGGATGTAACCAGTGCCTTTTATCAAGACACAGAGGAGCGGAAGTTTTCCTTTACCACAGTGTTTCCTAATTCCTGTGGAAGTCTGCAGGGGCAGGAAGTTTTGTCTTCCCTGGCCTTGGCCAGGAGTGCTACTAAACTGTACTCTTCTCCCTATAAAGATTTTTCTCTCTTTTCCTCTCCCCTACCAAAACTTCCTGCGCATCTTTCCTATCACCTTAAGATACTAAGAAATGCCTGTTTTTCTCCCCCTCCTTTGGGAGGATATACCCTTTTTATCAGTTATAATAGGACATTGCAGACTTCTCTCTGGACAAACCAGCTTTTCACGGTGGGAGATAACTTCCAGTCTGGATAGACATTTGCATCTGGAGAGAGAGTCATCTCTCTATAATAATAGTTTACTCATAGCCTGGACAACAGGCCCTTTAGTCATGGGGTAAAATAAGGTGAAAATATAAAATGAAGGCAAAGAGCAGCTTGTGGCTTTAGCAGTAAATAGATTTAGGAATACATTCACAGGCCACATGCATAATTACAGAGTCCATAAAGGAAAACACTGAGACTACCAAATTGCCTAGCAATTTATTCCAGTTTAAATTATTTGCTTGTTCAAAATCCACTCTTTTAGCACCACCTTATTCTGATACAACTCATTCCTTGCCAAAACAAGCTTTACATGAACTCTTTCTCTGTTCTGAAGATTGATGTGAAGAACGCAGACAAAAATATAGTAAGCGTTTTTTAATATGTTTTCTGGTGTGTTATCTCTTGCAGTTATTTTCCAAACATTCTAACCTATCTAAATAAGGCTGAATATTGTGTCACCATGCAAGTAAAACTCACGATCAAAGTCTGAGGGACTAAGCATACAGTCCAAGTGAGAGGAATAATGCTCTCTAATATAAGATTTCAAAAATACGAAACATAATCATAGCAGAAAGAAATAGTAGAAACTCATCCTCTATTTTCTGCTGTAAAATATAACATGTACATAACACAGGTGAAATACGCTGTGTGTATTTATAAATATGCCTATTTTAAATCTGTTCCAATGTGTATTGTATCCATGTGTTAAGAATGCCCCAGCACAGTCAAATATACACAGCAGGATTAGGTGGATTTATAGATTATATCATTATTCTGAACATTTCAGATTTCTTATAATCTCTAGATCTTCCTACACTAAGTACAAAGCATTCAGTTGAACAAAAAATCTGCTCTGATTTATACACACAGAGTTCCCATTGATTTCTGTGCTGCTGACTTCAATGGGAGTTGAATGTGTGTATTGGAGGGCAAAAGACAGCTATTTATAGTCTAACCTTCCCAGAAAAAATGAGCAGGCTGTGTGTCCTTTATCCTCTCATCTACAGTATCCCTAACACTTTCTGAATCATCTTTTATCATTTAATCTAAGTCATTACAAATGAGCTATAGCAGAAGATATCCTCTAACAATAAGTGCAACAAAAAAAAAAGGAAAATAATATACTAATCAGCTAGTTTTGAAACACATACAAAATTATAAGGTTTTTTCCTTGTTTCTGAACAATTTATCTGCAAATACTGTTAGTTTCTAAAAATAATATGTTGTCTAGTTTTCTACCAGACATCTCTTGTAATTTCTTTTTTAGTACAGAAGAATTGGTAGAGTTTAACAAAAAGCACAAGTTTTCTCAATTTTGTAAAAATAGCAAAATTGCAAAAAATCAAATCAAGCAACTTTATTCATGTGTATTCTTTTATTTTCAGAAAGCTATGCAGTCATACAGGTGGTCTGCTGCTTAATAATGCCTTTCTGTTACGTCTGAATATTTCAAAAATTACAGAAAATCAAGAATATTTTGGCATCAATAAAACTAAAAAAGAGAAAGGGAAGAAGATACATTTAGTGATAAAAAAGAGAAAAGAAAACATCAATATTGCTAAACCTTTGAAAGATTTGTGCGATAACATTCCAGGTTTCCACATGAAAAATCGAAAGCCTTTTTTTTTCCTGTGTGTGAAATTGTTCCCTACTTTGCGTTCTAGCCAAGAGGATCCTATGCCTTGCAACTTGAAATTAGAAAGGATCCATGGCAAAATGCCTGGTTTCTTTTTCACAGTCTCAGCTTTGCAGACAGAGCATGAGTTTGAACTAGGCTTGGACCACATCAGAGGTGTAATCCTTTCACACTTGAGGATATGGGAACAAGCAAATTCAGCTTGAGCATTGGAGTAAGAGCACAGGGGTTCAGAGAAAGGTAAATATAAACAGTCTCAAAACGAAGCCAAAGTCCAGTTCAGCCTGGCTGAATTTATCACTTGTCAACCTGACTCAACCTGTTTTCTCTTAACCCAAGAATACCTTCCCCATCTTCCTCATAACAGTTCTGGTAATATTTGAGTTTGTAATTCTAACACCTAACTGAAATAGAAAAGATCCTGTTTAAGGATTTGGCCATAGGCTTTGAAAAATGCTATTTGTAAAATTCTGAGTATCTCTGAGGAGTGGTACCACCAGAAACTTCATATTAAACCTTCCTCAGGTTTTAAGGCCACACATTTTACTGAGCTGGGTAACCTGGCAAACAAAACTCTGGGGTCTGATGCTAGGACACCCCTTACAAGAACAGCAGAGCTGTGTTTGAAGAGGCTGCCTGCAGCAACCTCAGCTTTTGGTGTGCTTTTTGTATCTGCACAGTAAATGAAGGGTTATCTCCATCCAGAATTGCCAAGAAAATCATAACTGCACCTTTAATGTGACAGATGGTCACTGCATAACAGTAAAAACAGGTACATGGGAAAGAGAGGAAATGTAAAACTCTCTAGGGAAAAAAAAAAACAAAAAGACAAGTAAAGAAGTAGCACTACTGAAAAATATAAATGAACAATGTGGAAGGGGATTCTCTCTAAAAAACTGCAGCTGTATTGAACGTGTTCATTTCAAACCTCTCTGATACCCCCATAAATCTCTTAGCACAGGTAAAATAACAGATATTTAAGGACTGACCCTTCTGCCAAATTCTCGCCAAGGTCAAAATCACTTTTGTGCAGACAGCTCAAGGCCTTGTTTTCTCAAAACTAAATGGTCAATAGCAGCTATTCTAGCAGCCACTACTGCAACACAGACTGTTCAAATCACCTTTAGAATGGCTAACCTTCAGTAAAAGCATCTTCATTTAATCTGTTTTAGGATTCCAAACAAGTATATTTACATGGCAAGTATTTTTCAACACCTCATTAAACAGAAGTTTCTGCAAAATTAATTTTAAATCCAGAAACGTTTGTCTGAATACTTAACAAATATAATAAATATATATATACATATATATTACAGAAAACGTTATGTTCCAAGATCACATCCTCATTGATACAAGAAGGAAGACATAAAACATTTCTGTCCGGTGACAGAATTAAGATCTTAGTTTCACTAATGTTTCAAGTGCCAGAGTAAGTCTTCTTTGCTAGCAGCCTGGCAAAATAATACTTCCTATAAGTTAAATTAAAATTATTAGCTAAAAAATGTGTGCTTGAGGTCTCTCTTCCTTTCTGTTTTAAATATAAAGGAAAGTATTCTATATAAATGACCTGTACTTTCACTGCAAACATGTTTTATTTTGATTGATTGCGTTTCCACATCTGTATTTCCAAATGAGGAAAATCCAACTTGGAGCAACACACCCACAGGAAAGCTATTCAAGTTTTAAATTATTTCATTTGATAGAAGAGCCCTGTGAGAGAATCATCTGTTAACGGATATATATCTATCAAATTGTGCCAGATCTGCGTCCAAATTCACTTTTAGCAGCATGAAACCTAAGTACCTTAATGAATGAATAGGAAGCTCAATCTTAGGTAGAGGGGAAGTGAAAGCGAATGCACAGGGTTTCAGGTAAATATTGTTATGAGTGTGGAACTGGACAGTAGGAATTAATGCCAACTTAAGGAAGACTAAATAGTCCTCTGCATGTTGTTCTGTCTCACTATTTAAGAGGAAACAACATGTTACCTCACTGTTGTGAAAACAGAAAATATTAATGTACACTGGAGATACAAAAAAGAAAATAAAACTTTGATATGCTACCTTTTCAGTGACTAAAAAACCAAGGCCAGTGTTTACCTATGTGATAGTAAATATCATGTTAAATTGTTCAGGTTTAGTTTCAAATGCATTGTTAAATATAAAAGAAAGGGGCTTGGCTAAAAGAGAAGTATTACTTTCTGAAACATTAAAATAGAATACATTTCAGAGTGCAGTCATGGCATCATTACCAAGATCACAGCGTGTTAAACTACTACTCTGTGTCTGTATTTGTTCCTCCAGTCAACAATAAACACAAACAGAATGGAAGTGTCACTAGTGAAAAGCAATCCCTAACTGATAAATATCCCGTATTATTGAACACTGGTCTTTCCAAAATCTTAGCCAAAAAGGAAACGTGTATGTTAAAAAGATACACATTTAAAAGCTGGCAAAAAATTGAGTTTAAACATCTGCAGGATAATTGCATACATTGCCTCAAGTGGTAGCAAAACTGTAGCAAACAAGTCAAGGAAAGTAATTCTTCCTGCTTATTTGGCAATTGGGAGACCATATTTGGAGGGCTGTATCATGTTTTGGGCTCCCCAGTAGAAGACATGGATATACTGGAGTAAGACCAGCAGAAGCTACCGAGCTGGTCAGGATGCTGGAGCACAGGACATGCAAGGAGTGTCCGAGAGCTAGTTGGTTTGGCCTCAGGGAAAAAAAAAAGGCTGGGAAGAGAATTTATGGCTGTCCGCAGCTACCTAATGAAAAGGACATAAGGAGAACAAAGCTGAAAGTGTTGTCAGGAAATGCTGGCTAGATCCTAGGAAAAACTTCTTCATCATGAGTGTGATCAAGCAGTGGAAGAGATTGCTCAGAGAGGGTGTGAAATCACCTTCCTTGCAGTTATTCAAAACTCAACAGGTCATAGCCATGAGCAAGGTATACTAACTGGATTTGTATTGAGCAGGGTTTGGACGAGATACCTCCAGGGTTCCCTTGCAATCTAAACTATTCCTTGGTTCTAAGTGTTTGCATTCACTGTTAAAACAAAAACATCAGGAAGGATTTCTCAGGCCTTGGTTTCAGATGGAAAGACAGAATCCATTGTTTCCTTAGAATAACTAACTCTCTAAAGTTAGGTCCTTCTGTTGATTTGCAGATAGCTCAATGCTTACGGCAGGCCAGAAGAAAGTCAGATAGATGTTACTGAGCATATAATTTTGTTGCCGAGTTTTACACATTACTTGTATAATTTGTGTTAGAGACATTATGCATTGTCTTGAGTACAGTCTCTGTTTCCTGATCTGGATATGAATCATACAAGGCTGTTAGCAGAATATTCTTTTTTGTTTTCTTTGATGAAAATTTGTTTTTATCCTCATGAAAAAAAGGAGGAAACAGAATTAAATCTGTTTTGGGGGCACAGAAAACACTTTAGCTGCTACCTGGAGACCCTCACTATGAAATGGAATTAATGTTTATCTGGAGTTGTTGCAACCCTCCTGAATAAAAGCTCCATTCCTAGTCCTCCTTAGGGATTTCCATTACTGAATACCAGCATAGACCAGGAATGAATTTAGGCTCACGTGCATAGGATCTGGTTACAGCTTCTCATGTCTTTTCACTTTAAGAATGACACTTCCCATAGTTGATACTATGTCCTATCCCTAAATTCTTACAAACCTAAAATATTTTATAATTAAATTAACATAAATAATTTTTGATTAAATGAACAAAATTCTGTGCTGCTTCTTAGTGGAATTTTCAATTTGTAAAACAGAGAAATATTAAGGATTCAAAGGACATGCTGTGATTGTGTGATATTTAGACAGGTGGAGTGGAAGAATCTGAGAAAATCACGTACCTCATCTTCATAATATGGGAGTAAGAAAGGAACATCTCTTAGGACACTGCAGGAAAGCCAAGCTATGAGATAGATGATCTGTCCAGGTTTTTCATAGCTGTTTAAGGTAGCTCTATGCAAGCCTTTTAAGTGAATCTCAGAAAAAAAAGATCAACTATAAAGATTAATGGGGTCTGTTATCATTTTGCAGAAGAACGGTGTTACCTAATCACAATACCAACCCTAAAAGCAGGAATGAACAATAAATGTTTTATTAGTCTTTTCTCCCCAAATGGGAAAGTGGATGGGAATTATGCTCCATGACTCTTCCTGGAATTATTTACTGAACTCTCATATTCTTCATCGCTATCCTCTGGTTCCTTCAGCAGAGAAAATCTAAAACCCGCTCTCAAGTACTGGCATAATTGTATGCAGTATTACAGTACCTAAAGCTTGTCCTAATTCTCATATATTTACGAATGTAGTCCCACAGTTTTTCTTGTTTATCTGTGTTTTATTGCTAAAACATGTGATTTCCTTTCCTCAAAATATCAAATATTAACATCCACCATCCGGTGCCCCTGAATAAAGATAAAATAACATGCCCATGCATACAGGCAAAAGTATGTTCCTGGTGAAAAAAAAATCAAAAATGTTTTTCTGTAGCTGTCAATGCAGTTCAAAAAATATTGTAAGAATGTGTCAGACTGGAAAAACAAAACAAAACAAAACAAAACAAGAACTAGACTACTCTCTAGTTTGGGTAGCATACAAGACTTTATAAAGTTTTTCCCAAAATTACAAAGCTAGAAACATTTTAATCCAATTTGCGTTGAAACATAAGCAAGTCCCTGATGTCTCTAAGTTTTATGGATCAGAGGTAGAACAGCATGTCTTTTAAGACAGGATTCTCCTGTAGCCAGGATTAAGCCATTATAAGCCATTAGGAGATTTACAAAGATATGACTTTAAAAATTATTTATTCAAGTAAAGTGACCTGAACAAAAGCCTTTAGAGTTAGATTATTCCAGGTTTGTCCCAGTAGGATGCTACTATATAGAAAGTGACAATGATTTTCTAATGTTTCCTTATGGGAAATTCTATCCCTTATACAGTCTAAGACCTTCAATCACCTACCTTTGTACTTTCTTTTTTTTTTTCTTTTTTTCCCCTTTTTTTCCCCTCTTTTTTTTCTTTTTTTTTTTCTTTTTCTTTTTTTTTTTTTTTTTGTTATTTTAGGTAGGTGTGGTAAGAAAGCAGATTCAGAATTTTCTAAATTCTGAACAGTCCTGGTATTTGATTTGGGGGTGAGTAATTGTAATTTTGGTTTTCTTAGTACCACTGGGTTCAACAGTAAAAGCAGCAGGAGGAAGCACAGTGGAATCAAATTCTATTTCAGATTTTCTTGATGTTTTAGAAGTCTGTGTGGGGTTTTACATGTTGGTTGTGGCCAATTTTCTCTTTCTCTGATTTTCTCTTAGGCTCCTGAGTCATCTTCTAGCCTAGTCACTGAGCTTTGGTGTAGATCTAAAATCAAAAGTTATTTTTCCTTCTGTTCTTGCCCTTGACTACTTTCAAATCAGATCAAAATGCATACTGTCACAAAAAAAATGAAAAGGTTAAAAAAAAAAAAAAAGACAGAAAGAACTTCCTCTTTCTTTTAGATACTTTTTGAAAGAAAAAAGCTTTGCAAAAGATTATTTGGAGTTCTTCCCTTTGTGAGAGTCTCTTACAGTAAGTGCTTTTTTAATAGTGAGAAAGCATAACACAGTATTTCTTTAGGCTCTGTGCTAGCTGCATGTTTTTCCCTATGTTATTCCAATTCTTTCTAGGCTCGAACAGAAAAGAATTTTGTTTGGGGGATTCAGCTGTCAGCTTTGATTATATGCTGCTGTTGTACAAGAAAAGCCACAGCATGCAGAGTACAGGTAGTTATCAGTCATCACAGAGAGGGGAGAGAGGGAGAAGCTGAGGAGAAGACAAAGGAGTCCATTTGAGGTTGAGTTTTGTTTAGGGTTTGGGTTTTTTTGATTGCTTGATTTTTAATGTTAAAACAGAGAAAGTAGGTGGATTCTTAAAATTACATCAGCATTATATGTGACAGAAAGATAAAAATAAATGATGACAAAGAACATTGCTAGAAAGCTCTCTAGCTCTTTATCACAATGTTAATAGTTGAGGGTGAACAAATATAGAAAAACTAAGACCTCTCAGGGTCTCCATGGAGGAGCCTGGCTGGTGTTAGAAAGTTGGAATAGAACCAGGAAAACTTATGCAGGCTGGTGGAAGAGAAGGATAAGCATGATGCAATTCTTTGCTTCAAACTGTAAAATTAAAAAGATGAGTCTGCAGCTTACAGTTACAACCTCTCACTTTCAGAACCATTAACTCCCTCCTTCATATATACCTCTTTTCTGGATTCACAACCCTCCTTTTTCAGTGGGTGTTTGTACAATAGAGTCAACCTTGCAATATCAAAATAACAACTAGAAAAATTTCATACTGGTGAGATATTCTTGCTCTTAAAGTTATGTGCTGTGTCACTAGTTCTGTTGATTGGTTTTACTGTCAACGTAGGGCTGGCATCGTCATCATCATCATCATTAGTATTATTATTATTATAGTTTAAAATAAGCGTTCTGAATATGTACCTTTTGCAATAATTGTTGTTGAAAAGAATCCATTAGGCAAACACTACTGACTACTCATTAGGATGGAATATGAACATTACCTTGCCTGTTACTGCATGATAAGGAATCTCTTCACTGTTGAAACTCTTTATTAGTAACAGTAGCTAGAAACGTTTCTGTTGAAAAATATCCATACTAAGGGTTCACAAACCACTTTTTCTGTTAGGATAACCTCATTTTCAGCTAAGATGTTAAAATATTTCTTTAGAAAACCAAATTTGTTTAATTTTGAGTTTTGCATTTTTGAGAATTTCTCACCTCTTTCCCTCTTTTTCCCACTGAAAATGCAATAGAAAAGCATGAGGTTTTATAATTTTCCTTTACCAATTCTAACTTCAGAAAAGAAATCCTAAGTTAAAAGTATTCGAAAAGAAAACTGAAACCACTGGGTTTTGGTTACTTTTTTGTTTTTCCCCACAGATGTGCTAATTCTGTGAAGAAAAATAAAGGGGAGGGCAGGGGGCAGACAGCAAAACACATTTTTGGGGAATTGTGAAAAGAATTTGAAACTATGAAAATCAGTTCCATTTTAAGCACTCCCCTAATAAAGCTAGACTCAATCTTGAAGAATTATACAGAAATCACGTTTTCCAATTTTGCAGAGAGCTTTTTTTGATAACAGCTGTACATTTTTTATTGATTAGCATCATGCTGTGGCTGTACCAACTCTCCACAACTGCAGATTGTTTAAATGAAAGCAGAAGCAATTATAACAGAAGTTGTCAGCAAATTTTCTTATGAGTTCTAACAAGCCCCATTAAAATATATGACTGATGTATACTTGAGAGCCTTCTTACATGACATCTTACATCTTACTGCTCACTTTGGAGGATTAGTTGGGGTTATACAACTTTTCTAGGATTCATAGCCAAAAACTTTTCATTAATCTACTTTTTTCCTTGCCTTATATCTACCAGATATACCCCTTATGGCTGAAGGATCTTTAATTTCACTTTATTTCTGTTCACCACGGTATATATTTTAATCGTTTCCAAGACAGATCATTTGAGTAAAGTGATGGTCAAAATTAAAAACACACTTGGAAACCACATCTGTAGATATTCAACAGGTGGAAAAGCTGCATTCAGGGGCAGGCTAGGAATTGCTAGATTACTTTTCAACTTTATTTACAAAAAATATATGTAAAAAGTCTATTATAGTAAATTGTGGCACCATAAGCTTTCAGGTGGGTTGCACCATCATAGTCAGGAACACAAACTTAAGAATTGCTGATAGAGTTAGAACTGTATATTGTATGCTAGAGACAAGTGAAGGTAAAGGATAACTTTTTCTGTTGTTCTAGCAGGAAGAGAAACAGAAGAAAATGGTGATAGAAACAGGACATGAGGAAGGTGGAGAAAAATCTTTTTTTTAGATTGCTTTGTAGTATTTTGTCTCAGCTACAAAATAATGTAAAATTTCAGATGAAAAAGCAGCATCCTGGAAGCAGCCATACAAACAGCAGCAATTTTCAAATGCTTCTTCTGTAATGATGTGTCATCTGGAGGTTAAAAGTGTGATTCTTGCATAAGCTTTGGTGAATGTGATTTATGTAACATCAGGAGACTCTGCTCTTAGATCATAACAGTCTTTACTCCTACCAGGGACAATCTCCGAACGTGCACAATGGTTCTCAGAATGAAACAGTGCAAAGCAAATAATTACTGTAATAGCATAGTGAAAGACAGAGAAATATAGAAATGAGGGGAAAAGTGTGGTAAGAGATTGCTTCCATCTAATATTTAGGAAGGCTATAAATTGCATTAGCTGCAATTCCTAACGAGTATTTTTGTAAACGTATGAGTCCTTGTACAATACAGATTTTGACAATTCCCATAATATAAAATGGTTCAAACTACCATTACAATCAACAGCCATTACAATCAACTGCAGGAAATGGTAGGAAGATGTTGAAATGTCTTTTTTGCCAGGTTGTCATTCATTGAGACTGACCTCAGACCACTTTTTTTCCTTGCTGATTAAACTATCCCTTACTGCAGCCAGGATACAAAAGAATAACACAGTAATTCTTTGTTGCTGGGATTTTTTGTTGTCTTGTTACTTTATGCAGACTTCTAAGATTTTGCCAATGTCAAGAATGCAGATCAAAGATGTTTAGGGTGTTTTAATAGATTTGTGGGTGCTGACTAACTACCACTGTCTTTGCTTATTTTATGTCACTCTAATTACAAACTAAAAAAAAAGGACAGCCTTGCCTCTAAAAAGTTACTAACAAGGACTTCCTACACAGGCACCTGAAAAAAGCCACAACTTCCCCCTCCCTCCCCCTGAGTTGTTACATTGCTGCTCCCCTGATTTGCAAATATTTCTGTTGTTGTGTCTGAAAACAATGTAGTAGCGACAGGCCTACCTGTTACTGGCTGTTGTATTATGCTATTAACAGCTTCTGCAAACTCTGGTATTTCTTTTGCTTATGAGTACTCTCACTTTTATCTCTGTGAAGGTAGCAGTCCAGACATAATTCAGTACAGCACAGTGCAGTGTTCCCCTAAGCTCACTGCAAAAGGGTAATGACCACATGAACTAAAACCCACCACAGACTAGAATGTGGTGTCTAGTGCTTTTTTAGCAACAGCAGAGTTATGCAAATATAATTCTGTTGATGTCAGTGAGCTCAGAGGAAGTGGGAACAGAACTGGGAATTTCAGCTTTAAAACTACAGAGAATTTAAAATCTCTGCAGACATCACAACAGAGATTTCTCTGGTACTTATCCATTGCAAATTAATTGCCATTATGGCTTCCATTGGATTAGAAAAAACTGCTGGCTTGAAAAAGCAGATGGAATTTGAGATGTTGGGAAAAGACTGAGTTCAGGACTTGGTTTTTTCATTTTCCTTCCAGTGGATGGTCAATCATTAAATGTCCTTTAATTTGCAGGAGCATGTGTTTTTTCACCAATATGTTGCACACGGTATCTGAACATGTATTACAAATTGTTATGTTGACTTTCTCACACCAATGCAAAATTCAAAAATAAGACCTGGATGACCTCAAAAAAGATTTGAATACGAGTGTTTTGAAACATCTTATCACCCAGCTTTTTTTTGGCTGGGGGGGGGAATGGGGGTGGCGGGAAGGAGGGTGGGAGACAGAATATTGCATATATAGAAGAGCAGCCAGGTAAAGCAGCATACCTTTCTCATAAGGGCAGTAGTAATGTTAGCTACGTATTTATTATGGGCTTTATTGGCATCCGTTTGTCTTAAACCTGCCTTCAAGAATGCAGGAAAGTTGTAAAATGATGGAGATCCCTTCTGGCAGTTCTTGTCTCCATTAGGTCATTTTTCAATTTTTTTTTTCTGAAAAGAGAAGTCAAATCTCATTAGATACATTTCGTAAGTAACAATATTCAGTATCATGTTTTTGTTCATTTGTTGCTTCTGTTGCTAAAAGACCGTAGAGTTAAGGTTCTTAACTAGCGGGACAGAATTAAATGAAAATGAATTTGAAGCATCTTCCCTATTCATTAGCACCTGCCGAATGAGTTATGGGAGTAATCATATTTCTTCAGCAGCAAAATATACAGCTCCATTTAAAAAATGATAAGACAGCTGTTGTCTCAGGAGTGTATGTGTACAACAGAAATTAGCTCTTTAACTCTGATGTGATTCCTAGAAGACAATTCCATGGAAGAAGTGTGTATTCCAAAGTAAAGGCACTGTAAGAGTGCAAGGAGGATTCAAGGAGGATTTCCCATGAATCCAGAAACAAGCATGAAAACACAGCCCCTACCTTGGAAATAGCTTCAAATGGCTTCAGGCTCCAGCACGTGCTCCAAAACTGTCAGTGAAACTAGAAATCAGTTTGAAAAGGTAAGTGAAACAGGAGGGTAAAAGACATATCAGTAGCCATTCTGGCCTTTTGTCAGCTGCTGCACTTACCTGTGGCATTGGCCTTAGCATCAGCCCTTAGCAGTGCTAAAGGGCATGTGGTGTCACTCTTTTATGTTTTCTGGATTTTTGTGTTCTTATGCTTTCATGAACATTTCTAGTAAAATGAAAGCAATTACACTTTTTACATCACACAGCAAGCTAAACTGCTTCACCATTAAAACTGTGAGATGTTTTAAAGTACTATGAAGCGTAATGGGAGACAAGGGGTTGGCAAGACACGTCTGCTGGGGACCTCTAAGGAAGTTTGACCAAATGTGCTCTTTCAGATGTACCCTTATGAATATTTTCTTCTTGAGTTAAATAATGATTAATAGTCATTCTGGGGATGCAATCTGTAATGTACAGTCATTGGAATAACTACAGTATGTGAGTACATGCTTAGATGTATTATTAAGACATCTTGATACAGTGTAGCCGTGCTCATCTTTCAGCTTGTTTATTGAATTTGCCTATTTCAATGCAGGAACACTATAAACTGTACTGTGAAAGTTTATTCTTGATAATACTCATTTAACAGAACATAGTAATTTCTGACAAAGAATACTAGTATTTGTGAAAAATCACATATAATGAAAAAGATTATTTTTTGTTTTACTTAAAACATCTCAGCCTTCTTGTCATTGGGATCTACATAAAGTACATGTGTATGGGCAGATGCGTCCATGCTGAACACCAACAGCCTTGTGTTCTTATTAACTTTTTTTTGTCTTGTGAGGCATTTAAAAATTTCCAGGGTCTAAACAGCACTTCACCGACCTGAAGATTATTAGGTCTAACCAAAGGGGATGTATGTGGCAACAGGGTATTTGAGACTATACAAGGATAGTTCCTGTCCCTGTTATTGAAAGGGTTAGTCTAGGTTTGTAATTTAGGACTGCTTTTTGAACCCGGACTGTTTTCATACTTCCATTTGGTTCTCCTGATTGAAAGCGTTTACATTGATCTGTATTTGACAAGCTTTTCATCAAGGGGCAAGCTCACCACAGTGGGTCAGGCACATGTAACTTTTAGACCAAATCACTTTGGTACTTTCTACAATATCCTCAAAAGGCTATTGAAAGCTCTGATGCTAGATCCAGCTGCCCTTCTATTAAACCGTGGCAGCTGTAAAGAAAGTATCACACTACCTACATCCTACTTGTTTCCACCAGCAGTCCAAAGCATTGACTGCAAGTGCTATACGTGCCTCCAGGAATCCTAATGTACTTTGCAGGTGCAATGAAGGAAAGGGTTACCTTACTCCAGTCCAAGGACCAGAAAAATAGCAAGGAGCAGAGCAGACCTTCAGCCACATTCTCTGATGTTTACTAATTTGTTTAGACACCCAGAACAGCCTTTCCCTGTTTCTAGGTGCATGAAATGTAGCACACCACCTGTTTTGAACTGGATCAACCAATTCATTATAACCATAGACAGCAGACTAAAAAGGTGTCCTGGTTTCAGCTGGGATAGAGTTCAATTTCTTCCTAGTGTTGTGTTTTGGATTTAGTATGAGAAGAATGTTGAGAACACGCTGATGTTTTTAGTTGTTGCTAAGTACCCTGCTAGTCAAGGACATTCAGCTTACATGGTCTACCAAGCGCTGGGAGGGAGCATAGCCGGGGCAGATGGCCCAGCTGGCCAACGGGGTATTTCATACCATGTGACATCATGCTCAGTATATGAATGGTAGACGTATTCCAGGAAGTAGCAATCACTACTTGGTTATCGGTCAGCGCGGGTAGTGAGCAATTGCATTGTGCATCACTCATTTTGTATATTCTATCATCATCATCATCATCATCGTCGTCATCGTCGTTGTTGTTGTTGTTGTTAGTATTATTAGTATTAGTATTAGTATTAGTATTAGTATTAGTATTAGTATTAGTATTATTTTCCCTTCCTTTTCTGTTCCATTAAACTGTCTTTATCTCAACCCACAAGTTTTTCTCACTCTTACCATTCTGATTCTCTCCTCTATCCGCTGGGGTGGGGGGGGACAGTGAGCGAGTGGCTGCGTGGTGTTTGGCTGCATGCCGGGTTAAACCACGATAAAAGGTTACAGGCATCTTTAGTCAGAGTGAGAGCAAGAAGTTTAAATAAATCAAGAATGCTAGTAATGCATTGTGCTTGCATTTCTTTTCCAGGTAAGTACTTTTCTATGGCAGCAAGAAACTCAGTTTCAGAATCATCTTTATAATATTTGACAATGCATTTCAGATTCCATAATGCAGAATCTTGAAGGGAAAAAAGAAATTGGATGGGGTTGGTTAAAATAGAAGTTCATTTAGTGTAAAATGGATGACCTCGGTTTTGGGGTTTGGGTTTTTTCTTTTTTTATATCAAATGACTGAGTCATTGCTGGAACTTTTAAACTGTAGTGGTTTGTTGTGATTGCATTTGCAAGTATCTGATGAAAACATGCAAATCAGCCACCCTAGACTTCAAATCTTCCTGTTGATTATACAAAATCTGTATGTACAGAGAGTGCTTGTTTTCGTGACCCTCTGTACTACAAACATACAAAGCAAAACTGTTTTGTTGTACCTCTGGGAGGGGCAGCACAGAGTTCATGGCTCAAGGAAAGCAGACCCCTGTTATGAAGTACAGATTAGGTCAGTGTGGGAAACAGAAGCAAAAAATTACTTTTCCTACCCTGCTTCACAACTTTTTCTTGATAGACATTTCTGAGGTAGTATTTGTACACTCTTTCTGTAGCCTGCATAGAAGTTTTGTAATGCACCTCTTGCTTTGTAAGACCTAGAATTTCCAATGACAGCAGCTATCCTGAGTTTAATTTTAGCTGTGAAAATCATGACTAGTTACCATCTCTGTACAGTAGGTTAGTAGCCCTTCAGCCCTTGTTAATACAAGTAGCAAAATAAGGTAGACAGGGGGGAGGGGGGGGGAAATCCCCCAAAACATGTGGGGATTAAGAGAATACTGAGAATTAAAAAATAGCTTCCTACATAGTGCCAAGTTATATTTCCTTTTTTTAAAACAAACAAACACACAAACAAACCACCAACAACTAGCATTTAATAATTTACTTTTCCATACATCCTAATACAATTTCATATTTTTCATGTACAGAACAATGAACATGACAAAAGAATACCAAAAGTTATACATAAATATGAATACATTCAGTGAAAATACACCTGATTTGAACAAGGTTTTGATTCTCAGTAAGTCAATGATATAGATATACTTCTTCCTCTTACAGTACCAGTATTTAATCTCCACTTCATACAATTACCAATTAGATATAACAAACCAGATTTTCACCTCCAGGATAGCATCTTTGTTAGCTTAACTGTTTCCTTAAAGAGTGTGCATAAAAAGAATTCTTGGCTGCTAAAAATCTACAGAAACAGCTCCTTGCTTTGTATGAAAAGAAAAAAAAAACATGTTTGTGGCATACATACATCCCAGAATGGATCCAGACAGATCTAATAGATCCATGTTTGACCGTATTGGGACTGGTACTGTTTAATATCTTCGTCAATGACACAGACAGTGAGATCAAGTGCACCCTCAGCAAGTTTGCAGACAACAGCTGAGTGGTGCGGTTGACACACCTGAGGGACAGGATGCCATCCAGAGGGACCTGGACAAGCTCGAGAAGTAGGCCCGTGTGAACCTCATGAGGTTCAACAAGGCCAAGTGCAGAGTCCTGCACTTGGATCAGGGCAACCCCCAGTATCAATACAGGCTGGGGGATGCACAGATTGAGAGCAACCCTGCCAAGAAGGACTTGGGGGTTCTGGTGGATGGAAAGCTGGACATGAGCTGGCAAGGTGTGCTCGCAGCCCAGAAAGCCAACCATAGCCTAGGCTGCATCAAAAGAAGCGTGGCCAGCAGGGCAAGGGAGGTGATTCTCCCCCTCTGCTCTGGTGAGACCCCCCCTGCAGTACTGCATCCAGCTCTGGAGCCCTCAGCACGGGAAAGGCATGGAGCTGCTGGAGCAGGTCCAGAGGAGGGCCACAAAAATGATCAGAGGGATGGAACACCTCTCCTATAAGGAAAGGCTGAGAGAGTTGGAGTTATTCAGCCTGGAGAAGAGAAGGCTTCAGGGAGACCTTATTGCAGCCTTTCAGTACTTAAAGGGGGCTTATAAGAAAGATGGGGACAAATATTTTAGCAGGGCCTGTTGTGACAGGACAAGGGGTAATGATTTTAAACCAAAAGAGGGTAGACTTAGACTAGATATAAGGAAGAAATTTTTTAGAGTGAGGGTGGTGAGATACTGGGACAGGTTGCTCAGAGAGGTGGTAGATGCATCATCCCTGGAAACATTCAGGGTCAGGTTGAACGGGGCTCTGAGCAACCTGATCTAGTTGAAGATGTCCCTGCCCATGGCAGGGGGGTTGGACTAGATGACCTTTAAAGGTCCCTTCCAACCCAAACTATTCTATGATTCTATGAAATTCCATGCATTTGAAAGACAATTTTCACCCAGCCTACAGATTTGCACAGAATTTAACTCAGTTTTACAGAATTTTGCAAGTAGAAATATCTGGAGATTTCTCCAATTTGTATGCATAATTTAAGGCTTTGGGGTACACAAAACTCTACCTTAATAAAACCTCTTTGGATTCATATGGCTCAACATCAGCTGAAAAGCTTAGTCTGAATGCACAGCCCACAATTTTTCTGCCCCTAAAAGAAAGCAGAAATTTTGAAACAGAACTGCAGAACTACTATTCATAATAAAGTACACCTTCTTACATCAGCTCTTGTAATTTGTTAAGTGACAGCTCATTCATCCTGCACCTGCCTGCGGTCAAGAGGTATACAGATGCAGAAAAACAGAATAGAAAAATAAAGTTGCAGTGATATAAGAATAAATATCCAAGTACAATGTTTTCCTTGGGGATTAATGACCACCTGGTGGATGCTAGACATTAATGACAGATAATTCCTGTCTGTCCATCTTTCATCTGTTTCATTTGTACTGTAAGTGTGCACACAGTGTGCCCTCATGCACCTGTACCTAGTTCATCATAAAATATCAAATCAGGCAGGAGCAATCTCCCATTAATGGCTAGCACTGAAGAAGCAGATATGAGGGGAAGAGTATGACTTAGCAGTGGAAAGAGTTGGCTGTTATGTGTCACTGTAAACTTCACAGTTCCAGAGGAGAAACTGTAAAAGCGGATGCAGAAGGGGAAACAAAGGTCTGATGTACAACTGCCAGCCTTGCAGTTCTACAAATGTTAATATAGGTGTATTTATACCACAGCAATTCCCCTAAAAACTATACAAAGTCACAGAAGCACAACTGAGAACAGGAGGTGGGCTCAAAGGATAAGTGCACAAGCGAGTGCACAAGGGACAATGTTATGTGACAGGCTATTTGTATCTGAAGGGTATTTATTTTCATTCAGATAAGGGTACAGATGCCATTCTCCTACCAGTAGTTTGTATGTATAACACAACTCATGTTAATAACAAATAAAACACTTTAACTAACAGTAAACTAAACCCAAATTTTCGTGCACCTCTCCCAGTAATATAACATTCATAGATGTACTGGTACATGTGCTTGTCAACAGTCAGTCATTAACACTCTGCTATAACTACCACTTGATTATACTAACTATTTGTTTGCATTTATCAGCTAGAAATGAAAAGCAACATCAGATCCCTGGTTTCAGTTCTTTTTCATTCACAGGGCGTGAATGAAACACGAAAACCAGGAAAATGCACAATGCTGTCCACCACCATATTAATCTTTCTGTCTCTCTCTCCCTAAATGCACATTTTACAATTATACATTAGAAAAGCATCTAAATACAAATGCATGTGCCTGCAAACATACTTCTCTTAAATATTGCAGAGGAAAATGGTACTAGAAGTTTTGTATATGCTTACATTTATTTTTGTTCATAAAGAAATTCATATTTCTACACTGTATTTTCTTAATTAAACTATTCCAATAAAATATTACAGACTGACACTGTCAATACTATTTTGAATTCTACTATAGTACTGGTAGCTGGGGAAAAAAAAAAAAAAAAGCAGTATAGTAAATCAGGTGTCCTTATAAATGCATTTCCCATTAAAATGGTAGAACAGAATATGGAAAATTTCTAGATGTCACTGAAAATAAAATCTCATGATATATTTTAATTCAGTTCTGCAAGCATTCCCTCATATATGCCAAGTGGTCACTCTGTGAATAATCTGTCAATAATCTAGACAGATTACTAGAGGACTTCTATTTTTAGGGATCCGTCTGGTATTGTGGCAATTGCAGCTGATCGGATTACTGCTATTTCCTAGCGATGTAAAATGCCTTGATGATGCAAAAGAAACATGCACTACACCGCTCTAGTTGCAATGTGAAGCCGATTGCTGGAAGCATATTTCCTAATTTATTTTCATACATCATTACTTCATAATTAGTTCATGAAAACTCATGTCATGTTTAAATTTTATACTTTGACTTTTTGTATCACGTGTAATGGAAGAAGGACTGACCAATCCAGAGACTGTGAAAGAGGCTCCCTAATATTTTGAGCAAAGCCACAATATAAAGATTTGTTAAAGAAAAAAAAAATCCAAAACACCACACACAAAAACCAACAAAATACCGACTTTCTGGAGCGGGTGGGGGGTGTGAAGTGCCTTTTTCCTGCAAGTGTCAACAGCTACATCTAGTGTTTTCAGGCAGTACAGACAATTTCTCCTACAGCCAAGCCATATCTTAGGAAAGCATTTTGCATTCTGCGTTAAGGGGAAAGCTAAAAATATTCTCCAATGTAAAGCTGTGTAATTAACAGCACTGATGCTTCTCTGAAGCAACTTCATTTTTTTTTTTCAGTTTATCTTGTGCAAATTAATCTATGGAGACTGGGGTTTCTTTGTCATTGTAAATTTTGAGTTGTGTATTTGTAAGATTCATATACTGTGTTTGTGTATTTTCCTTATTAATACAGACAAATTAATGCAGACAAAATGAACTTCAAATTATAAATTCCAAATTCTAAGATTTAATTGTTGTGGAGTGGGATTAAGCTAGTTCAGGTAATTTTCCACAGGTTCATATCTGCATTTGATAAAAAGAAAAACAGCTAACTATAGCATTGTTTCCAGACCTGGCTGAGGTACCATGGATTAACAAAATCTTCAATTTTCCATTAGACCAAGTGTCACGGTTTTTAGACATTCCAGAAGTATTCACCTCAATCAAATAGAGGCAAACTTGATACACTTCAAACAATGCCACATACTGATAATTTCAGAGAATGCAACAAATATTCCACACACAAACCCCCCCAGTCTTTTCTGAAGAACAGAATAGTGTTTGCAGGAATAATAAGCAATGTATGGTATTTATTCTTATCCACTTACTATTTGGAATAAACAAGTATGGAAATAAAACTATCAATTCGTAAATCAAAAGTATTTATTTGTCAATAACTTCATACCAACTGAAAAGTGAAACACCTAGAAAAATTAATTAAAAATCACATAATCATCCTCATAATTAAATACATATGACTCCACAAGGAGTGGAGTGTTTTGCTGTAAAATTGCAAAAATAGCAACCTTCATAATTCAATCGGACTTCTTGAAGTCTGACATAGCCTCCCAAGAAGCTTGTAAGAAATTTGTCAGTAGCTTACCAGCCAAGTTCTAGCATAGGTTAGAATATGGTAAAAGGTGGTGGAAGAAAAAGAAAGTGTTGAATTTCAAAATAGATTAAACTGAGCAGTAAGAAGTCTAAACTTTCTGTTCATTCATCAATTTACATTCATCAGCTATTTGGAAAACTCAAATGGCAACTTTTGATAATGACCCACAATCATTTAATATGGATAGGAAGGAAGGACTAAGTGGAGTTTGAAATAAGCGTAGTGAATTTAATTGCAGGTGCAGGTTATTATTGTGAGTCATATAAATGCATATTAGACAATACTAATTAACTGCAACTGTTCGGGAAACCTAGATTAGTAACACAGTGAACAATTTAATGAAAGCCTCTGCATAGTACAATCAAAGAACATAGAAGATCAAATTTCTGCCCTTCTTTATTCAGACAAATCCAGAAATATCCTGATCCATTGATGTGTAAAAAATAGCTTAGAAAACAATATTAAATACGGTGATGGTCACCTTCTCTAGGTATGATAAATTGCCCCCAGATATTTTGTAATATCTGAATTCCTTACAAGCAGTTTGTTTAGCTTTCCTATACTTGGTCCAGCCGAATGAAGGAGGTACTTCAATAGATTGCAAAACACGACATTGAAAAATTAAAGACCAGATTTCCATAGACCTTTTGTTGAACCTTATTCCAATGATCTTAACAAAAAGAAGCATATAAGAAATGCAAAAAGCATTTCAAAACATTCTGCACAGGTATTGTGAATGAGTGGTTTTGAGGCCTCTTAAAGAGTCACTGGTAAAGGTATCAGCAAAAGATAATTTTAATAGGAATTTGTAAAAACGTGACTTAGCAGAATTCGATGGCAAGGTTCACCCTATTACTCATTACATGGATTAAGTATACACAGGGAAAATCATGTCAGAATTATGTTGGAATGATTTATAGAAAGACCAAGAACAAAAAAGGTAAAGAAAATCCTCCCATTGAGTCACAAGGTTCAGAGTAGACCCCCTTGCTTTCTAAACTTCTCAGAGAGGAGTCTAGGTGCAGCTGGATCTACCCCTAGTCTCAGACCTGGTCAACGGTTTATGCCTAAGGGGTTATATATATTTAGCAGCGACCTGAAGTTCATTCACAGTTTTAAGGTAGATCATAAGATAACACAGCACTTAATCATTGACTAATTTAACAGTTACAAAGAGAGTTAATCAAGTTTACTACAATTACTGAATTACAGATTATGTTTATTGTTAGTTATCTAAATCAATAGACACACACACACACAATATAGATCTATTCACACATAAGGGCCCATAGCTAGATAAATTCATGAAAGACAAAGGCCTATAGCTAGATAAACATACCAGTTAAAAATTCCCCTTGAGTCTGTGAAATACTCATGTTAGATGTCTTGGCATTTCTCAATGGACAAAGGGTTGAGCCCCAAGGAGTGTCTCAGCCAAGGAGTGTTTCAGCCCAGGTTCTGATGGTCCTCTGAATACCACAAACTCGAGAGTTTGTGAACTCTGAGAGGCGTCTCACTCAGAGAGAGATTCTGGCCGCAGAGTCCCCCGCACTGCAGTCCAGGAGAACTCAAACAGTCTCTCTTGGGACTGCTGTTTATAGGTTTGCAAGATAATGGCTTTAGTTATCAGTAAATTTCCATCTTGGCCTCTATACGAGGTGGTCCAGGGTAGTAATTATGGTATTGTTCCACGGTAACCACGGTATCGTTCCACTTGAGCTACGATCCAGGTAGGGAATGCTTCAGGGCTGTCAGAGATGACGAATTATCCCCCGCTCTTGTTCCCTACCTTGATCAGTGTCGCTCCCCACCTTAGCCATGCAAGAGTGCCTGGTACAGTCAAGAGTCACTCAACCGCCCAACTCACTACACAATGACTAAGGCCTAAGAGGAGTTCCTGAGATCGTAGAGTGGCCCAAGGGAAGGGGGGGAATGCACCACAACAGCAGATCATCTCCGGAATGGAGGTGGAAAACCAGCTTAATTTCCAAAACCAAACTGATGTCTTTTTATCTTTATGCTAGGTAAACACACTGGGCTGCTTAGCTGTATCACCTTGCCATAGCATCTTCTGTTATGGTATCTATTAGAAGTTCATCCTTATTTGCCCAAATCTGGTGAGTAATAGTCTCTGCTCAGAGCCTTCTGTGTATCACACAACACAGGCTGCAGGATGGGCGTCTCTCTTTCAAATGCAGGGTTTTGGGTAAGCACCCATACACCTTTGGTACATTGCGGGGTTTGGTGTTGTGGGGTTTTTTTCCATATTCTACCATGGTCTGTCACAGTGGTCTGAGAAACCTCTCTTTGTATCTCCCCTTAAGAATATATCAGCTAGTCGTAGTTAATTTTTCCCCTGCTCTTTCCTTTTGAGACCAGAGCTCCAAAAAAAAAGATACTGGAGAAAATTAGGGGAAAAAAAAAAAAAAAAGCCCCATTTTCCATAATAAGCTGAACTGTCTTAGTTCTCATCGTTCCAACAGCCTGGAAAACAGTGCCTGGATAAGGTCTTCGTTTTTTTGTGACTGAATTTCTGCTGTAATGCATTTCATTGTCCTTGTTCTCAACTTACTCACGAGGTGGCACCAGAGCTCAAATTTTTGTAAACTTTTGGAAACTCCGGATGCCTTTTTCTAGCCTCTTGCAAATTTATCATTTGTTTTGTCAAGGCAAAGCCAAAAGGACCAGAAGAGCACTCACAGTGAAAGAGAAACGGGGGAACCTGTCCAGCTGGTGCAGGAGATGGCTGATCAGAAAGTAATAATAAGCTAAATGTGACAAATTTAGCATTTCCAGTGCATTTTAACAACAGCAGTGAAAGATTTAGTGCTATTTGAAGGTTTTCCAATACTTTCTAACTGATCAAAAAATCACCATCCCTTAAGAAACCTTTTTCTTTCCTGCATCACTGAAGATGAAGGGTGATTCTTTCATTTGCCGGGTTGCTTTGAAGCTGTGTCCTCACAATACTTTCCTGCTTATAGGCTGCAAGGGTGCAATGATGAAAAAAATTCACGTTTCAATCATCTTGTTGCATTTTTTGTGATCCCTTGGTCCCCTCCCATCCCACCAACTTACGTCAAAGAAAGGAAGCCTTCTCATGAATTTCACTATAGCCTTTTCTGTAACATATTTACCGACACTTCCTTCCCTCTTGATTTCATCCCTCACCTCCCCTTCATAAGCTTTAAATGGCTGGATGACCATTCCCCATTAAAAGCGGGTGGGCTACCATTCCTCAGAAGTCTTAGCTGAAAGCAAAAAACCCCACCCTACTGCAATTCTAATATACGTCTTTCCAAAAAAATCACATCTGACTGTCTTCAAAACATGACGGGCTACTTTCTTTCTATCCCCTGTTCACACTTGATTAAAGGCTTCTTTATTTTTGTAGGCTGTTATGAATAACTTTCTCCACCTCAGAAGAGGGATTATAAAATTCATACATTGTGTTTCACTAAAATAGTGGTGAAAGTTCCAGCACACTGACTATGCTTGAGCAAGCTTTCCTCCAGTCAGTCTGAGTGAGTACTGAGCTGTTCTTTACAGTCTAACTTTGGTGTGGTAGACTTTTTGTTTGGTTTTGAGATAAGTTTAGAAAGACTGGAAAATACCTTTTTATTTTCCCACTCTTATTTTTCTTGTAGTGGTGCTTAATTTCTAATATTGGTAGGAAAACAGCTGCAGAAAATGTGCAAACATCCCTCCTTGGCAGAAATCTGTGGACTTATCCGATGCTCGAAGCTCAGCAAAGAGAGAAGCATGCTATTGAACGGAGTCCTTAGGGATTTGCATTTCAAACTCATTTGCAGTGATTTTATGTGACATTTTGTCCTTTGATAGGCAGAAAGGTAAGAGCAAACAAGATTCAAATGACCTTTGTTTACTTGTCTCCTGTGGTAACCCAGCTTCTTTTAACAATATTCTGACTAGAGTCACTTACACTTAGAGCTTCACTTACATTGCTCTGTTGACGCTCTTATTAATTTGCATAGAAAACACTGCCTTATTTGTGCTGGTCCATTTAGTTCTCTCCCCTTGATTGTGCACCATAGCTCTTTAGGACTGCCCTCTCTTAATGCCAGGAAACCACCTTGACACTTAGGTGTTGCTACAACAGAAAAACATTTTTTTTTTTTAGTTTAGAAATATCCTCCCCTTCCACTCAGACCACCAGGGAACCTTCTGGCAGTGAAATGGGTAGTGCAATCACTCTGTTCCACAAGTATTAACCTAAGCCCTATTTTTTGCAATACTTGAAAAAGTTTCTGGACTATAATAGTTGACGGCAAATTTCCCATGGAAACAGGGAATTGTATAAATACATCATAACATTGAAGACACTTGTGAAATGGCCATATGAGCAGAACTTTTTTTAAAAAAACTTCTGTTTTTTAAAGGCATGTGGAAGTACTACTTTCATGGTACAGAAATGTGCCTCTTAGACAGAAGTGAATGCCTAGGGGGATTTAGATGGCTTGCAGCGGTAGTAAACCTGTGACTCCTCATTGATACACCACTACACAGACCTCCACCAATCCTTCCTCTTCAAAACAAGCAGCATTTGCATTTTTAGAAATAGACACAAACAGAATACAATCAAAATGCAGCTACTCTTGCCTCTAGCAAGGATACACATCAAATTATAGTGAAATATCTTAAAACTGGGAGAGCTGTTTAGAATGCAGCAATATACAGTAATCATTTCCTTCTGTTGCACCGTCCTGCAAAACTCGTGATCAGATAACAACCATTTTTCTATTAATAACACCTTTAACTTCATACCATCCTCTCCTTTACTCTAAATGAATATTCTAGGTGCCCACTTGTTCACATTTTGAAGTTGAATAGTTAGGCTGGGCTCTCACAAAGAACATGCTGATGCTGAGCCCCTCTTGAACTTAGCCAAAAAGACAGAGACCACTTCAAATAAATTTAAATTTTCAATTTCTTTAGCTTTACTTGGAAGTAATTTTTAAAAACCTTTTTTTGATTGATTTTTCGCATCTTTGGTCTTCTCTGGTGAACATACTTCTTGAAAAACAACTCTTTCCTATGCTGATGACATCAGATTATTTCCCTTTCCATAGCTACAGCACCTTTCAGTTTCACAATGACTGAAATGTTGAAACAAGAGCTTCATGATGAGGCCTAACAATCTACTGGCTACAAGTTAATTAGTTATGACCCATCCACTGAGTACAGGTTTGCTTTGGTTATTTTGTATCGCCAAGGGCCCAGCCAGCAACACAGGTAGTATCTCAAAATCCATTCATTGGATTTTCTTCACTTTTAATAGGTTGATACCCATGCCGAAGAGGTTAGCAAAGCATATATGCTTTATATGCATATATATTTTTCTATATATATTTATATGCATATATATTTTTCTATATATATTTATATGCATATAATCAAAACATATATGATTATGACCACAAGTTCAAAAGGAAACCACAGCTACAACTAATCATTCCCTTCTATGCATTTTCTTTAGTGAGAAAGTAAGCACAGGGATTCTGGTAAAGAATCAAGAATCAAGATACCATCTTCACGACTTTCCTTCCAATCGGCTTTTACTGTCACAATCAACCTTTCCAACTCATCATTATATGGACTAAAGGATTGGGTAATTGCATTCTCCTGACATCTGCCTTTTAAGAAAATGAAGTTTTGCTAGTGCCACACTCAAAACATACAAGGTGCTTGGGTTTTGTTTTCTCTGAAGCTTGTCATTTGATCAAACAGATCCCTCAGCACATGATCTCTCTGCATATGTCTGCTCATTTGTTTTTCAGTTTTAATTGTCAACTACTGTGTATATGTCCCATAAATTTCTTTGGTTGGAATCTCTCTCTTCCACTTATCCTGTGAAGACAACAAGGATTACGAACAAAGTAAACCATGGTAGGGTGAAAAATATAGATCTTGGAAAATAATTGGGATAGATCAAAACTTGGCCCTGTGGAAGGCACATGGGAATTTTCCCTCCAGTTCTAGCAATGCCAATGTTTCTTCTAGAATAAGACTTCTCCCTTTCCAGAAACCTAGTTCTGTTATCCTAGACCATCCCAATATGAAGTGAAGAGGGCCTCCAATGTTTAACACAAATTAGCGAAGATGACCTTTGATTTCCCAATTGTTTAGCATGCTGTTGATCAAATGAGTAATTGGAGGCTACTATAACAAAGACCAGCAGTGTTTGCATGTAATGAAGAACCAACAAGTAATGCTTAATTCCACCAGTGCACCTGAGGGCTATAATAACTCATTTGTACAGCATCTGGCACAATTGGGAAAGTAATGCCAAGCTGGCACAATTGGGACAGTAATGCCAAGCATGAACTCTGTCCAAAATAGAGGTAGTGGTAGTAGTTTTTTCACTTTGGAGATAATATAAAAAATTTACACAACTCACCAGGAAAAAGATAGAAGTCCTACATGGGCTACGAAGAGTTTTTAAAATTTTTTTTTCTTTTTTTTCCCTAAGTAAAAACATAACAGGTTTATTTACTCTGGAATTTAAATGTAAAAGAACAAGACAGAGATATCATTAGCTTTTTTATATTATTAAATTTTTTTAATAAGTTATCTTCAGGATTTTTTCTTACATCTGGCTTACATAAACCCTAGCTGAAGTGAAATGGAAAGGTATAGGCTCAGCTATACTGTATGATATTGCTACATTCTTTTTTGATTATTTAAGTTATTTACTAATTTTTCTCTCATGCACTGTATGCAGACAAATTGAAATTAAAAGCAGAAGAGCAACAAAGGACATACAAAGTTCCACATGGGTTAATTTTATTTTTAAAAGTTTATTTGCTTTGCATAGATAAAAATTTTACCTTTTTCATGATTAATCAAGCAAATAGAAACTTGGGGGCATTCTTTGACTTTGGATAAATAATGGCAACAAAAGATATTAATGCCATTCAGAATAAAGATACTGAAAAAACACATTCCAGGTTACAGGTTTTTGACATAACACATATGGACTAAGTACCATTCCAGAGAAACCTCACAGTGTAAAGCCTGTATTTTATATAGACAGCTAAGGCAAATATATAGACCTTCAGCAACAGGGCTTGAGTGCATTGCAGGAACAGGAAACTTAGTTATCACTTCCACATAAAGCCACCAGGATGTTTTCATAATCCCCTTTGAGTTCATCCTGTCAATTTAAGTACAAAAAACAACAATTGTTAGGATAATACCCTCAAGTGAAATAAATTTCAGTAAGCATTCAATATACATGTACCAAATAGCAATCCTTCACCTAAATAAATTAATCACTTGACAACTCGTGTGTGTTAGCCATAGACTGAGCTTGAACTGAGTAACCTCATTGAAGTTATTTGTATGACCTAGAAATAAACACATGCATTTCCCGAGTGGAGCAGAGGTGGACAAAGCCAATAAAAACCCTGGGAGGTCTCATGGCATAAATAAAGAAGAGAAGCACAGAAGATTTCTATCAACCCAGGAGCTTAAGCTTTTCTTCTCTAGATAAAGTGAAAATGCCTTCCCTGGCCAGTGATGTCCAATGTTCATTAATATTAAAACACTATACACATTGTATCTAGGATTATCTCAAACACAGGCTAATAATTCACCATAGGATTGCTTATTCAGCTTGGAAAAAGTAGATAATATGCATGAAGTATGCACTGTAGTTAGTTACACGCTATGTTTTCTCAAATTTGAATCTACTTTGCAGAGACATATGAATTGTTTAGTGTAGCCAAGCTACACCTCAAGCCATTTGGATGCAATCATCACTTTAGAACACAATTAGGTGATGTAATTACATACCAAATTACAGATCACACACACTCATGGTGGAAGAATAAAAGTGATCTTTGGCACCTAACTGAAAAAGTAGCAGACACCAATAAAAATCAAAAAGGCATTTTGATACATGTAGGGAGTATGTTTCTACTCTAATCGAGACTTTTTTTTGTAGAGTTGTCCACTAGCCTCCACAAAGCAGCTTTGTAAGTTTAGCTTTCTTCAGGTCCCTCACTGGTTTAAATTTTCTGGAAAATACATTGGGTGGTTCTCTCCTTTAGGAAGATATTTTTCTTAAGTCTGGAAAGCAGGCCAAATAAATGTCAAGTTAACAAGGTATTTGCAGGAGTACCTCAAATGTTAAAAACCAATAGCCAGTTGCATCAAATATCTCCTATACAGCTGTCAGTGGAGTCATCTCCACTCTCCTGTCAATGTCCCTTATGTCTGCCCAGCACAGGAACTTGGGGATACCATAGTCTCCATTCAGCTCTTGGCTTCTACTGTAAGATGATATCCTGAGTCATGTAGCACTGCTAACAAATTGCTATAGCTTTCGTGGCAAAAGCATTGCCCCAGAAAATGAATTAGTTCTACCAGCATGTGGATCATTGGGAACATGAGTTACTCAGCTACAATGAGCTACTCAGGATGAACTGGCGACTGAGGAGCAGAAGAATTAACAAACCTTTACTGAATTTCCAAAATAATTCAGCTGGTTTGCATTTCATACGTCACCTGAGGGAAAACCTACCATAATGGCTTGGCGGAGAGAGATGCCATACAGCCTCTTGTAATAGCCTTTGATCTCATTCATATCCACTTCATGGCGCGAAACCATGATTCTGATGAGCTCTTTGTGCCGTGTCCCAAAGCCCTGTTAAAAGAAAAACAAAACAAAAACAAAAAAAAAAAAAAAAGAAAAAAAAAGAAGAGGCTACCTATGTCATTGAAATACCTTAAATCAAGGTTCTCTGTGTTAATCCATCGGACTTCTTTGTGGGTGTACAGAGCCCACATCCTATTCCTTTAACAACTCTCATGAGGGGGTCCTCTCATATATCCCTTCTGTTCCCTACGAGCACAATTCAATTCTGACAGGCTACCTCCACCCCTGGATTTCCTTTTTACGCATTTCTTTCAGTGTTTCCTAAAAAGAAGCATGTCCTTCACTGTGCTTGCTAGACACCAGAGACAACCTAGACTTCACTGGCTTTTTTTTTTTTTTTAAGAGTGCAATGAGCTGTATTTTCATAACAATTCACTCAATTTTTCACATACTGCTTCTAAGCAAGTCACAGGAGTTATGAAAAACTTGCATACCAGACTGTTTCGGGATCTCTAGCTGCCTCACTCAACTCAGGTTCCAAATTTGCCAGAAGGACCTGGATGTCTTGTCAAAGATTCTATACAGTTCTTGCTTTTCTATTTAATTTTCACTAATATTTTTGTGGTTTCGTGAATAAGAAAAATTCCAGTTAGCTTTCTGTCACTGCCTAGAGTAAAAGATATATGTGTGGATGGACAGACACCTTCCTGAACACACTACAGCAAACAGACAGCTCCTCCTGTGGAAAGACACTCAGAGGAAAGAACAGAAGGAGAGAGAGAAATACACTGAATTTCCTTCTGTAGTCCTCTTTTAACACACAAAGGGCTTAGAGACCTCTAGCTAGCTTGATATTTTTCAGCTTACAAAGCACCTCATGTTTAAAAAGAGAAGTTCTTTCTTTAGGTTACCTTCATCGCCAAGTGGAGTTTTTCAGCAAAGAAAGCTGGCTTGCTTGTGGCACACTTCGCTGTAATGAAACAATGAGATAAGGTCACACCTGTTATACATTTAACAAGTAACAAAAGGCAAAAGTTTGGAAAGAAAACACTTTAAAAGCAGTCTCAGTGTTCCTACCAGCATATCCTACTTATCTACTTCTTTGTTACCTGTCTTCAAAATATGGGAGAAGTAGCAGTTCCTTTCCTCTGTCCATTCACAAAGCAATTCAATCAGGGGAGAATAGTTACAAGACTGCGCTCCCTAGTTTACTGCCACAAAATTAAGAAAGATGTTGCTCGTTCCAAGAAGAAAAATGTGAAAGCATTTGTGTCTTCTACAGCAGAAGAGCTGGAGGTTATGATCTGATATTTTGTAAACCGAGTTATACTAAGTACTTGCCCTCCACTTCTGATATTAAGAGGAATCTGATGGGATCTCTTTTATCGAAAATATGCTTGACTGTGATACAAAAGCTGAGAACAAGATGCGTGTCTGGCTTTTGATTCCATCTGATAAGAGTCCACTGATAAGAGTGATTTAAGTGAGTCAGTGCCTCACCTTATTGTTCATGAGGAACAGTAATGTTAAGGCTCTTAATACAGACCTTTACCACAAACCTTATAAGAATATTTTCTTGAACAAAACCGCAGAAGGAAATTTGTTATATTTTTAACAATTATATATTATAAGTGTCTTTGAAAAACAAAATTTAGAGAAAAGTGTTTGGTTCAAAACTATTGTGCCTGTTCTGACAGCTCTTTTTGGCATATTGACCTCCTGTAAAGATCTTCCTATGCTGATGACACATCTGTTCTCCTTAAAAGACCTTTCTACATATCAGGAGAGGTATTTCTACTCATTCATCAGCTTTAACTGACTTTAAATAACTCAATTCAATCACTATGTTCTGACTAGATTTTCCAAAGTATTATTTAGCAAGTTTCTCAGTGAAGCAGGGTAAGCCCAGAAGGGCTTCCTATCAGAGCAAGTATGACAGAAGTAAAAAGTAGGTTTTCATATGGTCAGTATATATACTAGGTTACAATCTGCAGAACCACTTACCAAGAACAGTCAGGCAGTTCTCAATATCACCTTTCAGCTCCAAATCCAGTACCTTGTTCATGTCATGCTTGCTGTATTTGGTGTACTTCTGAAAGACTAAATAAGGGACGAAAACTCAGTGAATAGTGATGAAAATACAATATTCTCCCTGCATTGTCTCTGCTGTATTCTGCCCTCACTGCTGCAGCAGTGCACACAGATGTCTGATTGTAGGCCATTTTTCTCATTTTCTTCAGCCAGCATAGTGTAAAGAGCAGTGTTACTGCATGGACTGGTGCAGTCAGCATAAGGAATGGGACTTTGTTAGGATGGTAGCGTTCGTGTTCCCATGGATAGAGGTGGTCCAATGACTCCACTGGAGCCTGTGACATTAGGTGACATCCCTCTACCCAGGGCAAACTAGCTGAGGAGCAAGACCGTGTTGGGGAGCATTCAGAACCCCTGCCACACTGATCCCTTGGCCGTGTGATCACTAGCCATGTGAGACTTCATGGTAATAGTTCCGTTAACAACCTAAATGGTATTGCTCATCACTCGTATGGAAAGAACAGCCAAGCTGCCAACTGCACCCTTAGTCAGCAAGCATGTGTCCAATTACAAGGACCTTTGTAACAGTCAAAAGACCTTTGTAACAGTCAGAGTCACGTCTTGATAATCTATATCTTCCCTGAGTTCATGAGCAGGCCATGTACAAAATATAATTCCTGTGAAGCACAAAGTTTCATCCAACGTACCCCTTCGGAGATGTGGGTAGCTTCTTGCAGTAAGAACAGTAACAAACACATTAATATCTGTTCCTTTCCTTTTTTCTCCCGCTTCATACAAGGCCTGTCATAAAGAAAAGGAAGTCGTAAAGCTAACATCAGTCTAGTAAAACAGAAATACTGTACTTCTGAGGCTACCAGCCAAAGGTAGGCCATTGCTCGTCAGTAATGAACTCTAGCCCTTGACACAATCCGTAACAAAACTCTACACAACGTCAAAATAACTGTAGCTCTATCAAGTAATACTTCATACTTCACTTATGTCATAATAGTACCTAAAGAAAACTATGCAGCTACAAAACATATTTTCAGACATTTTACGATCACCATCTAGCTCTCCTGAGTATATTACATTCTTGAATGAAGATATTTTTCATATATCATTATATGCTTACAGTCTGCATGGGAGTTTAGGACTGGCAAGCTTTCTTCAGACAAACAAAATTATCTCTGATATTAACTGGACAAATGTGAAGGAGCAGCCTACGCACCAAGTACTCCTTGTCTTTCCAGGAGTGACTTTAATGGAAAGAAAGAACCAAATCAGTTTCCTTCATTTTCCTCACCTCCTCAAACCTCTCTAGAAGTAATAATTAAAGACCTCCACACAGCAGCAAAGAAGATTTAACAACACTCTCTCTGCATCAAGAGAAATAGTATTGAACTTTGAGCTTAGACAGAGTATTAGTTTACTGACCTTTCATATCTAGGGCTGATGACAAAACTAAACTCCTTATGTAGCAGGAATAAAAGCAGTATTGCTCAATGGCCTTTTCTTGGCTGGATTTTTGAAAAAATCAATTTAAAGTCAATCTACATTTAAATTGTAACAGTGATGTAAGGTTTTATAGGTGAAAACTCAGGAAAGAATGCTAAGGTTTACCAATATTTTAACAAAAATGGTCACCCTAATGGTGGAAGAAATAAGGGAAAGATCAGTTGCCTATTTTAGAATTATTCAGAAAATGACTGTGAGGTTTACTCAATAATCTTGAAAGGTTCATCACTGTAAAGCAATAGCTATAGCCAACATACTGCAGAGTTCACACTGGTCAAGGTATGGCATCTGGTTCTGCACATACTTGAGCACACCCTTGTCCCTCAATTCAAGAACTGTGTTATAAACAGAAGGAAGATTGTGTCTAATTTCTCTAATTTCTCCAGCTGTTGACCTCTACTTCAAATGGTCTGCACACTTTACATGAACTAGAAGAGGTCTTGCAGAAATGTTTCTGAAGCTAGATATCAGGGTGAAGATTTAATTTCATTCAGATACTGAAACTAACATGAATTTTGTAAAATAGTATCCCCTCAGAAAAGATTGCTATATAACATATAAATCTCTGTTAAATGTGCAATGCACAAGACTCAAGTAGAACATTCACAGCCAGACTTTGTAATCTCAAGTAAGTCAGACAAAGAAGCTCTGCAGAGTACTAAGTATGATCTTACCCTGGCATCATTGTCAGCAAGCTCATCATTCACATGAGAATCTTCACATCGGTCAGCCTACATAAATAAATAAATAAAGTTTCACTGGTACTCACAATGATTCAGTTCACCAAAACTCAGCATTTTAGAGTTCTGCCCTACCATTCTCATACATAACTTAATACATAATTGCAGATAGAAACAGTTATATGTCAATCATTCTGTGAATAAGGCTGTTTTATTTGTTAATCAATCAGAGCTCACATTTCTAAGGCCATCAGCAACTTATTTCTGAAGTCCTACATTAAAATCCACAGGAAGTATTGTTTCTTAATGTGAAGTTATAGGCTTGGAAGCTGTGATTTGGTCCCTGATAACCATTTAATAGGCTCTTTTCAAGTTGGTTTAAAACCAAAAATTGAAAAGCAAAACGATGCACACGGATGTATCAAAAAAATAATCTTGCATGCATGTACAAGCTTCATATACATGTACCAACAATTATGGAATCATACATTTTAAAAGGGTCTTTTTATTGGGCAGCTCCAGTGTTTAAACTCATCTGCTTTTGGACATAAGTTCACAAAACACTTTGTCCACTTGTTAGCTCCCTGCCCCTGTTCCATTATCTAACTATTAGAAACATAACTTAATAGCAAGCCAAAAGGTTTATTTCCCTAATTGTAAGCATTTTATCTTTTTGTATTTCTAGTCAATTGGCATGACATTATTTCTGTTGTTTTTTCAAGTGCTTACAGACAGTTACAAAAAAAAGTCTTAAAAGCACAACTGATAAACAATAATAAACATCACTGTTTTTAAAAATGCATTTGAGATAAAATCTCATTATAGCTTATTTAAGAACAGTTCCATATGGTCTAAGATATGTAAATAAAAAATAACACAAGGAAATAAATATTACCTAAATCCTTATTTATTGTATGTCTTTCTCTAAAATAGTGTTGAGAACATTAATTTTTTATTACGGGTAATGTCACTTAAAATGCTTAAGCACAGCATACCTTGGCTAGAGCAACCAAAGCCTTCTGAAAGTCTCCAGATGTGTCAGAGATAATGTCTTGTGTCAGATCTCTCTTCAACACTGAAATCGAACGAAAAAGGATTTGTAGTTTGTTTTAAAGTGATCAACTACGTTGACTAGATGATTTTTAAAGGTCCCTTCCAACACAAACCATTCTATGATTCTATGATTTTTTCATTTTTTTCTTAATTTCCCACTTAAATATGCCCACTAGAAATGCATTTTTCTTACTTTTTCTCATTTAGCTTCGAGAGAAGGGGTTTATTTGTAACATGCCCTCTAATCCCTGAGACGTGCTGTGAAATTGGAGGCTAAAGCCAAAATCTGGTGAAAAAGTCCTTCTCTAAGGTCTTGTAAGTGGCATTGTCTTGGGCTCTTGCTTGTGAAGTGCAAAAAAAAGCTTGAAACTTTTTCTGAGCCATTTGTCTTTCATTTTTATTTCTGGTTGTTCTTATCAGCACTGAACTCAATCACAACAATCAAAACTCTTCCAAAAAATCAAACTATTAATTTGGGCTTCTAATTGAGACTATTTGAATGGAAATCTCTTGGAAAAGTTAGCCTATAATCTCAGAACACATGATTTAATTGGACAACACTGTAGTAAACTCTACATATATGAGATACCAGATTACGTTTTAGTTATATCTTCAAAGATTGTCCCCCTTTAGTTCACTGGTTGCTCCTACTGCCAATGTTATCTAACTAACAGCAACTACTGTTGCTAACTCAACAAGCTTTTTTTCCAAGCCTAGTGAGATCTTAAGAGGTCAGCCAAGGCTTAGTTACAAAAGAAGTAAAGCAGCTGGGTTTTGCTTGAGTCCTAGAAAGCATCTAAATGCACGGCCCATTCCATGAGACATCTGCAGTTCTGGCGGTGATGATGTGCCTTTTCCTTCTATATTGGGATCTACGTAGGTCAGAAAAAGTCAGTATGACCTCCCTCCCCTGCAAACTCTTTCAACCTTATGTGAAGCTTCACTTGCCTGCTACAATGTCATCTCAGCTTCTCATATTGAGAAGTGGGGCTGTGACTGTAATGTGTCTGCTATAGAGTTATACCATCAATACTTCTTTCTTGCTCTGAATTACCTTCTTTGTAGTATCTGCTGGCTTCTCTGATCTCTCTGTTGTTTCTTGAGGCCAGAATCTCGATTAAGGTATCTTCATCGGTCCCAAGCCCCTGATAAAAATGGTTGAATTTTTAGAAATGTTATTTGATACAACAAACTTAAAACTTAGAAGACAAGAAATAAGATGACAATCATTGACTTGGCTTTGAAGGCCCCATGTGGATCAAGAAAGAAAAATGAAGAACATTGTGCTTCCATACAATATTTTTATTTCATCTCTTTTGGAATTAATTTTTTATCACATCTAATACCACTGGTACCCAAAACAAGCACTAAAGGGACCATGCTGTGCACATAAAAGATAGGAATGTAAAATTTATGAAGAAAAATACCCCCTTCCCTTTTTGTTTTCTCTTATGTAAACATGTTTGTAAATACTATGGCTTTCTACCACTACATCAGCAACCAGTTTTCAGAAGGCAGAAAGAGTTCGTTCTCACAAAAGAATACCATTTGCAGCCAGTCTCTTCCAACCCTGAAATTCAGCAGAGATTGCTGGGTCTTGTTCTCAGAACCTGGATTACCAGTATAGATTTATTTTACAAAATGGGGTTAAAATGAAGACAATACACAAGCATTGAAATCCAAGTCCAGTGTCACTTACAGGCCTTGGTAATTATTTATGCTCTTTAGGAAAGTTTTATCCTTTGCCTTACCTTCATAGAGGCTCTTAATTCTTCAGCATCAAACTGAGCTGGAGTTTTGAGCAGAGCCACAACAACATCTTCCAGGTGGCTTTTCAGAACTTTTTTCAAGGCTTCTTCCAGACTCTGTGACAGGAAGAATAAGAAACACACTAAGCTACTGAATGGTGAAAAGCTGCTGTTCAGCTACAGTCCAAAAATTAAGTCTGATCTCTGATGAATCTTAGCCTACATCATATCTTTAGCTACTAGAAAGAATTATGAAGCCCTATTTGAAATTTTTAATTTGTCACCTTTATGTTAATCAAAGTGTCAGGGTTTTTCAGTAACTATTCAGGTGTGCTTTTACACAATGCGGTTCAGCCATATTCACCCACTTAGAGCATCAGAAAAAGATTCAAAATAGGCTGTTTGTTTTTTAAGAGAAGGTAATACTATATTGCTGATATGATTATGACTGGGTTGCTTATCTGGATAACATTTTAATTCATCCATTTATTGCATAAAGGATACAGAATTTGCAGTGCAAGTTCCATGGACATACTGTAATATCACCCTACACAAAACTGCAAGTCCTGAAGTTAAGATTTGTACTATATTCTAATTTGACCTAAATTTAAGTTAAAAAAAAAATCTGATTTATTCTGCCTCCTATCTGGAAATGCTCAGTACACTATTTTGTTACATTAAAAGTTACAGCCCTGTTCTTCACCAAGTATGTGTCAAGGCTGTGTCTGTAAGAGTGAGAAGGTCAACCTGCTTTGTCAGGTTACCTAAGCCAACAAGATTATTTCAGAAGCAAGCACTATGTCCATAGTTAGTTCTGTTCTGCTTTTGGTGGTGTGCCAGGAACCAGGGTATCTAATAATCTAACAACATTAGTCTCCCTGTGTCTTTGAAGTCATATTTTAATTTAGGTCCTTAAAAAATATAATTGCAAGGTAGAAGCTTCCTCTGAGGGGGGAGAGAGCTGTGAAAACCACAAGTGAGGTTTCTTGAACAGAAACAGGAAATCTAGGCTAAAATGAGACTTAGACTTATTTTCTAAGTTGGCCCTTAAAAGTTACACTTAGAGTTAGAAAGCAAAAAACACAAAGGAATCACTTTCCAAGGAGCAAACGCTCAGTAACTCTGGTATGCCAATTGTGCAACTGTAATTTCAATTTAGAGTTACAGGTTCAAATGGAGAAAATCTATTACAGAGAAAAGTAAGAGCAATTAAAACCTTTTCCAGAAACATGCAGTAATTTCCAAGCTCCTCAGTTCCAGGGACTAGCAGTTTTACTACTCAGAGGTAGGAGAACACTGCCCCCTGTACACCCACATACCAGTGTTGGTATACTTGTGGAACAGTGTTATGGTTCTACAACTTTCCTATCCTATTTAGTATTCTATCTGGACTTAAATATTTAGAGAGGTGCCTCCACGTCCCCTTCTCCATCTCTCCCTTTATCTCAGTAGACTGTCTCCCAGGTGGCAGTGAAATCTCTGCATTCCCAGCAATTTAGTGATTTAAAGGCTCTCTAGAGCATTCAAAAAACTTGAAAGTCAGAACTTCAAAATTTTTCTTTTTATTTCAAAATAGTGGCTGCCATATTCAAAGGCTCAATACTGGCAATATAGTTGCAGGGTATTATCATTCTATCATGGTTTTCACAAACTACAAAAGGCAGAAGACTCTACCTTTTTGTTCTATGAAGCTAAAGCTGTATGTACCATCTGAGCCAGGAGAGACATTGATATTCTGGGTGTAAATTTAAGCTTGGCTTGAATATACTTTACCTTTCCTTTAGCCTGCTGATAGGCAGCTTTGATCTGTTGGCGCTGAGCATTTGTTCTTTTAGTCAAGATGTCAATGATGGTGGCTTCATCCACACCTATGAGACACCAAACAACGATGTGTCTAATATATTGGAAATACTATAGCAGTCTCTAGTGCGTCATTTAGCCAAATCATAATTTTTACATTTTATTATTTGCTTTATGTCATATTTTGGTTTCTTGACACACTGAAGTTTAACCAAAGGAAAAATTGTAATCATCTGCTGACTTACAATTAGCGATGTAGTGAAGAAACCAAATAAATAGATTCCCATAGAACACAGAAACCTATGTTTCTACAATTTCATACAGAAAGTCTTAAAGTGTTCTGAGTGCAGAACTTACACTACAGAATAACTAAAAAAAAAAAAAAATAGACGGCATACTCATTTAATCTCAGTAAGTCAAATTGAAAAAGGTTTCAAAATACAGGCAAAGTGCAAATGTGAATTTAATTGAAAGAGAGAAGTGCAATAGAAGCATACACTATATTATCAGTATATTCACTTCCTCTTGCAAAGATTTTATGGAAATCAAATCAAAAAGTATTAGTATGGTAGGTTATAATATTTTTTCATTCTCTAGAAATTAAATTTTTACAGACTTTCTTTCAACATATTCAAGAACTTTAATGTAGTATTAAGGTCTGAAGTTGTAATATAACACCAGGATATCAAAGAGTTGAGATTCTTTACCATGTGGCATAATTTAATGTATTGTCAAGCTTTTAAAGCAGAGACACCTTTCCTGCTTGCCATTGCCTCCTGCTTTGATATTTTATTTGTGTTATTCTCAAAATTTCCTAAGGAAAAGTCCTAATGTAGCAGGTTAAATATTTACTCCTCTTACCCTTTACAGTAATAGCTTTGTCCAAAGCAACAACATCAGCTGATGGATCGAAGTTAGGGTATGACTTTACTCCAGGGCCACCTTTTGAACTTTTCTGCAGAAGGGAAAAAAAAAACAAACAAACAAACAAAAAAACAAAACCCCCGCCCCGGATTCATTCCAAAGAATATTTTTTGAAAGAAGCAGTTGTAGATGCCTAAATAAACCATGTATTTGGGATTGCCTATTGCCTATTATAGGACTATCAAGGAACATACAGAGCTTTGTAACTACAGAGAACTAAACAGACTCACTAACGGATATGCATTGGATCTATTCCTTTCACACCTCTTATATTAAACAGAAAGTACTTCATACATTGTTTTAGGCACCTGAAGACCTATTTCTCAGAGTAAGTTGGATTTCACAGGAAAATACTTCTCAATTGTCACATTAGGCAGTTATGTCCAAATTTTAAAAACCTAAAACCACAATTAAATCCTACCGGCACTGCCAATAAAGTGCTACTAATTTCCCTACTCATCTTATGCAAATTGACTGTGCATCACATTAAGTGACTTCTCAGCTGACTCATATCTAAGGTTATAAGCACTTCTTGCATGCAAGATCTTGGAGAAGAGTTCAAGTCTAATCCTACAAGGAAGTGGAGAACTGTTACCCAACTTCTTAGCAACTTGAGACATAAATCACACTTCACAGGCATTATCTACTGGCTGCCTTTGGTGAATCCACTCCTAGATGGGCACTCCCCAGTTTATGTCTAAAGTGCTCTGGGAATGACTAGGGATGATGAATTCCACTACGTGACAGATTACATGGCTTGCCCTAAGTCAGCAACATGACAAATTGAGTTACTGGTAGGGCCTATAACCCTACAGCACTACCTGACTGATGCCACACTCGTTACCATCTTTTACAGAAGCTATTATGCCCCAAGATTCCTGGATGAAATATTTATATAAAATTCCCCTTGTTATGATATATGGTGAGATTTTTTATTGAAAAAAGCCCAGTAGTTTAGCTAAACTTTTTCAGAATCACCTATACTCTTTGTCGTGTTTCAACAATTCACTATTTTAATTTTTTTTAATCCTTTGCCACTAAAGTTAAATAGCACAAGACAAATGGCAAGGTCTTATGGATACATGTTTTACATACAGTATTCTGTACTGAATTTTGTATGCTTCTGATGTCTGATAATTAAATATTCAACTCCCTACACTAGGAGTTGTATGAGAGCAGAGGGACTGCATACTTAAAGCAGTGTCTTGCATACTTTTGAAAAAATCACTTTGACTTTTGTGATAAGCCAATAGAGCAATGGGACTGGTTTGCGGCCTGTTTCCCAGGCACGCCAGGTTAGTCTTTGTATACTGGTTTCCATGACAAACTTATCTACTAGCAATAAAAAACTGTCTGTAACCAACACAACCAGAATGACTCAGGACCCTGGGAGTGCAAGGGGGATGGGATGGTGGAGCCAAAGGTTTATGCACAAAATGTTGTGGAGTCAAAATTACAAAATCCACAAAAGTCTAGAGCAGAAAACTTTATTTACTGAAATTTCCCCTCTATGTTCAGTTTTTTTCAAGATGAATGTTCTTTGAGGATCTCCTGTGACTTCACAGTGTGCCGCTTTACCTTCGCTGACAGTTATTTCAGTATCTTAATCAACTTCATTATCACAAAGACTCCCCACGTCATCCTAGTGCAATAACTCTTGACTTACCACCACCATAAGCCTCCCTTCTAATCAGTATCAATACTGATCATCTGAGATGTTTTGTTACATACTGCGACCCTTTCCGCCTTAAGCACGGCATACGATATGAAAACTAGGACATATACTAGTATCTTTACTTCCTCCTTTACATTCCTGGGCTCCAACTCATGGTTTCCGGTACGTCAGCCTAAGAGTCCTTGTTTTTCTCATGTACATCATCCGAACAGGTTCTTACACATTCACACACTTGTGCATCAGATTACTGCTTTAAAGAGGATGACCTGAGTTAATCAGTGACTGGCCAATGGGAATTACAATTTCATTACAGTAACTAGTTCTGCCTAGGAATTGATAACTAGACTGATATGTGCAAATAAGAGTAATTTTTCATCTGATAGCAGACTTACTAGGTTATTAGATTATATTAGATTATATGCTGCAATAAAACTGGGTTCTAATCTGTTCTGAAACAGTTCTAATCCAGTTCTAATGGAGTTTAGATTTTTCTCCCTTTGAGTATATGAAAGATGTTTGGTGGCTTATGCCTTTAAATCATTTCTAAAAGCACTTGAAAATAAGCATGATGCTTTCAAAAGGTGATAATACTTACAATACATTCCTGCTCCTGATTTTCCATGAACCATGCCTGTTTCAGAAATTCTGATACCATAGCCATGTTGACAGAGTTTCTGGGAAGAGATGCATCAAATTACAAACCATTTTTCATCAAGTTACAAACCATTTTCCATCAAGTTACAAACCATTTTCCATCATTTTCAGCACCAGTGCAACTCAAGGTTTCCCACTTTCAAAATCCTTTCTCTTGAACTATGATATGGAGGGGTTAGTTTCCCAAGCAGTAATTGGCCTGTGCTATTGGAAGCAGGTGACATTTGTTTACGTTTGGCAGGTGACGCAATGCTCCAAAATTGCTGCTTACCCCTACACCTTTAGCTACTTGCAGAAGTTTTAGATTAGAAATAGAACAGTAAACTAGTTGGACTATTTGCTTATTTACTATGGCAATACCCAAGCATTAGCATTGACTTAAAAAGGGAAGTTACCAGAAACAAATGGAGGTCTGTCTTTCCCCATTAGTTAGGATATCAGCTATGCCCATTTAGCTTACTGAATATTTGATTCTGTTCAAATTCAGTGGTAAACAAGTATTTTTGTCTGATCATTTACTGAGGTTGGAGCTCTTGTGTGTTACGTGAAGACAAAAGATAGTCCCTTGTTAAATATATTCTCATGTAATTTCTTCAGCTAGTCCCTTCCTGAGGAAGACGAGTAAAATCGGCAAGTTTCACCTACACTGTTCCTTATTTCTTACATACTTCCTCCCATTTCTCCAAAATAATAGAGCATTACCATTTAAGAAGGGAAAAATAAAGTAATTTTTGCTTTTTACCATTTAAAATGAAAATCAGTCCATGATATCTTTTCCATAAGATACCATGCAGGATGGGAAAAAAGACCAATGGTGATGTGATTCGACATCAAGCACCCAAAAATAATGAATAGGTTGCTTCATAACAACTTTGGTGTGAGGAATATTCTATTCGCTAATAGAAACAGTGAGGGAACAAAGAGCAGAAATTGATGTTTTCTCAAATAAAGTATTTTTGGTCTGCTCAAAATAGTTTTTTTTTTTTAAAACACACTTCTACAGCAAACTCTGTGGAAGACTTGGTTTTAAAGCATACATATACACAGTAAAGATAATGTGGCTGGGTAAACTGCAGTCAGTGTCTTTGAGTCTAGTGTGAAGATAAGAGATGCTATTCGCGGTCTACATATAATGTAGATCATATACATGAGTATAAAAAATGACGTTGCTTATGCTGCAAACGTACTTGCCTTACTTACGCCCTGTGTCCCACAGGAACAAAAAGCAGTCATTTAAAGCAGCCCAGCTGTTTCTTTCCCTCAATGGCAAAACTGTAAAACTTACTTCCACATTCAGCTGCCAACAAAGCCGCAGCTACCACCCACCACTGTCCCCTCCAGCCCAGCTCCACCCTTCCCTTCCCGCTGCAAGGCAGGAGCCACCTAGACTCCCTCAGAAAACTCTTGCTTTTGTGCCCGCCCATCAGCCCTGAGGGCACAAAATTCAGCTCTGCCTGTGCTGCTAGAAAAACTGAAACGGACTCCGAATCGGTGTTTATATGTTACTTAGAGAAGGTCTCATCTGGATAAATGATGGTCAGAATATTGTGTAAGTTGTAAGGATCAACTTTTATGCATGTGTTGTTTATTGAGGATCTGAAAAGTATACTTACGTTGCTGTTAAAAACAGTATTTTATCAGGCTGTTATAGTGACTCCTGTACCCTTCTTGTATTGACAGAAGTATATGAGGCCAGATGAAGTGCTATAGTATCTAAAGTTCTGCTGTATTTTATAACAGCATATATATAGGCCATATGCAGCAGGATGAAAACATTTTAATGTCTTCATGCTAGGTGCACTGGGTCACCAACAGTAACATGTACAGACATGTTTGTCGACTAATAGATTCACAGAGTGTATAATCGTTTAAAACTAAGAAACAAGATTCAGTCTCACAGCACCAGATCTAAGAAGAGGTGGGACCAAAAGTGCGTTTTGGTTGATAGAGTAACACTTCTCAGGAATAAAGCTGGTAGAGCTGGCTCCAGGGAGAACTGCTAACATCTCCATTTCTTCTGCCTGTCCCCACCCCCAAACCTTACAGCCGGCTCTAGAGGTTTTGCTGCTCTTGGGGATGACTAGAGCAGAAGGCTGCTAGCCTACACTAAATTGGGTTTATTAAGACTCTAAACCTTTATGTTTATCCTAATTTAAATTAGAGATACAGTGAAAGAATTCTGTGCCTTAAAAACTAAGGTGTTTTTTTTTCCTCCTTTTTAAATGAAGACACTTTGGCATGCAGATCCATCTATTTCCAACTAGTAAACAAATAACGTAATTTTAATAGAAGTCAAAGCAGGCAGTGGCTCTTGAGAGGGGCTGAAACCTTACTCTGCTTGAATTGGCTCAGAAAGTTAAGAAACTACCTTACATATAAAACTGTTTGCCTGCTTTATAGGAAACTGTGGCTAATAAGAAAAAAAGAAGACTGGGATTTAGGAAGATAGCCAGCCCCCTGACAGAGTAGAGGTCTTTCCCAATGCTTTGACCCACGCCACTCTAAAGTGCAAACAGCTCATGTAAACAATACCTAGATCCAGGAGGGATAAATTCAGTCAAAATATTATTTTAATTTAGTATGAAAAGGACTAGAAGAACTGGTGGCTTCCTGCCATATACTTTCCTTTATTTTCAAGCTCAGGACAAAGTCTATGAACAGGGAGATGAAACAATATATGTACCTACAGAAGGTACCGTAGAAAAGTGTGACACTTCTTTCTGGTTACTTCATACCAAATACCTATTTGAGAATTATTCTGTTTAATAAAATATTGTCCAGAGTATGTGTCCCACATTCCCAAACTGGAATGTGTAGACATCCCATTTAAAAGGAAAGAGGATCAACAATTTAAAATTTCTCAGTTTGAAAAATATTGTGATTTTTAAGGATTTTATCATTCCCAGTTGGAATGATCAACATTGCAACTGCAATGAAACATCAACAGAGATCTAGACTGAAAGCCCTAACTGTTGCTTCACAAGAATTACTGCAATGTTGCTTTCTGTCTGGCTCCCAGTCCCCAGAAGTTCACCTTTGAACTGTACATATGCAAATTTTAAAAAGTTTTGAGAAAATACTCAATATTTACTGAAAATATTAAACTAGATTTTCACACTACAGTCTGTGTCAAATGACACCATTTCTCCATGCTTCTTTAACCATATCATGAACCATAACCATATCATCTATGGTTACTGTCCAGTGCTAGTTACCAGGATCTTGATGTAAATTAAGGTCATTACACCCTATCAGAAAAACAGGCAGTAGATCTAACACAATAATTTATTTTACAGTGGGGAAGTCTACTGAATATGAATGAAAACATCGGAGAGAAAAACAATCCCATTCTTGGAAAATTCAGTGGAAAGTTTTAGCAGAACAAACCCGAGATGATACAGCCCTTAATTATGTGGCTCTGCCTAAGTTCTTAGTCACAAAACCAGGGTTTTGCTCTTATGTTTCTAAAAGATTGCTTTGCCTCATTTTCATCACTTTCATGAGCAAAGGCCCCTCTGCAGTCCCAAAGCAGCAAACTGTTGTTGAAGTAACAACAGCTCTTTCTTTTTTTAAGTTCCCATACAAAGCACATCAGTTTTCCAGCAACTCCAGTTTTACTGCAGATTTCTACAGCAGCCTACTACAAAGGCAAAGAGAAAGCAGAGGAAACAGTCAACTCCAAATAAGTTTGCTTTTAATCTTTTAAGCTTTTATTTTTCAATTCCTTACATGCATTAAATAAAAGCAGTAATTGTCCAAGCCCTTCTGCGTACATGAAATGTTTCAAAACTGAAAGAATTTCTTCTGCCCACACCCATCTTTTCCCCTGCCAGCAAATCCAACCCACAGAAAATTGCACCAGATCACTTGACAAATTCAGTGTACAATTCTTACAGTTTGTCGGGTCTACAGAGAGCAGCAAAGAACTACAAAAACCTACCTTCTTCTTCACAAATACTACTTTTCAGGGCGGCACAGTCAGGCGTAAGAGAGCAGAGGGCTCGCGATGCTTTTATAGCGCTGCGCGGGAGACCCCACCTAGCAACAGCGTGTTTGCACAGCCCCAGCAACCGGCTGCTCTTTGCAGCAGCTAAATCTGGGTACTGTCCAAAACACAGAACCACAAAAAAAAGTCATTGCAAAACTATGTGCTGGAGAAATCAGGAACAGATTTCAGAAGAGAAAAGGCAACGAATGAGCATGCCTTGGTAGCTCTCCTCCCCTGCCGTGGCCACAACCCTCACTGTAGTAAATTGCCATAAATCTTTTGGGATCGTAATATTAAAATGTTAAAAAACTAAACTTGAGTTTTCTCCTTTCACATTTTGACACGTCTGACAGTCCTTCAAAGTGAATATATTAACATACATCTTTGCTCAGTGAAAATTTGAGAGAAAAAAGAGTGGAGGAGGATCGATGCGGCTTCCACGATTCAATGAGTTCTGGTGGCTATTAGCTCTGCTTCTTCTGCACGTGAGCCCATGGCAGAAATAGTCCAGGAATAAGACCTGTCTAAAACTTAATATCGATACCCTATATAATTTTTTTTTTTTTTGGAAGGAAACACCTGGAAACTGGCAGGCTTAATAGAAGGGCAATAACTGGCACCTACATAATTAGAAAGAGGTTGAAACATTCAGATTAAACTCTGAAGTTCAAAGTGAGAGTGGTTTGCACAAGATGAGGGATTTCACCAGCCTCCTAGAAGCAGTTTTCTGCAAGCACTTTCTCACCAAGCTGGCCAAACACATTTTCCAGAGCACGTTCGGCACAGCACCACGCGGCGTATCACTAACATCTCAGATTGGCCCAGAACATGATAACCAGTGAAGAAATACCACTTCCTGAACCAGAAGCATTTGCAACTAGTAGACTGGCCTCCCAGCTGGCTGTCGTCCTGCTTTCTGCTGACCTGGACCTGCTGCAACACACTGGTACCTCCAGAATGAGGAAGTATGGCTGATCTGTCTCTCATGAACATACATGAAATGCAGTCTGCCCTTGAAACCCAAGTGCAACAATTAATAAAATGAGGAGAAAGGGGAACAGACTGCTGGATATATTAGAGGGGACACTCGCAAATTCCTCCATGTAGCACATCGTAGCATACACAATCCATCATTGCTTATGCCTTCCTCTGTTTAAAATAGCTCTGTAGAAACTGTTGGGGCCCTAAACGTGTCCCCACATTTGTGGGTGCTGGGGGTCAAGTCAGGATCAGCACAGCCAAGGGGGTTCCCATCCCACCGGGCCAAGGGAGGAGCCCCCAGTATTGCTGGGGGAGGTGGTGGCCAGGCCTGGGACCTGCCTTCAGCTGCCACCCCAGTGCTTGGTCCCCGCCTGAGCCACTGCCCTGCTGCCTTGCAGCTGGGCTGGGACTGGCTGTGGGACTTGGGCTGGGCCCAACCTGCAGGCTGATGTCCTGTCCTGTCCCAGGTGCCCGATGCCTGGGGCTGGGGCTGCCCCCAGTGTCCCCTGGCTGTCCTGCTCCTGGCTGGGGTGGTGGGACAGGAGGGGCTACCAGGCCCTGCCTTGCCAATCCCCATGGGGATCCCCCCCAGTCCTGGCCCCCCAGGAGCCCCCAGCTCCCCTGACTCTCTGACAGCAATTTTCCCCTGCATGTTGTTCGTTCCTTTTTTCTTGCACATTTCACATGTTATTTGACAAAGGTATTTCAGATATTTTCAGTAAGCTGAATAATTGAAGGGGCCTACCAGCTGACAGCGATGTTGTGAGCAAGCCGTGAGGTTGTATTTGATTTGTTTTATTTAATTATGATGCGTGAAGTTCAGATTACTGCTGCTTTCCTGACCTTCTCCATGTCAGTACGACACTAGCAGCCTTATTTCACTGGTGTCAGATGTTGGTCAAAGCCTCTGTTTACACTCTTTTTCTGGGGCTCCCTTGTCTATTAATGAGCATGGCTAATTACAATCTGTTTATACTGAAAAGCTGGAAATCTGTGCATATCCCCGGTGCACCTAGCTGAGTCTTTTGAAGTACTGAAATAACCTAGAAAGCTGGGTTACACAGGCTCAGAGCATCTTTATAAGTTTTTGGCATTTTCTCAGTAAAGAAAATAGCACAGCAGCATTTACTGCAGGCCTATAAGGGCAGGAATCAGTGTGTTACAAGTATTTAGTAAGACACACTTCCACGTTGACTCTTTTTTCTAATACGCTTTCTCAATAATTGGAACTATTATCCCATTTTCATCATAGTAGTTTTTCCACCTCTTTTTTTTTATTGTATTGTTTTTTAGGCCTGTGTTTCTACTTTCAGAGTGATCAGAAATGAAGGCATTGTGCTACAACTCATTGCAGGAGCTGTTTGCATTTGCTTTTCCTCCTTAATGGGCGGGGAGATGTTGACTCATAGCCTGCCTGAAACTGAGTGAGTCACCATCTGAGCTAGAGACCTTTATTGTACAAAACGCTTACACTTAAAAAATTAGTTTAATTGGAAGGAGCTTTAGTGTTTATTGTTAAGTGCTTAGCTGTAACTCCATCATTTGTTTCACAAAGTTGTAAAAATTTGTGTATTGTTTTTTGTTGACTTGGTATTGATTATTCAGAACTGACAAAGCATGCAGCTACTGTCATAGTATAAATGAGACAAAAAGAAATGTTTTTCTTTACTTTTGTACTCAATGTGACATCTCTCAGATACTGCTGGTATCACTGGTTTGATACAATAGTCAACGTAGTATGGAATACCGTTGCTGCTGAGAGAAACGGAAATGTTCAGTAAAAATAGAAAAGAAAAATAGTCGCTTTTGGTAAACTGCCAGATTTGGCCTTGCCAAATATTTCTCTTGAGGCTGGCGATAACAGCTCAAGTGGGCAGATGGAGTTTCCCCAAGCAATTCATCCTACACAAGATGATAGCAAAATGAGTCAGGAATTTTGTTGGAGGTTGGGAGAAAGATCAACAGCCCTTACATCTTTTTCAGAGGCTAATGCCTCCCCTGCTGTAGCTCTGTGTTTGTTCTACCTGGGATGCCTCGAAGAAAACTTAAGTTTGGGGGTATTTGGGAGAGGACCGTTCTACCCACATTCAGCGAAAGAATCCCATTTTACAAGTGACCTTCAAATTACCTGTGAGATAAACATTAAGTGGAATTTGATGCTAATGAATTGCGTTGTTAATAAATATGTAATTGTAATGAAATAGCATTATCCTGCAGGAGCTCCTGAGTGTACTAAGTCAGACAATAAGTCATAAAACAGAGCTTTGCCTATTTCCCACAGGACAGTCATCCATTTTGAGCCAGCTGATAGCAAGCCAGAGCCACCTGGAATCTGCCTCTCTCATCTTTTGCACCTTGTGACTTCATTTATCTTCAGTAGCTTTTATACACAAAACTGAGGAGAAACACATTACTCCATTTCCTTTTACAGCCAGGACCTGCAGGGTAACCAGCTGTACTCAGATTTCAAGTAACAGAGACAGTGATATAAATTATATAGATCTAATGTCACCACTGTATGAGTTACAGCAGTCCTACTGAAGGCAGTAATACTTCCAACAAGACATTCCAGAGTAAACCCAGTATTTCCACTAACACGTATTTACCAATTCCTGTACAAATTCCTGTTTTAGGAAGCATGTCTCAGTTACATTATTCAGAAAAATATCTTTTCTGCATTCTGAAGTATAGTGCCTCCTCAGACCTTCATCTCTTCCTTTGACATTACAACAGATTAGATTTCAATTTCAGTGAAAACAGCTATAGTATCTATTCATTTGTACCTAATCTGCATGATTCTAGATAGGTCCATCTAGAGTTGGGTTGTGATCATGGGTATCCCCATGATCGTATAGCATGGGCTAGGTGACATAGAGCTTCAGATCTAGACACACAACTTCTTTTTTAGTTTGATGCTTAAAGAAAAAAAAAAAAAAGACAAGATATTAAGAAGACAATTAATCAAAACTCTGTAATATCTCTTATGGTTTCTCTGTTAAAGGATTTCTTTTCATTAATGTGTTATCTCCCATTCAGATCACGTTTCAGCTGCGGACCTCTTTGCAAGCTTGCAAATAGGGAAAAGATTGGACAACATGCATTTATGTCTTGATACTGATTCAAAATATTTCATAAATATTTTTGAGGAATTTTCTAACTGGGATTAATTGTATTTGGTTTTGCGCCCCACAAAATATTTATCATTCACCTCTGTCTTTCATCATTGATTAACCAATATTTTGTTAGTGCCTCATGAAATCTGAATTGGCATTGATCCTCTGGCAACAAGAACGCATGCTTTAATCAAACATGCACCTGCTTCTATAATTAGTTCTAACACTTACTATTCACTTAGTCGCAGTAACTACCTTTCTGTAGCTCCAGAGATTTCTAGAAGTGTAAAGGGATTTTCTGAGTCTCATGGTGAACCAAAGCTTGGCTATCCAGAAGACTCAAAATGTTAGTGAACTGCCCCCTACATAAAGAAATAACAATAACCCATGATGTACTAGAAACAGGCAGAATAGCTGTGTATGAAGTCATGTCAAGATGCCATCATTTTAGGAACTAGAAATCCCATTCAGCTTAAATGAGCTGAAGTTTTGTCACTTATTTTAATGGAACCAGGAATTCATCTTAGGGATGCAGATTGAGAAATGTTTCCAGAAGCTTTTTCCGCTTGTCAGACTGCCTTCCAGGCGTAAGCCCTGACTCCACTATGGTTATGTGCCAAAGTAATTTATGTGAGGGAAATCTGTACCTTCTAGGAAGCCTCTAGGAAAAAGCCTTTGGAAACCCTGGTTACACAAATCCTCCTCCAAATCGCAGTAGAGCAAAACAGACCTGTACGATGATGAAGTTGTGACAAAAACAATAAATAACTGGGGAAGGTATAACTCAGTGCACATGCAGTGGGAAGTACTAAGGGGACAAGACAAAGAAGTAGGAACGCATAAGCTTTTTACTGTGCTATACAGTCTATAATGCTAATCAGAGGGCGTATATAATAACAGAAGTGGCATTCAAGAGGATGGAACATAAGTGACAGAGCTTTACTTTAAACAATTGAACAATATATGACTGCTGTGGAAAGCTCTGTGCTCTTAATGGAGAAAAGTCTTGTGAAAACCACAACAACAAAAAAAAAACAGGAGAGCTGGTGGCATGTCACAATTGATCCTAGGAGGAGTGAAACTGGGCAGTGTGTTCCAGTGAGACCAAGAAGCAGGATGAGCAGTCCTCTGTACCTCAAAAGAGACTGAACCCTGCTGCAAAATTACATAACTTCAGAGAAATAAGAGACAACACTAACTAGCAAAAACTTAATGAGCAGATGAACCACCTGTGGTGTTGCAATATGTAGGTTAAACTTAGCTGTCTGGGGTTTTAAAGCTTATTTGGTGTTCTGAAATTTATTTGATTCTCCAAAGTAGCTTTACATCTACTGCCATTTCTGGGTTCTCTTTTTCCTTTAAAGAAAATTAATGTATTAAACATTTCCAAATATCTCCTTAGCAAACTGTGCTGCTTTGGTTGTTTCTATATGTTGAAGTGAATACCAGTGAGTGGATCTATTGACAATAAGACAATAAACATCCAAGTTAAAGCAATAAAGCGTATCTTAAAATGAGGAGCGAGTATCATATTCTGAAGCTTCAGGATCACTTCAGTCAAGCTGAGACCTGTTCGGAGTGGCATAGCCCTGGCTTGGCTCCCACTACCACACAGAAACAGGAATGGCATAGTAAATGAATAATAATAGGAAATGTTTTGCTCATTGTCTACATTCAGGGTGTGATAAGAACAGTCAGAAAAAATTGAGGAAACTAGACATTCCATTTTCTCATGTAATACCTGACCCTAACTGTCCCCATTATTAATGGGGGATTGTTGTGATTAGGAAAAGTTGTCCAAGACAGCTTGGGTGTTACTATGTCACTGTGTAGCTTACCTGCCAAAATTAGGAGTGAAATTTCCGTGCAAAACAGACAGAAGCAATTCACAATTAGTCAGTGACTGCAAAACTGATTTGCTTCTGTGGAACATTAGAATAGTTTCATCTCAGACAAAATGAAGCTCTTCATGTGCTTTACCCTCAAACCTTCACAAAAACAAGGTACAGAGAGAGAACAATCTAAACTGCAGTATTCCATTTGAAGATGTACTTTTTCTGGCCTCCTCCATTTTATGTGTTTTCTCCTCAATTTAAATATAAGCTGCTTGTTGACTTTCGGCAAAAGAATTTTCATCTAGGGGATTTGTTACAGACTGCTGTATTCAGATGCTGAACAGCAATTGCTTGTTGTGTTTCCAGCTAAAAACCCAGAAAAATCCTGGTTTTGTGTTTCAGTTTTACTCTAGACTGGGTTGCTTCAAGGCTGTTGCTTCTTGGGAAGAAATACCACATAGAGCACAATGGATGACATGGTGCAAGTCATAGTTATTCATGAGAAATTTTAAAGGGTTTGGGCTTGTTTCTATTTCAAACAGAAGAAACTTCAAGGCATGTTTGTATTTGTTGTAATTTGTCCCATTATAGAACTGCCTAAAGGTACATCAGTCAGAGCTTGATTTGCATTTGAGTTTCCTCAAAGGGGAAAGGTGCAGATGTGACATTTCAAATATGGTCCAATTCTATACTACAATAAATTATTTTTCCCTGGAGCTGCTACAAGGTTTTCAAGAGAATCAAAGTGATTGGGAATATAAAAAGAGGAACATGATATTCCTAGCCCTAGAAATTTGCCTTCTGATAATTATGCATGAAATAGTATTGATAACAAAATACCAGAGGCAAGAACGGAATAGCGAGTCCCAAGATGATGGTGATTTAAGAAAAAGACATGTAGTATAATTGATTACTAAGGGGATTTTTTGAAGGATGTTTTAAGTAAAAATGTAAAGAAGGTTTGTCATATAAAGATTCTTCCTAACATAAGATTAGTAAGAACACCAGACAGAACAAAGTACTGAAAGGAGTGATCTTAAGATATCTGTGGCACAACCGATCTGTTTTATTGTGCTTGTTTAACAGCTAGTACAGTCAGGTTCTAGTTCAGGACTGGGGCTATTACACATCCCTCAAAATATTAAGTAAAGCAAGAAACATTACAGTAAATATTAAAAAATGGAAGTAGAAACCTGAAGTACCATAGCTAAATATAACTTGGAGTGAAGCCTTTTTCTGTTTTGCCAGTTTCCTTTTTTTTAGCAGTAGTTGTAGTGCTAATTCTATGTCACACATCATTTTATTGCTGTAAAAAAAACTTGGAAACATGAACTGTCAAAAATGTTTTTATTTTTATAAGATTGCAATTTTTGAAATCAAACACCCTCAATTGTTCAGACAGTTGCTTTTATCTTGTTTTTTCTCCTTTTCCATTCTTTCTTCTTTTTTTCCCCCTGTAGCAAGAGGCAGAAGAGCGGGGCAAAAAAAAAAACAAATGTGCACCTTTATATTTTTGTTTTCATAAAAAGTTCATTTTATATAAGGAAAGTACTCTTCAGAGAAGCCTTTTATCTAGGTCCTATATCATGCTATATTCTTCACATCCCAGTGAAGCTATAACATATTCAAATTAGAACTCTAGAGAAACTAGTCATACAAATTAATTAGTTGTGGATTATTTGGAAGAAGATCACCAATGAAGCTGCCTCCTATAAACCCACAGTGAAACTGCTGGTGGAGTTAGTAATACCAAAAGCCTTCCTTTTGGACCACAATCTAAAGGCAAGCTCCTGTTTTTAATCCTTTTTGACATAAGGGTGGGGTGCAGAACAATAGCAGTGAAGTAGAAATCCTGAGCCACTGGTCTCACCTGCCTAAAGCTGGATCACACTGGCCTGCAAACAGTTTATTCTGCATTTGCTTTTGCAGCTGCTGAGTAGTACTTGCTTCTCCCAGTTCCTGCTGCTGTATTGTTCATATTAATATAGGAATATATCACAAGTTGTGTGCCTGGATTTATTGCAAGAGAACAGTATATTTGACCTACAGTTCAAAACAACCTGCCTGTTTCATTAGCTGAGATGAGTCTCAGCATAATGGTATGGGCAATGATAAATGTGGTTTTTTAGCTTTAATTAACAGAGAAGGGAGATGGCAATGCACTTCCATGAAGCAATCCTCCAAAGCAAGGCAAACTTTGCTCTAATGTAATAACAGTTTCATCTGGAAGCGTTTAATAACTCTGTTTATGTGAAATTAGGGCTGAAATTGCATAAAACACTCCTTATATCTTACCAGTTTCACCATTACTGGGAATGTAGCAAGAGTATCATATTTCACATTCTTTCAGCTGAAGGAACTGTGAAAATTTGTAAAACATTCTATTGGAGCCCTTCTAATCTTGTGAGTATTTGTGCTTTCAGGTATATAACATCTGCCTGTATTTTTTTTCAGTTATAGTTAAGTCTTCTACACCTTTAAGTTTCATCTGGTAAGTTTTGGTGTCCTGGCGAAACAGACATAGCTAGCCACAGGAAACAGTGAAGAGAAACCTGATCCATATCTTCCATTTCACTTTCTGCACGTATCTCATTGCCTAGTGAAGCTCTTGCATTTTTACAGATTAAATATTTATGTAAACAGAGTGGGAGGCTGTCAGAAAATACCAGAAGTTAACTCTCACCTCTGTGGAAGCACTGGCCCTGAGAAACAGACCGATTACAATGGATGAAGGTAATTTTTTAGGACATAATGTTTATTTAGTAAAAAAAAAAAATTGTTCATGTATTTTATATTATGGCACACAGTTGTTGAGAGTGGAGCCAGGCCACTATTATATTAAACAAGCTGAGTGAAAAGTGTGAGTGAAAAGTTTGAAGATGATAACCATCTATTTTTAACCTTCTCAGCTGTCAGTGAATGTCAAGGAGAAAAGAACCTACTGATATGAAAGACATACTAAAAGAGCTAAGTTGTTTACGTGGCAAAAAAGTGAATGAGGATAGTTTTGAATACAGCTGGTTGTTTTTCAAAAGCTGTCTTGCTAACCTAGGAAAACATATGTTCAAATGCTGTTGACTAGTTATAAAGTTGTGTACATGTCTTCATAAATGTTTAGAAAAGTGTGATAAATGAAGGTCTTCTAAGTAAAGCCATTCCGGGATTTGCAAATATTTTGTGAATTTTTAGAAAAGCAGTTTCCACACTTCAACAAATCATTGAGCAAGTGACCATGTGTGCTCACGTTTATGTTGTGCCTCCCTTTAGGCATGTCATTTCAAGAAATACAATGTAAGAAAATGATCAAGAAATATTGTACAAGGGAATGATCAAAGGCCTAACAAAAGTGGCTTCTGGTGAAAGAATGAAAAGTGTGTTTGGCGGTCTAACAACATTTAAGTTCTTTCTCAGAAGAACGAGTTCAAAAGTCTTTAATATAGTTGTAGAACAAGAAGCAATGAACTTATATTTAAGGGGAAGGAGTTTCAGTTGGACTTCAAGCAAAAAACATGCTAACTAAAAGGACATTTAACAAGATATTAGATAAGTCATAAAAAAATGGCTCGTTAGTCCTACTTTCTTTTCTATGATGTATTTTATTTAGGAATATTTATTTGAAAGCTTAGACCTTTGCTCAAATTCTCCTGCCCCTGCTGCTTATTTCTTCCCCCTTCCCTTCTTAACTCCTGTTGCTGAAAAAAAAAACATATGCAAGGCAAATAATTTTACCAGAGGATTCTGCCTCAAAGAAGAGAACATAATGCCACAACAAAAGGATAAAATGTATATATTGCCAAATTTTGTGGTTTACCTACTAGGTTTTCCACAGGGATAACATGTATCCTAACTGTGACATCTTAAACTTGTCATTAAATTGCACCTGTACTTTTAAAATCATTTTTGTTATATAGAATATGTCTTACAAGATACCATTGTAAGTGTTCAAACTTCATTGGTTTTTGATACACATCCTGAGATGGCCATACTTGGGGGCTAGCTGGTAGTCAAGGTTGGGCCTCAAAAATGAAAATGTTCAGCATATACAGTCATTTTCAGTTTGAGACTTTTATTGAATATGCAGTTAGGGGCTTAGATAAGTGAAAGCAGAGGGCCAGATTCTGTAGGTGCTTTTCAAGGGTGTGTAATTAAAGAATAAAGGAACAGTTATGCAAAGCTTGTAATAAAAGCAGGACAGTTTGCCTTGCCCCACCTTAAGAAGCAGGCTGCTGAAAAGCTGTGTGAGGGAAAGATGAGGAAGATTTGTGCTTTTTATATGCAACTTGTAGATCTTGTCCATAAATCATGAGGGAACAGTCTGTTCTTACCTAATATTAATGAACATATTTGAACCCTTCCCACACATATTAGTAAAAGTAATTTTTTCTCAGATGTCAAATATACTTCTCAAGCATTATGCTTAAAATTTAAATGCATTACTAAAGATCAAAACTAAAGGAAGATTGCCATGGCTGATTTAGAGATGAATAGCACTCCATTAGTGGGGCATTGTGATCTGTTTGTATTCTCAGGCAGCTGACTAATGAATGAGCAAAGACTGGGAATGCCATGGAATATCAAGTCTAACCAATATGAATGGAATAGCTATGTCTGTGAGTAAGCGTACAAACACATATCATTTTCCAATCTAGAAAATCTAGATTCTTGTCTTTGCTCCAGTATCTCTGTGGCTTATAGTACGAAGTATGTGCCTTTATTTTGATTTTCAAGAGGAAAATAGCGATAACATCGACAAAATACAGCAAGAAAAATCCTTGCTGTCTGTGATAACAAGCTGTAATGTTAACTGTTGACATCAAAGTTTTGTTCCAAATCGGCAACTTATTAGTTGACAACTTCTATATATGTTCTTCTTCACGCCAATGTACTATATTGGGATAATTAAGGATTTTTAATGTTAAAAGGAGAAGCCAACTGGATGACTGTGTAACCTTCTCTTACAGCAGAAGTTAAGAATAACAAGTTAAACAACACTGTTGATTGTCAACTGTGTTAGGCAATGCCATTAGGCAATGCTGTTGCTTAAGGCAGTGTAACCTGAGAATGTTTAGAAAATGTTTAGAGAAAAAAATGTGGTTTGACTAGAATGAGTAAGAAGAAAAAGTTTGCATAATGCATTTTCATCTGGAAAAAATCTGAGTTGTAGCTTGTGACAATGTAAGCAAACCTCTACCTGTAAAATACTGTCAGAGTTCATTGTTAAGTTACTTTCAGGGGAGGGGAGGGAGCTATAAAAGATACCCTTCTCAGAGGATGAATCTTCGTATTAACAATATGAAGGCTGAATTCATATAACAGCAATCATTGCTATAAATGCAGGCTTAAATATCATAGAACAAGCTGATATCAATGTGATGCAGTGCAATTTGAATGAATTACATATCTGATGATTTACAGAGACTCTCAGAGCCCCATTATCAGAGCTGGTCTAGATTGGCTGTAAGTAATGTATTCTGTAATTCTGTGATTCTATGATTCTAAGCGTAACCAGAAGCCAAGGAAAGCTTATTTGATTTTGAGAGCACAGGACTGTTTTAGCTGTTTCCTTGTATCTTATGTGACGCTTAGCATACAACATTGGTATTGCAATTAGTGTTAAAGTACCAAGATTCATTAGAATTTGCTATGCAGGGAATCTCCAGAGGAGCGACCCTATACATCTGTGAGATGACTCTTAATCCTTAATATCCCAATAATTTCTATAGTGGTTTTTTCATCTGAAAGGCATTAAATTAATTAATGCTGTAGCTGGCAATAGTCTATGTAAAACATCCCACAGGGTGGGCTGAATACTGAGACATTATATTAAAACTGGCCCAAAGGTGTAAAAGCTCTATGTGAGGTTACAACACTAATTTTTTTCTTGACCATAGGCAGATCATGAACACACCCCATCAGAATAAAATGACTGATCTTAATCTGTCTCTATGGAGATTATTTTTAAATAATCTACTTTAAATACTAAAGAGTGTGACTTTCTCCTTTTACTATAATATATGATAAATAGGAGTTCTTGATGATCGTTTCTAAATTGTCTTAGATGCATTGCTATCTGTACTATGCATATTAACTGAATTTTTTTGTTTGTTTTGTTTTATTTTTTTAACAAAAAGCTGCACTAACCACTGGAATAAGAATTACTTTTTCAGAATATGTGATTTGGTGGGCTTTTTCTGTTCCTGTTTTTTGGGTTGGTTCTTTTTTTTGCACTTTTACTTAGACCAATATTCTTATTCTGAAGAAGGTATTCCCCTGTCATCACAATCCTGGATCTGGAAGAAGAATTCTCTTTCTCCTGCTGCTAAAAGACAAAGCAAAACAGGTAACATTAGCCCCTTTTATTTGCAAATGTTTCACATACCAAATGGTTAGAAACTATTAAAAAGTGTATGGCACCACTATAATGGAGCTGTGGAGTTTTATTAATTATCCACCAAGCTTGTTAAGCAATGAGATATAACCCATCGAAGCGCAGCCTGAGAAAAAGATGTCAAGCTGTCCCACTTGGCTGATGGTCTGAATTACTCCTTTCAGCAGCTAAACTGTAGTGCCTGTTTGCTCTATTTGCAGGTATACCACATGCGGGCCTGGGAGCACCATCTTAGACCAGACTGGAAACCTCTGATAGGCCGCACAAATGGGACTGCAGGTTTGTGGTCTCTTGACCCTTAGACTGGAGGTAGTGTGGCTGAGCAGACAGCACATATCTGACTTTTGGAACACTACCGATACCAGTCTAGCTTTTTTATAAAGCTAATCTATTCTGTCCTTGTTTAAGTCCAGAAGTCCAAGCAAATTCTCAACCATTCTCTTTTCATATTTCAATATGTGGGTGAGAAGGAAAGAGAAAAAAGCATTTGGAAGAGTAGACTCTAGCTGTGTCATACCAATAGCTAGTTTCAGACGTGACCTTGGAATGATGCTGACTGGCACATTGGCATTGTGATAGACCAAGTATCTTTGAGATGGGAAGACTAATGGGGTAACTTGTCTTTCCACCCAGGGCTTTAGCATATACTACAATAGTCCCTGGCCCCGTTGTTTTCATGTGCCAGCTAAACCTTTGTGTATTAGGTTTTTAATAATCTAATTATTATAAATTAGCAGTCACTGTGCCACTTGAGTGGAAAATTATGACACTGTATGAAATAGTATTGTTTCAGTGACTAAATGCTCGACTTGCTGTGACTAGCCAACCTAGGTGGGTCCCTAGGTCGTTTTGGGATAGAACATGAATATACCTGCCACCTATGTGAACATCAGTAATAACATTTTAGTATCCTCAAAACCATAAATAACACACCTGTTAAACACATGGCTCCACCTTGCCCCAAGGTTAGTTTGAGACCTAACAATTCAGTGACTCCAGCTGTAGAAAATTGACTGATCTATAAGGTTCAGAATAGTTTAAAGAGGAAGATATCATACCTCTGTTAACAAGCCATACTGCTGTTTCAAAAACTAGAACAGAGACATTTTCATGGGGCTTTGCCATTTTTTAACTCCATGAAACTAAACTTAATTACATAAAGAAACAATCCTTGCATCACTTTTCTTTTTCTTTTCCAAAGATAAGAAGAGGGAGACATAAGAGGGGTTTTTAGGTCTTGAACTGATACTGCATTCAGTAGAAGTAACTGATTCAAAGTACAATCCTCTTTGCTTTGTGGTTAGCAAATTTCAGAACTCAAGAAAGAGTTGCCCATAAACTTTGCAGGATGCAACGATGCCAGCTGCAAAAGAATCTCAGAGATGAGATGCCAGGAGAGAACTACATTAATTCAGCTCCTACTGAAGTCAGTGAGAATTGAAGTTACTCGAGGTATTGACTGCTAAACATTTAATTCTTTAGGAAATTTAAGTAAAACCTCCCAATGATGAAAAATCAGGGGCAAAAGAAAGATATTTTGTTACTCTCTTACTTGTTGGGTTTTTTTCTCTCATTTAGATACAATCACATTAGGAACAGTGATTCTTGTTATTCTGATTACTTCTGGTATCTGATCCAGAATGAAATCAGGAAAAAAACTGTGAAATCAGAACTGATTCTTCTGACAAAATTTTCACCAGAAAGTGTAGAAGGAGAGTGTCAGTTTATCAAAATCAGAATCTTACATGGAGATACTGGGGCATTACAGACATAAGAGTGTTCACAGTGGACTTAGAACAGAAGTTGTTATTGGCACCAAAGAGATATCTATTCCAAAATGTGCATTACTCAAAAAGTTAAGGCAAGTGCTTATGTTCTCATTCCACTGGAGATTAGGAATTTGAATATCAGATTATGCTTCAGTGGATTAGCACACATAGGAAAGCTCAGCCCCATGGCACCCCTTTCTGCCTTGCTTCTCATGCTAAAACTTTCCATGCTGTGCTACTTACCCATGAGCCAGTTTTCTTACTACGATGCAGCATAGGTCTGTCTATGAAATTTTCTGAAGCTAGTTGCAATAACACAAGACATGCATAGTCTTGAGGCAGGTGACTGCTCTCATGACTGCTGCTCAGATATTTGTATTATGGGGCAACCATGCTATATGATGTTTGACCTGCCAATGCTTTTTGTGTAATGCTTGTGATCATTAAAAATACAACAATTGTAACTACATGAGGACTACCTGTGTGAATGTTGCCTCAAATTACAGCTACTCTTACCTCAAGGAACCTGCAGGCCTCCCTAGCTTTATGTACACTATCTAACCCCAAAGCCTCTATGCTTTTAAATCAAAGCTTGTTTCATTGATAAAGTTGGCATGTAGCACTTCTGAGCATGAAGTTCCCATTTCACAACGTCTGATCCTGTGAAATGTCCATTGCAATTAAGATCCTGAGCATAGCAGCATTTTGAGGGGATTGCTCTGATGTGCCTGTAATTATACCAGAATGGGTCATCTTGTCCTACCCCTTTTCCCTTCAGTAAACTCACCGATTAACCTGGCGTTAAATGTAAAGACTGGATTACCATCCACCTTTGGTTTTCTTGAACTCTGTAAATGTATTGCACATTTCAATAAGCAATGGAAATATCTCACCCGCAGAGAATGAGAATTTTTGTCATAGGCTAATTTTTCCTGACTAGAAAGGAAAGAATTTCCTGAGAAGTAAAACAGATGATATAAAGATGCAATCATAAATATTAATTGATGGTGATGGTGATTTTCTCAAAAGATAACAGTATATCTTGAGGTGATGCTAATGTGGACAAATAAAATCATATTAATTATTGTATCTGGACTTTGTAACTAACTTATGCTAAATTCTTAGTTTTGATATTTATTGTACAGGGAAAAAAATTAAATTTATTAAATAATTAATCTAAACAGATATCAGTCTTTTCTGGACAGAAGTTATGCCCTTCACATAGCCCTTTCTGTTTTCCCTCAGAGCATAGCTGCAAGCAATTAGATACAGTCAGAGCAAATAACTTTAAATTTATGTTACACTGCCTTAGGACAGTGATTGGATTGAAAACATTCCCTATAGAGTCAAAAAAGGTTTCCGCCTTTCATTTTTTTTCCATCTTTTTCCCTTCTTCTGTCTCACAAAAGGAAGTGGTTGCTGGAAGAGACACAACACATGAAGGTCTCCTCTTAGAATATTAGTCAATGTTATCTTGAAGATTTTGGTGTTATAATGAAAAAGAGTAGATTTTAAACATGCAGGATTCATGTACATATATGCATTATCCAGGTTGTACTTTTGGTACAATGAAAGGACTACAATTTTTCTTTTGTGTTTCATTTGGACTGATGGCTATTATCTTAGAAGTTCTGCAGGACACACAGTTTTGAGGTTTAAATCTGTGTGTTTTCTCCAGTAGCTGAGTACTGTTGCATGGTTGCTCCTGGCAAAAAGAGCTCATTATTAGTCAATATGAAATTAAAATTCTGTAGCAAAACTGTACTCTTGCCTGTAATTCTATATTAAAAATACCATTTATTTACTCTAACAAGAGCAATCAGGCAAACTTGCTTTTCATAAATTGTCGTTTCCTTTTGGTAGAATATTCCTGTGATTACAATAGCAGCATTTATACCTTTCAACTAAGTTACTACTAAGGATGCAAAACATAAGGAATATTTCATGACTGCAAAGAAAATAAGTTGCCAGATCAGTTGCCTTTGCTCTGAGATCCTCTGAAACACTCTTTTTATGTAACAACACACAACATGGCACATCTGCTTTGTCTTTTCTCTCGTCTGTTTTCAGGAGGGATTTATTACGAGGAAAGACGAAATTGAGAGTGCACTGCAATGACATTTTTAATGTTTTACTTTGTTTTGATCACTTCAAAATGCAGATTCTAATATGCAAATACTTTTACAGCATGAGGGAAACGTGTCCTTAGAAGGCAATGTAATAATAACATTTTAATAATGATATAATAGAATCATGTTTTTCCATGCTGGCATGCTTTGATGTCTTTATTTTTTTAGGGAAAAAATTCTCTGACACTGGGTAAAGAAAAGATAAAAGCTATGAGCCTTTGGAGTTACATCCTCCAAAATAAATGGTCTTCTTCCATCTTGTTTGCCTGTTTTAAGCAATATTATGAAGACATTTCTCTTTCTGTCCATCTTTCAGAATTGCTACTGGCCACTTCTATAAAAAGAAAACAACACCCTGTCACAAAGCAGTATATGCTGGTGCAAGGCATAAAATAGAATTCACTAAAGCAAAAAAAGTAGCTAAATGGTGAAACATGTGGGATGTGATAAAGCTACAAGACAAACCTCAGAATTTATACCAGATACCTCTAGATGTTAGAGCAGTAAATTTTATTGGAGTTGGTATGAAACATCACAGAAGTAACATGATAGGGGATCAGCCATTTTCAGCTACAACTGCATCTGAAATGCATTGTTAATTCTTAAGCATAAAATATCAGCAGGGAGTGACCTAGCTATAAACCAAGCATGCTATAAACCAGGAGACTGACTGCTCCTATTTTAAATTGCGATTTTTAATTTAAAAAAAAAAATCCCTCTGTGCTTCCCAGGCATCAGTTTTAAAGTATAAATTAAGATTTCATCTCCACCAACCAGATATGTTTCTCGGCACAGCCTGCCATTTAGGTCCCCTAACCATCCCGGTGGAAATGTACCACAGACAGTTGTTCACTTTTCTTCCCAAAATAGCTGGTTATGCATTGATGATCTGCATTGAGAATGATTGATCATGTTTTCCATGCAGACTGCACAAGGCGCATGTTTACACTTCAATATGGGGATTATGAATGTGAGAATATTTTGTGTTTCTCATCAAACATTTAGCAGTTGTATGTACATACAGGACAACAACCAGCTAACACTTGAGAGAATGAGTGATAAGAGTGCAGTGTGCTAAATTTCCATAGATGGAAGACATGAAGAAAGGTCTTTTGTTGACAGAGGAACTAAAACTTTACATGAAAATTAAAACTTTTATGTAAAAATGATACCCCTCTAAATTTCAAAAATAGTCTTGGACATGAAAGCAGTCTGATCAGGGAGTTAAAGTTGAAAAGAAATAACATATTGAGATCCACTTTTGGGATTGAGAATGACATGAAAATGAATCATAGAATCATAGAATGGTTTCAACCCTACCGTAAGTTTGGGTTGGAAAGGACCTTTGAAGATCATTTAGTCCAACGCCCCTGCCATGGGGGAGTTCTATTAAACTTTTTCAATAGAAAACAAATCGTTCAGGTTGTACCCCAAGGATTCTGTTTGCCTCCATTTCTCAAGTTATGTGTCTTTCCTTTTACATCTTAAATAATGCTAGGCAGAAATAGACAATATCTCAGGGAAGGAAGGAATGGTAAAATGTAGTTTTGTAGAATGATCCAATCCTCCACTCCAAACCCCAAAGCTAGTTATGCTATGTCTAAAATATTATAAAGAAATGACTGCAGATTAAATAAAACTCCAAACTACTTCTAATATTTCTAACATTATTATTGACTACTGTCTGCACTCTTATTATAGAGATGAAGCAGGTATTTTCTCACTGCTCATTAGAAGCATCCACTGTCAAAAGTCCTGCTCTGCAAGATCAAGCATAGATATTTCATTCCAGAAGTCTTTGGTGGAATCCCCTACTTACAAAGGAAAGATCAGGGTAAAGTCCAGTGTCAGTAAAACTATGTGGGTTTGTATTTATTTTATATGGTGAGGCTTTTTCCAAGTACAAAGGAAGACACTTATCTAATGAAGATCTTACAGTCTGAAAGAATTGTACTAGAAACCTTCTTGAATTGTGAAAGTACTTTCATTTAGGATGAGTTCTGATCATGAAATGAAGTTTTCTGGGAATTGCTTGCTTTAGATTGCAGGCCAGTTAGCCTGGACATAAAGGAAGAAGGACTTTCAGCCTCAGTCAAAATAGGTAGCATCCTGATTGCATGAATGAAAGATAATCAAAGCTTATTAGGTTTAGTCCATTCCTTCTAAATCACTGTTATTTGAGGTACAAAACTGAAACTGATGATAAATTAAGGTACTTTATAGAGTACTTTTATTTGTTAAAAGGGAGTGTGATAAATACTTGTTTCTATCCTGACCACAGTAGAATCAAATATGTGACAGTTTTCTCTTTAGAGACACAAGTCTCCTACTGGTAAATGCTATATTCAAAAGCTGCTCTCATCTTTAATCTTAGCTTAAAACATATTTATAAATATTTCTCTCGTGTTTCCTTCACTCTTCCAACAGTGCTTTTGTGTATGAGTGAGAGTGCTTCTCAGTCTGTCTCTCATAGCCACTACCATCAAACAATACGGTATTTGCATATAGCCTTCATCAAACCTTACTACTCAGATAGCACTAGAGCTCACATAAGTTTGTTTCGTGGACAGAGTTTTTATGCTTCAACTTTCTTACTGCATAGGTAAGTTTAAGTGCTTATTCCATTTAACTTGGTTGAAAACCATTGTTATCCTTCCAACTTCAATAAGTTTTTGCTCAACTCCCAGCCTAATATCACCTACATTTCAGGCTACTTGGAAGCTGCATTGGCTGGGATAGAGTTAATTTTCTTCATAGCGGTCTGTATGGTACTATGGATTTGTGACCAAAACACTGTTGATAACACACAATGTTTTAGTTATCGCTGAGCAGTGCTTACACAATGTCAAGGCCGTCTCTGTTTCTCACACCAGCAAGTCTGTGAGGTCAGCTCTCCCAGCTGTGTCCCTTCCCAACTGCTTGTGACCCTCCAGCCTACTTGCTGGTGGGGCAGGGGTTAAACCGCAACAAAAGCTGGTATCTATGTAGGAACACATTCTTGTGCTGTTTCTTTGGCTGGTGCTACTGAGCAAATTGATTGGGGAAACATAAAAATATTTCCCAGCTGTGGTGATGGTGGAAGGGAAGGATTAGTGAAACCAGCTTGATCTTTGTTATAGTGTAATTATTGTTATTACATATATTAAACTGAAACATTATACAATTATCTTGAGGTTTTGCTGGCCCAAAATCACCAGGAAAAAAAAAAATTCTAATAGAATACAACAAAGGCTGTTTCTTTTTCATTATAGATGAAAATCCTATATGATTCTCTAGAAGCGTGAAGGTAATTAAGGAAAGAAAATAGCAGAGGGGCAAGAAATTCACTGCTGAACTTAATCTGTCTAGGGGAAGTGATAAAAATCTTGTAATGAAGCCTGGAGAGACAAAAGTTTTCTCCCTAAGAATTTTGATCAACTGTGATAAATTGTTTACATGTCTCAAAAAGGTCTTCATTTCTACCACTTACGCATAATGAAGAAAAAAGTGTATGTTACAGGAAAGGAATACAAAGAGAGGGATAACTACTTATTTATCCCGATAAGGCATTAAAAATAAAATTAAAAGTCTGTTGGCATTGGAGCCTGTTGTGCAGGCTACAGGTGAATCTGAGTTTAAGCTACACCTTCTGTATAAAATGGAGAGCTACAGTCATTACAGGATGCACTGAAGCATGAAGGTAAAATGGCAATCTGAGAACCTCTTTGCAAGATGGAGTAGTGAGTGGTATTTTTAACAACTGCTCTGGTGTGCTGTATTTCAGTGTTCTGTAGTCACCTGCAATAGATTCCACTCTGAAAAGAAAAGCACCCAGGTAAGAAGGAAGGTAATTAAATTTGTTATGATTTTTTTCTATGGGAAAGGAACTCAGGAATACTTTGAAGAGAGCACTACAAAAGAACAGAGTATTGAGCTTTGCCATGAATATTTTATCCATGCTAGCTGAGAAGAGGTCAGGTGAGGATCCTTTATCCTTAGAAAGCACAATCCCTGCTCAAGCTGCATTTCTCAATCTGCCATATGAAAACATTCTGTCAGCTTCATTGGATATATACAGCTTCAACCAGTTCACATTACTTTCAGTAATTACTTTGCCAACATCATAATTCTTGATGACCTCTGTTATTTCTGGAAGTGTAATTTTAAGGCCTTCTAAGTGTGCATAAGCCAAGTTTTCAAAGACTTTAAGCTTTTTATTCCAATATTGACAGATAGTGAGCAAGTACCAATGGTGAGACCCATAGCTAGATAGCTGGAAACTCTGTAATGACATGAGTTCAGTTGCTGAACTTAGAGCCACCTAGATGCTCTAGAGATGCATGTGCTCTGATTGCTTACTGAAAAGCCTATCTTTTGTATTTCAGGTTCAGAAAAAGGTATTTATTTTCTTCTTCGTAATGGGAGTTTATGTCTAGCTGTTCCATACATCATGAAGAGCTGGAAAACCAGTGTCTTCCTCTATGGAAGTTATGAGGCTGGCAAGGAGAAAAAAAAATTGAAGACTTTCTGCTAATAGATCTTTTTGGTTTATTTGAAATTCAGCAAAAAGAAAAACATTTTGTGAGGACACAGTGGAAATTGATCATAACAAGAAAGCAGACATCTTAAAGAGATCTAGAGACAAAAGCTGGCCAAGAGTTACGCATGGAGGAATGTGTTTGAGATGTGCTTTTGGGTGGAAGCTGCATGAGACTTGGCAGGTTTTATTCAGGGTAGAAGATGGTGAATTCTGGAGCCTTTATTTCATGGACCTTGGTGTGTTTGCCAATTCAGCTGAATCTGACAGTCAAACCAAGATTAAATCACAAAATCATGTTAGATTTCAAATGAGGCAGAAAGAAAAGACCCAAAACTATGGGTTTGCTCTGATCAATTTCTAAGAAACTCATCCAGATTTACTTCTAAATTGGCTGACAGTTTGTACTATTTTTATCTTAAATTCATTTTGGAGTGTGATCTTACAAATCTGGTCTTGTTTCATGATATCTGTTCTCAAGCCTTCAACTAGTATTTTATTAACAACAATTACTTTGCTTGTTTTTCCAGAAGCATGGGAGGGAACAGTTATCCCTTCAGGCTCTCAAGTCTATGAAGATTCAGTAAGAATTGATCCTGAAACTAAATCACAGACCACCATTCACCCATCAGTTCCTCTACCAGGCAACATTATTGATTATTCAGAGGAGATACAAGAACATCCTTCATGTGTGATGAAAGGTGTTATGGTTGAAGACACACCCGAGGAGGGTAGGCAGTACTTTGTACCTCAGGTGTTCAGAATGAGAGTGTACTTCATTGTTTTCCACAAAAGAACAGATTGGTACTCCATTACCATATTGTAGTCTCACAGAAGCAGAACCGCATAGGCATTATGGTCCATATTGCATCATCAGTGCTGATTAGCTTGAATATGGATGAATGTCAGTATGGACTAAGTGGGAGAGTTTCTGTCATGATTCAGCATATAGATAATGGAAGTGGTCCTCAAGCTCCTCATGTACAAGAGATGCCTATTGGCTTTATATCCATTAAAACCAAAGCCAGCAGAACAGGACTAAATTAATTATGTGTTCTGTATCTGTCACTTCTAAAACAAGCTGTGCAGCCTACCAGACTCTCTAAAAACTGTCAAAAAATACAGTTGCAGTTATTCAGAAATGGCAACATATCTGCCTAGTCTGTGCCATATGCCTTGATTCTAATTGTAAAGTCAGAAAGGAGAGACCTCTGGTTTGAGGAAGCTTACATTCTAAAGGGATTAAACTGCAAGCTACTGAGGTGGTTTGAATGCATTTTGAGAGCCAATCTGACTGATGGCGTTGAAAAGAAAGGGAAAGAGCTGTTAGAGATATCTCGTCCCTGCCATACCACAGAGGTCTGTGTGAGTTAACTCAGAAGAGAGCTGTGAAAAGGTATATTCAGTAGTTTTGAGAGTCACATTCTCTATGAGATGCTAAGCTAAAGTGTAGACTGATTTTTAGCATTCATGAATTAACTTGTGGGAGCTTCAGATGTCTTTCTTCCCAATGGACTGCTGCAGATTGAAAGGGAACTTTGCAGTCATTTCTGTAGGTGATGTAGTAATGCATTTTTTCCAGTAGGAAACACTACCTGTATGTCTGTTTTCCATTAAGGGTTTAAGATTAATCTTTATCCTAGATGGAAGGATAAACCCTACACTCTTGGCCTGCAAGCACTGATGTTCTAGTGGTTAATTTTGCCAAAAGAAGGATTATGTAAAGTGGAGGGCTTTTTCAAGAATAACTGTGGCTTCAAATAGTCTCCAAGGTGGTGGAAAGAAAGCCAAATATGAACCAAAAAGATGCAGGTGTGAGAGGTCAAAGTCCTTTAAGAAGTAGCTATTCTATATATAATTTAACATGCATCCTTCACTGACATAATTTAGAGAACAAAAGCTGATCTATATATATGTGTGTAATGTATAGTGATGAAAATAATTAATTCAGAAAGAATAACTTGAACTAAGGGTACTTGTCTCAACACATTTATTTAGTTACATATTTATAAACCATCAAAACTGGCTTTTGAAAAACAAGACTTTTATGGCTGTATGGGAATAGGATCTGGTGGTTCCATCTAGTAGCTGGATAGACTATATTTTAAGACAGTACATTCTACAATATGTCCAATAAAAGCAATGTGAAGAGACAGATATTTGGTTGTAGAAAATCACTGTATTGCGGAAGTAAATGAATATTGCTTCAAGATCTCAGGAAAGGTAGCCATACATTTGGATTTCCCCAGTGGACAAAAATTCTTAATTTCTGTTGTTTTAACCAATTCAAAGAGTCAGAAGATTTCTTTCAGACACTGTTCTCCCTTTCACACTTGAAGAGAACACTTGAAGAATTTGCTCATGTTGGGTGTTGTGGCTTGGTTTTCTCTCAGCAGGGGTGTTGCACCATCCAGAGTGCTCATTAATAAACCTGGGTCAGATATATCTCATCTAACAATGCGATCCACCCCTGCTTCTACATATACACTTATTTTCAAAGATATTGGGCAAAATCCAGTTTGTTTTGTAATTTTTCAAAATTACATTTTCAAAAGATTTTGACAGAAGGTGAGAAACCAGTCTGGATTACAGCCTTTCGATTCAATATATATCTATTTTCAGGATCAGGTGGAACCATTCAAGTCTCAAAAAAATATTATATCCTTCTTATGGTTGCAGCTCTCTCAATGATTTCCTGATCTCTTTTGTATCCCTTTTACTCATTTAGAACTCCTTTTGTCCCAATAGAATTAGTGCATACCACATTTAAATCCAAATTTTAGTAGTTTTAAAGGAGGTTTTAAAGTGCACTCTTCTTAGGTGTAATAAAAGCCGGTTTTCTTAAGAGGCAGCATATTTCTGCATGATTTCTGCATGAATTGCAATGATTTTCACCCTGATTTTAGCACCTGAATTTTGTTAACATATGGAGAGGGAAACTCATGGCTGCACAAACAAGTGTCATTTCTGAATTCCCTGGTTGGATGGAGTGAAAACAGCTCTAGAAAAAGGTATATTTATATAGCAACTATTATTCTTGTTTTCTGGAACACATGATACATTACATAAATGGGGAGGCTTGTTCTTTTCTTTTTTTGTTTTGTGTGGACTCTGCTTGAATGAAGTTGTGTAGCTTGGATTTCTGAACAAAGTTGTATAGCTTAGATTTATACAAGTCACCATTCTAAGTAATCAGATCAGTCTCTTTTGACCTTATACACCTGTTAGTTAATTATGAGACTCAGTTAAGGATTATGATACTCAAAATAATTTTCCAATAGGAAGTTACCTACTGTGTTAAGCCAGAGAGATCTGATTGAAAAAACAAAATGTAATGATATGTTTTTAATCAAGAAAAAAAAAGATAGAAATTCTAAAATTTTATGTCATTCTCTGATATAAACAGGATCTATCAAACATATTGTAAAAGGTGGTTTTAAAAGAGGTTTTAAAGTGCACTCTTCTTAGGTGTAATAAAAGCCAGTTTTCTTAAGAGGCAGCATATTTCTGCATGATTTTTTTTCTTACCTAAGTTTTCATTTTTAGTTTTAATGACATAAATATATGTAAGTAATTAACATCAGAGTAGTCATGGAGAAGTAATTGTCAAACCACAGAACTATGTATGATGGTGTCCATAGATCAAAACTGACAAGTCAGAGTTGCTAAAATTCTTCTCCCAAAGGTCCATTTTCTTTGTTATCAGCAAAAAGATATGTTTTAAAACTATACTTGATGTCTCCAATAAAAATTTTAAAAAGTAATATGCACATCTGGAGTTGCTGTGCATTTTAGTTCTATACTTCAAGTTGGTAAAGTAATTTTTATTATACAGTAGATCATGTGAACACACCTGGAGTTTTTTCTGCTGCTGACCACAAAGCAACTGAGCTGGAGGAATGTACAACCAAAGAAGTGCCATACATTCCTTACAAGTTAGCTACATTATATATCATCAAGGTAAAAAAAAAAAAACCCAACATCCCATCCCCCCCCCCAAAAAAAGGCCCAGTGTGAATGACTAATTTAGAATACAAAAAATTGCCAATTGAATTAAGTGTCTCTTTTCACAGGATGTACTAAATGAATTGTGGTAATACTTGTCATCAAATGAATTCAATTCACGCAATCTTATTGCTTAGTAAGTTTATTCTTCACATTTGGAAGCCTGCACTTAAATTTTGAATGTTGGCATAAAAATACAAATATTGAAATGGAAATGCTTTCTCAAGTTAAGCTCAGATATTAAGTTGCCTAAATTTGCCTGTTCCAAGTAGGTGTCTAAAGATAAAAAACTCCCTTGTAACTGTAGATGGAGAAAACCCTTGCCTTCCCATATATTTCTCATCATGTTTCTTGATTGTTGGAAGTAGCTTTTGACTTGTAGCGTGAGGTTTTGTTGCTATTGCAATATTTCTGGTACCAGTAACTAGCATAACTTTGGATTTTCTGTTTAACCAGTTTATTTTATATTATGCAATATCTGGGTGTATATGTGACTGTGTATATATATATTTCCCGGTGTACTGGTTTCTTTGGTTTATTTATTCCATTAAATATGCTCTTGTACTCTTGTTCTTTTATTATGCGTCAGAAAAGTTCTTTGACTTCTGTGGTACAGGTGACAGACCGCTGAGCTAGCTGTAAGAAACAAGTTCAAATACCTGAAGCAATCTAGTTAAGACAACCTAGAGCTTTGTGGGTGATCAAAGGGATAAACCCGTCTGGATCTTTTCCGTCTTCTCCTAGAAGAGGCTTTTCTTGTGTCTTAATCTTTTAATTGTGTCCCTTTAAAATTCCTCTACTTCTACAATAGTGTTTTTGATGGGGGGGTAAATAGGACAGCATATTTCAATACGGCATTGCTGCTCTTTCACTCTCCAATTAACTGCTTGTAAACACTCACAAAGATTTAATCTGTCATCGTAGATAAATGTTAACAACCGCAACTATTTAAAAATAATACATCAGCCACCACAGAAAAAATCTGAGATTTTTTACTTTTTCAGTTTTATTTCGGCTGAGCTGCTCACTGTCAGCAGAATCTGCATCATATTAAGCTTAAATGAAGAACTGAAACCAAGGAAATCTCTGGAAAAGCTCTAGATTTTTATAATTTACATATAATCGTGTTCATTATTGCTGTAATTCATCCAGCAATATCTGTTAGCCTCATTTAAGATGCACACGTATCAGTCTTGCATAATTTGACATTGCACCTACCAAACAAGTATGTCAAAAGAAAAGCGGGCAGCAGAAACTGGAATGGGAGATAGTGGAATTTTCCTTTTGTGACTATTATGAATTGGATTGGAAACAAAATGAATAAAATGGAGTCACTAAGGATCCTGATGCAATTTTAAGCTTAAATGACTCATTTTCAAACAGGAAGAAGATCACTTTGCCAGTCTTATATGTATACATCTTTTCATTAGCCATGAAAAATGCCTGTAGTACACCTTAAAGTTATATCAATTTTGCATGTTTTCAAATTATTTTAATGGAAAACAAAATAAAATTGCGTGTATTCTGTATCCAAATTGTTTTATCTAACCCTTAACTGCAAAAATGTAATCTTCTCCACTGCCTACTTTTTTTTTTTTACTTTTCTCTCTGTCTCTTTACAATGCTGTTTTTCTTTTTCAAGAACTTTAGAATAAGCGCAATGACTATGTCTTCCGTACTCAATTCAGATCACTACAGTAAAAAGGAAGAGGTGGAGATGCAATACTAGGACTAGAAAAGAAAATCCATTTCAAGTCATATAACATAATATATTTTTTCTCGTTGTTGAAACCTGAAAGCTTTGGCCTGCAGTCCTGTTGGCTATTTATCTGTTTTCAAGATCACTCTTCACTGTACTGTATCTGTCATTTTGAGAAATGTACCTCAAAATTGTTTGATGGTTCATTATAACTGGAGCTGCTAATGCTCTGAATTGATAATTTCCTTCATCCTCTACAGATTGTAAAAGACGTGCAGCAAATGAAAAATAAACACATGAAGATAATCAGACAACTAGACAATATAAGGAAAGAAAACCAGGTAATTATTCTGGAGCATTAACATTGTAGTTCTGTCATACCATTAGTCAAAACGACACAGAGGGATAAAATCTACTTCATTCACATTTACATCTGCATTCAGGTACCCATTCTAAGTCATATCACAAATAATGTCAATGTATCTTTAACTGTATTTGATCTTACAGCTTTGTGAAATCTGGTTTTACTTTTTGTCTGGCACAGTTGCAAAGATCCTTCTAAATTTTATTTGTTACTAAACTTTTCTCTTAAATGCCACCTTCCTCTAACGACTGACACCATGGTTGAATATTTGTGTTTATGTAGGTTGTGCCCCTCAAGAATGATCTTATTGTAAAGAGCTGTGCCAAGCTGTACTGCCTTCCCTCATTGCCAAAGTAGAAAGTTTTACGGCCTTTTCCACTGTGGATACTTTCTCCTCCACTTTGCACATAACTTTGTGTTTAGCCTTGCAATATTTTGTCAGTATGGTTTACAGAATAGCAGAATCCCTCTACCTGTAAACCCCTGCAAGGTTACAATGAGGATCCAGGGGTGTCAGTCCTGTGACCATAACCCCACAGTGCCTTACTTTCCTTAGTGGAACTTTTCTGCATTCCATTAGTCAGTAATTCTCCCAAAATATGAAATTACCTGCACCATCTTTGGCTACACTGTTCTGAAACCTTATCTTGCAGCCACTGCTTCATCTTTCTGCTTATTTGTCACATCATTCTCCTTTTCCGACCCAGACTAAGACAGGCACTTAGTTCCTATGCAGATGTATGTTTTCCATACAATTAAAGTTTGTTCTGGGTGAACAGAGAGAAGAGATTCAGAAATTTCATCTGGAACTTCCAAGGAGAAGTGAGCTCTACAGACTGTCAAGAAAACTTGAGAGAGTTCCCTGTGTGTAATGTATAAAGGTGTGGTATCCTTTGGTCGGGAACAGGACTTCATCTTCTCCAGTTATCACGTCTGCATAAGCATTGCAATACCTGAGTAAATCCGTTTCTGTGCTTCGGGAGGAATGCAAACCTTGCACAGTCACATCTTACACTTTCAGTTGACTCTGTAGATCACTAGGGAAAGAGAAAGAGAGAAACAGGAAGAACACAGATGCATAGTAAAAGAGAATTGCCTACTGGGCACAGATGCAAACACAGGGACTGCAATGATCTTTCTTCACAGAACCTCTTTCATTTTGTCTGCTGTAATGTGTTATTAATTAAAATCCCTGAAATAAAAATCATTCCAAGAAGCAGTGGAAGTTTCTGATTTTTTAAAGTTTCTGATTTGTTTGTATTTCTCATAAAATTTTATTGCCTTACGTAGATGTTTCCTATTGCTGAGAGTTATTTTTTGTACTACTTATATTATATCTTATATTTCTAAGCTTTTATTTTCTGAGCAAAATTTAATTTCTTTAAAATTGCTTAGCTATGCTTAGAGCGGATACATTCTGGTCTGCTCTCAGAAAGGCTTTGGTTTTTACTTCTGCAGAAAAACAGAGAAAAGATAAATTACTTTAGTAGTAAGTTTTGCTCAAAATCTGCAGCAGGTGAAAACACAAACCTTCTGTGATCAATAAGAAATGTTTGCAGACAATAAAAAGCATTGAAGGAAGAGAACCAAGCATTACCTGTTGTGGAAACTGTTCTCTTTATCACGCTTAGCTCTTGTGTTCTCACTCACTATTCATTTTCTCAATAATCTTTTGTAATACAGGAGCAGACTATAACTACTATAAAGAAACATTATGGTGAGAAAAGAGGAGTCTGAAATCCCAGGTAGAAGCTTACCGAGAACTGATGAACAAGAATAACACACACTGGCAAGATACAGTCAAGGTAACCAAGAAGTACAATTTTTACACGGGGGTAAGAATGGCAGGTACTTTCGGAGCTTGCAGGAACAGGCTGTATAAGTAATGTTTTCTTCCTAGGGACAGTCAAATGAAGACACACAGTTTGTTAAATTAACGCAAAACTGTGTCTGTCTCCTTCTGGAGATGAATAAAACCTTGCACAGTATGTTTCCAAAACAGTTTTCATAGCTTGGCCTGTCTTCACGCCTCTGATTAAAACTCAGTGTGGGGTTCTCCTGTACTGTCTGTGCTTACACACTTGGAAATAGCTTTGTTTTTATGCAAAAAAAAAAAAAAGTGTAGAGATATTGACAGAATAAATAGGATGTATAATGCTTTTCTGGTGATGAACAGATATTAAGGTTTATCCTGTTCCTCCTTCTCTTCTGCTGCCAAGGAAAAGGTTCAATGCATTCATGCCTTTAGGGAGGGTCTTTAGAATCAAAGTACCTCTGGTCACATGTGGTCATTGTAAATTGGTCAATTTTTATTATTTTTGTGCAAGATTCCCAAGACTTAGCAGCCTGGTCCAAATGTTATGACTTCTCAACATGTGCGGAACAAAAAAATACAAACTATAGGCCTTTTTGAAAAATGAAGCACTGGTGTAGAAATTGTAATCCCTTTTGCCATATTCTACTGCCTTCAGAGCCTGAGGGAAAGAAACAGGCAACTGATCCAAGAGAAGGAGGATCTCCTTCACCAAATGAATCAACAGAGAAATGGGAAGAAAAGGCAAACAAAGCTAGTTTGGGTTTTCCTTTTGGAGTTAGACAGTGTTCTTACTACCATTTCTAGTGTGTGCTGTTTCGAGGAGCCTAAGGAATGTGGAAACAACATTGTCTGCCTTTAGATATGTACATCTAAATCAGCTAAGATTGAACTGCTATGCACTTGCCTTCCTTTTTTTCAGAGTACCCAAGTAGTTTTTCGGCCTTTAAACACCAATGAAGATGACGTACATTTTTTTTTGTCATACTATATTATTCTTTCCACTAAAAATTATTAGATTGTCATTTCTCTCTCTCATTTCACATCTTTTGAAGAATTTTAAAATTGTAGGAGAGCACATTGGTTACTTTTTTATTTAGCAATTAGAATTAAAAATCAGCAAAAACTTCACCTCATCTAAGCTACTACAACACTGCAGTGCAGCTGGTTGACCTAGCAGCAAAACTACCTCACTTGGCAGCTTCCAGGAAAAAGGGGTATGCTTAAAATTCCTCAGGTTTTCTAAATTTCTCTGTAATAATGCAACTTCAGTTTACTAAAGATCTGATATGGCTGCAGAGATGGAAAAACAAATTTGTTGGGTTTTTATAGGTAACATCTGTGAGCATGGTCTGATAATTGTTATTTTCTGCATAGTGCTCTATTCCGCATAATATGTGTAATATTGCAAATCTTCAACACTGCTTTATAATAGCCAATTTTCATTGCACTTCTCCAAGATAGGTATTCAGGGAGATCTTAGCTAACCTTGTGGCAGGGTGGGGGTCGGGGTGAGTCTCAGAGACAGATTCTCTTTTGCATTTATGAAACTGAATGCAGATTTCTGTAGGATTTGAGAGTGAAGGTCTCAGGGAAGAGGTGTGGTGGTTTTTTCTTTTTTTTCCAAATGATGTAGCACCACCTTTCGATTAGATTTTGTATAGCACCAGTATTTAAAATTCAGGTTTTCTCTCTTCAAACACTTTCAACAATGTCTACCACAAGAATACCCTATTTCTGACTGATAAACTGTGAAAAAATCATGGGTTTTACAAATCCTTTGAACTAATTATTATATATCAGGGAAATTAGCAAAAATATAATAAAGAGTAAGATCTGATGAGGATACAATGTTCTAAGGCTTGTAGGAAGAAGGAATACCTTCTATTAAACCAAGTAATGCTGGCACGATTTGATACACACAGCCTTTTCTCCAGAGCTGCCTTAGGACTGTGTTTCCAAAAGCTTTTGTTCTTCAGCTGTTTCAGGAGTCTTTATAATTTTTGTCTCTTCTTTCATTCCAGTAACGTGGACAAATGCTCAAGAAATATAAGCATAGGATATCTTGGTACAGGCTTTTGTGAAAACACTAGAGTCTGAGCAGTCTCTGGTTTATTTCTATATTTTCTTTTCTAGTAACAGCCAATTACTGCACAACAGCCCATTTGTGTAGGCTGTGCCTATAAGTGGCAACAACATTAATTCACTATTATTGATTATTCTCCCCAAGGAAATATAATGAAAACTGGTAACATTGATTTCCTGCTATCTTCTTTTCTTGTCTTGCAGGTCTGGATTCTAGGAAACATGTAAAAACCTAGACTATCTTTATACCCAGCACACACTGAGTGAGTTTTGTATTTCAGATGCAGAGTTTCTTGATCTCTCTAGTTTCTTTTCTGTTTGTTTTTCTGTTTACATTGAGGTACATACCAGTTGAAGTCAATATAAGGTTTTCCACTGCAATACTTTGTTGCAGGTGGAATAATAAAGGAATATTGACGCTACAAATAATGTCTGTCATGACTCCAAACTCCTTAGCATAACTGGCTTATTACAGTCAGCATTGGTTTTGAGTAGGTTTATTTCAGCACTTGTAACTTTCCCTTTAGAATTTTAAAACAAAACAAAGCATGATCTCTTTAAAATTCTTTGAATTTTAATAATTAAATGGAATTCTTGATTATTAAAATTTATTAGTTCATTATAAATTATTGATTTCTAAAGGGACATGATTTGGCCTGCCTAGACAATATTCTAGGAACAGCATATTAGAAATGTTTAAGTTCTTACCTGGTTTTCCCTTTTTTTTTTTTTTTCCAACTCAGCTTTGCAGGAACTTCACGACATCAGTCTATATGTAGAAAGAGTGCATGACCTCATGAATTTCCAGATAAAAGTTCTTCAGCAAAAGTCTGAAAAGACAGAAGAAGAAAAAGCAGATATGTCAGGGGTTTTACAATTAAAAACAGAACAAGTGAGCACAAAAGTGGAAATGTAATTTGTTGGTTTTAGGATTATTGCAGGTATTTCAAAGGCTATCAGGCTGGCTCTAGCAAAGGCTGAGGTAAACCATGGGACTAACTGATAGTAAAAACTGTGTGCAAATATATACACGGCTTGAGAATGATAAATTGGTGATGAATGATTAAAACACCACAGTGATGGAATGAATTCTTATTCTCCTGGAATCACTGATAGTGTGTTATTGTTCTCACTATAATATTAGATAGTATGCACTTTGCTACACAATCTTTTAAAGATCTATTTCTTTGGATTATAAAAACTATATTCTGAATGTTGGAACCAAGCAGCCCTTCTTATTTGATATGTCTTTTGCTTTTCTCCATTTTTGCTGTACCTTGCTTATTAAAATCTTGGCAATTTCATAAGAAAGGAATGAAAATCTAGATCCTGGCTTAGCGTATAAGAGTTATCTTTGTTGCCCCCCAGGTAGCTCATGAAGAAGAGAAGCCTGAATCATCAATGGAAAAGGGATATCTTTGGCAAGCACACACCATGTTGCAAAAGATAAAGGAATCTTTACAGAAACAAGAGAGAGAAGTCACTGAGCTCCTACAAAGTGAAAGAAGATATAACAAGGCAATGAAACCTCAAATTGCATTGCTAATATTCTTGAAAACTCTTGTCAAGAAGGTAAGAACTTGGTTATTGCAAAAATGGAAAATTATTTACTGGGTTTTCTAAAAAGTTCAATAAGGAAAAAAGTGCAGTTTTATTTATTGTTGTTACTATCTTAAAAAATTGGAAAAAATATTTTGTATGTATTGATTTAAAGACATTGATTTAAAGGCTACAGGTGACATTTTCAGAATAACACATAGAATTAAAGAACCATCAATGCCTACTAAATGTCAGCTTACAGAAAACTGATTAGACCATTTTGCACACACCTTAATTGGCATTATTTTAAAGGATAAATTAGTGAAGCATGAGAATGACATCATAGAAAAAACATGTTTTCCTATCCTTCCAGTTGTTATGTGAACTACATGAATTACAAACAGATGTGCCAGCTTTACAGGAAATATGATCTAATTTTTGATCCATGGTAGGTTCACACCATACATTGTGATGTCCCTGGGGCACAACAGTACATCAGTCAGCTTATCAGGAAGAATGAGGATGAAAGGGCTGATCGGAAAAAAGCCTTTAATAATGCTCAGGCTGACATTCTGTCGTATGAAGTATTTTATGGAAATGAACCTATGGATGACAAAAGGTATATTGGATAGTTAATAAAGAAAAGATAGAAATAATACAGAAAAATAATAACCTGTTTTCACAGAGAGAAAATACATTTTAAAGAATGTTATTATAATTTCCATGCATAGTTATGGGGACAAAAAATCAAAGTAGAGTCTACATTTATATTAAAAAAGAAATCAGGGATCTGAGAAACACCAGCTACAAAAAGCAGGAAAACATTTCAGCTTAACTGGCTTACCCAAGTTTTATCCAGTGTATTATAAAATATGCTGAAATAAAATTATTTGGCAAGCCTGTGGTACATTAACATCTTTTTCATCCTATATTTTTACAGGATGTGTCTTCCTCATATTCTGGTTAATTGCATCTTTCTTGTGTTTTAAATAACCAGTTTCTTAGAAACTCTTCCTTTTTTTTTTTTTTTTTTTTTTTTTGAATGACAGGACACAGCTCTCAACGAAGCTTTTCAGAAATCTTGGGAAAGCAAAGTCTGAATTAGAATATGTTGAAACAGAGCAAATTGTGTTTGATTGTATCCAAACAGGGGAAATCCCCAGCTGGATTAAAAGGGATTGTCTTTATGTAGACTTGACAGGTGAGAAATCCTCTTGTCAATTCAGAGAAGCCTAATTATCCTCAGCCAACTCACTTTTGAATATAGGAAAACAGTACAGCAGTATAAGGCGCTGCCATGCCATAAGATATGCTATGAAACTTCTTCAGTTATGTGCATTTTCATGAATTACTGTATGAATTTTAATACTGGGTCATGGCTTGTAAACACATGGTTTCCACATTTATACCCCACTGTTCATCCTTTCTTTGGTATCTTTGTCATTCTGAAAATCAGGTGTCTTTTGTATATGAGGTGTCGAAATATCTCAGTGGGTGTCCAAAGTAGACACACCCAGAATTCTCCCAGATTTGGCAGCCATACACTGAATGCAACAGCAAATGCAGAATTCAAAGTAACCCCTTTTGAAGAAAACTTGAAAATATCCATTGCATGAATTTAACATGTTGTGCTTTTCTGAGAGGACTAGTAGGAAACCTTTTTCTAATGTTTGGCTTGCTTTTTCTATGATTCTGCAACACAAAACCTGGTTTTGGTGGTTTAGGCAGGGAAAGGAGGTTGTGAACTTCTGTTTGAGAGAATTACTATTTCTGATTTACAAGATTTACTGGGTTATACATTTATTATATGTAGCTATATAATTACTGGAACTCTCCAGAAGACCCTGCAACATACTCTGAGGAGGCAGACTGACCATCCAGAGGAACTCATGCAGAAGTTTAAAATGGAAATCAAGGTAATATACTACAATACATCATCCCACATGGTTTTAAAGAAGGTATTAAAAAACGCTGTCCTTTTCCTAACTATTCTTAAGGAATTTGAGATTTGCTCTGGATTATATTCTATGATGTCTGTACATGCATATTTTTCCAAAAAGCAAATCTCGATGGTAATTATGTACAGAGATCTGCAGTTATATACCTGCAACTCCTAAGCACATTTACATTAAAGAATAACATAGCTTTGCTACTAGTGAATTATACGGTCGTACATTTCTGAGTATGAAAGGATACCCATGTTCTGTTTTTACATCTATAAATCCATTTTACTGTTTACATACAAATCTTTTTAGGCATCTTGATGGCCCTGGATGCCTGTTACAAGTGAAGGTACATTAATGTGTTCATATATCTAATAATCTGAGATGCACAGATGTCCTGTTTAGTAGTAGGTTACAAATGAAATATTGTCTCATCTGCATTTACTTCAGAGTATGAAAGAAATAACTGTTTGAATTGAGTTTTCTCTGCTGAAAGTGACCCAAACATGTACTTTAGTGATGCAATGAAAACCAGAGTGCAATAATGCATATTGCTGTTGTTGGATCTCAAAGTGAATAGCCCCAAAATTGTCTGAAATCTTTATCTCCCCTACATAGACATTAACACAACAACCATCATCCCAAGTTAATGCACAGAAATTCTTCATTGGTGAGTAATGAACACAAACTGTAAAATATTTATGTTGGTAATTATTAATTATACCGTTGGTTGCATTTTTTTGTTTGGTTTTGTTTTGGTTTTTTAAGTTTACCAAAGAACAAAGGAACAGTAGGAGAGATACCAACACGTGAAAAAGGTCCCCATTTTAGAGAGGGTCACTGGAAAGAAGGCTTGAAGCAGAAAAACACTTTCGGCAGTATCTCTGGAGTGGAAAAAGAATTGGAAGAATTAAAAGCCCATGGTTCACTAAATATCAGAAAACTTATGCAGGCGTTTAAGTGTTTTGAAAATTTTATCCCTTTTAAGAAATATTTTTAAGGCATCTTAAAAAAAAAAATCAACAAAAAAACAGCATTATGATAATCTGAAAGAGTCTGTGCCTGAACAAAGAAATCTTTGAGTCAAACAGGTAGATCTGCATGTAAGTGGATGGGAAACATCTCACTAAGCTTTTGCTGTCTAAAATGGGGCATTTAACATATCTCTATAAGCAATATAGGCAGAAAGGTGGCTCCAGAACAAATGAAAGTGAAGATAATGGTTGTTGTTGAAGACAACCACTTGTTGTCTTTAACAAATGGTTGTTGAAGATGATAATACTAAGTTCCTGGAAAAAACCCCACACTGCAAATTTAGATACCAAATGTACACCCAGGGTTGGGGTTTTTTCAGCTGCCAAGCATAGGTACCTGGGGCTATGAGTGGTTTATTTGCAGTAGTCAACTGAGTCAAGTCGCTAATGTTACTGCCTATATGCTAAGTTGAAAACAAGTTTTATTCCAGCACTGACCTGGCATTCAGAAGATAACACCCACAACCTTTAATTTTTTTTAACTGCATGTTTGTTCATTATGTGCTGCTTCTATCCAAAAAGAACACTCTCTACAGATGAAGCATACCTTTATGACAGTGCTTTTGTGCAAACAAATTGATAAGTGTATTATAAATATATACTGCTGGGAACACAATGTCTGTTCCCGAGTGCCATTAATGTATTTATGGCCTGTTTCAATTGAGCTGTTAGTCCGCTTTTCTGCAGTAAGACCATTGGAAGGGAATGTAAGAGAAAAGAAACAAGGACACAGATGTCACTAAAATGTAGATGCATTATGGTGATGATGCTCAAGAGAAAAACAACTAGAGTGGGTAAAGAAGAGGGTGATTGTGAGTGTTTAGTGATGAACATACCACTCCAGGATGCAGCACCATTGACGATCAGTCCAAGCATTAGATAGGACTGGACCAGTGCCAGTCCACCACAGGCAGAGAAAAAAACTAAGTATTTGTAAAAACTATATACAAACTACATGCAGGATGTACACATAGACCACATAGACCACCGATTGCTGCAGTTGGAATTTTGGTGTATTTAGTGGTGAGACAGTTAAGGGCAGTTTTAAATCAGCTTTAAAGTATGTAACAAGCCAGACCTCTGTTATAAGTCAAAGGAGATTTTTGAACTGTGGTGCAGCTATTGACCTGTCTAGTGTAAAGCAATTGAATATTTTATGCACAGTAGTGTAAAATAAAATAACTGCCCAAAAAGAAATAACTTCTTTATTGACTTTATTGGTTAGCTTTGTTAACTATTTAAACAAGGTCCTTATGTGAAAAGATTGTATCTGTGAAGAAGGTTTGACACAATTCTAATTATTCTTTTGTAACCTTTTTGAATGTCTGACTCTGAAGCTTATAATTTAGCTCCTTCCTTCATTTAATCTCATGTCTATGCAAGTTTACTGAAGCAATTTCATGGCTTCATATGCAATTGTTCAAGTTGCTAGCTTTTATATCTTTTTTAACTCTGCAATAGATAGAAAAGGATTAATTTCTTTACAATTGATTTTTACTTACTATTAATGTCAACATTAAGGCTGGGAATTAAATTTAATTAAAATGGTTCACAAAACAGCCTATAAAATAGCAGCTGTTGCATACTTTAAACTTAATTAAATTAACCAATAAATCATAAGTGACAAAAATAAGAATAAGAAAACAAAGTCAATTTGATTTGATTTTGATATGAACTGTTCAAGTAAAGGATGTACTAACTGAGATTAGTGAATTGACAAATTGTTTCTCATCCCCCTAGGCCAGATATTTAATTGTATTTCTAAAGCTAAAAATGCAAAAACATGTCTCTGACTGAGACAGCCAAGATATCTAGATCTTATTTGAAAGAACTGAAAAATGAAAATTCTACTAAAAACAATAATTTTTGGTTCCTACTGTCTAAGAGTACCGATGACTAGTTGTTTGGGGTATTTTTCAGTAGTTCTCATACTTTGTTTCTTTATTTTTATTTTTAAACTGAAAAGAAAACCAGCCTTTCTCACTTATCAGCTCCCAAACTACCTCCTGATTTGGAAGGGACTAATGCATTTTAGTGTATTTTTACACACAAAAAAAAGAACTTTAATTTAAGCAAGACCAAAATTCAGATTTAAATACCCAAGCTGCAAAAAGGATACTTATATTCATCCTCAGCTGAGAAAAATGAAAAAAAAATTAAAAAAAAAGGCCACTTTATTTCCAAGGAATTCTGATTGTTTCTATTATGTGCAATGGTGGTTAGCCTGCCTTATGGTCTGCACTTCTAAAGGATTCTCATGATTCGTCACAGCAGCATTATAAATCCCTGATAATTATATTTTACTATTTCTCTGGTACATGGAAACAAACAAACAAACAAAGACAAAAAAAGAATGTAATCAAATTAAAGGCCGCTATACTGAAAGAACAAATAATTATTTAGAAAAATTACACTATTCAGAAGCTTCATTTTAAAATGCTTTTCTCTCACCAGGGAAGAATCTTTGCTGTAGAAGTCAATTACTCTTTAGGAAAACTTCTATATGACATAACTCTTATTTAGCACATCTAATCTTTTGACCTGCAAACAATCAAATGGCAATATTTAATCAAGTTCACAAAATAGTGAATAATTCTTGAGTAAAATATGATCATATCAATTTCTTATTAGAAATGTATTTGAATGTCTGTTAAAGATTCACTACAGCCACTGTAATAAAAAAATTGATCCTGGAGAAAGAAAAAAAAAATCAGCAGTAAAATGTAAGATAAAACTCTCAGAATGTAGAGATGTGGGTTGTTTAATATCTACCAGGGAAGACAATAAGGCTGAATTACAAAACACTGGCATATATGAAAAAAGATGCAGGCCTGCAATAATTTTCAACCCCCATTCTAAAATACTCTGAAACTTCCCACGAATATGAATTAAAAACTTAGAATGACTTTATTAATACCCACCAGTTCAAAAGATGTCATTACTTATATTAACATTTGATAAGTCTGGAGCTTTTCTACCAGTTCTTTTTTGTATTGCTTATACTTAGAGCATTAGAAATGTCTCTGAAATTATTTCAAAATGAAACAAAAAAATGGATAAATTTTCATCCAAAAATCTTTTGCACGACATCGTAAGTATCATAAGTAATAGGCTTGACTGTAATCTGAGATATATGAGATCTATGGCTGCAAGTACCGTAGACATTCCTGCTAAAATTATTATTGCCAGTGCAATTAATATTTTCTTCAAGTCCTGACTGACAGTAAATTATATAAGAAGAGAATCAATCTTGGTACATTTCTGCAAAAGCAATGACGATACCCTTCAGAAAAACTCTGAGATCAATGGGCTAGGGATTGATCTCATTCGTATTTCATAATTAGACAGTAAAGCCATTGACTCCTGAGTAGCAACAGATGTATACAGTGTTATATTACAAGTCAGAACTAAGCAGCTCTCTGTGCATCATCTTCTGCAATGCTTTTCACTAACAGAAACAAAATGGTTCTTCCATTTCATCACAACTGAAATGTAAAGGCATAGGAAATTTAATCTGCCTGAACATTTAATAGGTTTTTTCATACACGTTTTGTGATACAAAGCTACAAACTACTTGTTAAAATGAGAAGCAGCCACACACAATTTTTGCAGATTTACTTTAGCAGGTTTCCTGCAAAAAATATTCTTTCCTTGTTCAGGAAGGAACTTGACCTTTCTAATTCAGGGCGGATTTGCAGAAACACCAACATGTTAGAAGTTTATTACTTTTTGATTTTTCATAGAATAAAATGGACCTGACTGGGTTTTTCATGCCTTTGAAAGTTTCTAGTTTGAAAGTCATGAATGCAAAACCTGTGCATTTCCAATGTGTGCATCTCTTGTTTGTGGAAGCAGGAAGAGGTGTAACTAAAAGACAAGGTATAGGTAGGAGATCTGGGAGCAAAACTACTGATCGTTACAGATTTTGCAAGGAGTAAGCAGAAGAATGTGTCAGTATCGAAACAGTGTTGTATTACCCTGGAACAATATTTCCACAGACAATAGCCCAAAATGAGTAAATATTCAAGGTGTTCCCCATGTTCTCCTCAAAATAGTGGGTAAGGAATGTTTGGTTTCCTGAGACAAATACAGTGGGTCATCTTCCATTTTTACATATACTGTTTTTACCAATCTTCAGAAATCTGAACCCCATCTAAAACCAGGATGAAAGGCAGAAGAAACAGCTCTGACAGTTACAAGTACAAAGTCTCCATTACATAAAATTTGACAAAAAAAAGTCTTTTCAGAAGGGAAGATTATTAGCAAAAATTTGCAAAACATTTTTATTGTTGATATTTTGGATTATGGCAGTACTTGTATGGAGAAAAAAGTTCTGACCAGAAAAGCATCAGTTCCCAAACATATTTGCATTTTACATCAGCTTAGTCACGAAATTTAAAGTCTGTAATTAACTTATACAGGTAATAGTGAAATTTAGTTTTTGGTTATATGATTTATTAACTAGTTGTGTACAAAGAACACATGAGCTTCATTACCATAGCATAGCATTTGTAATTTAGCTGTCTTAGAGGAAAAAAAGCTGAAAGAAATGAAATTCTGAGTTTGTATCTTACCAGCATCTTTCTCCCCTGTTCTAACCTGAAAGGCACAGCATTTCTGGTCTAGGGTGTCTTCAATGGCTGCTCCTTAGCTCTCCAGGACACCTGACTTGAAATGCATCAGTTCCTAGGATGGTTAGCTTGTCCACCTTGGTAATGGCTTTCTAATTATCTTAGACAGTGATAAAACTCTGGTATTGCTTTATGTATCTTTTTTGATATCACTGTTCCAGCAACAATTTGACGTACTCTGTATCATTACAACACAGATGCTTTGCAGGCATGACTCTCTTCAGCTTAGGGCAGGTTATATATAAGATAAAAGCAGCGCTCCTACGTGCAGTTGTCAATTCTTTCATGTTTTTCAGGTATCTGCAGCTCTCACTTTAACTCTTTGCAGTCTCAAGTGCTTTCTTCCTCATGTGAGATCTGCCACTGAATTAAATTTTAGCTAATATGGAACTCTCAATCTCATCAGACAAATTCTTTTCTACTATGCTCATTTGAGCAGATGTAAAAAGCATTCATGAATATCAACATAAAAGAATATTTTGCTCTGAAGGAACCATTAGGGTTCTACTTCTAATCCAGTCCTAGTTTTACAGCTCTCTGACTATTGCTTATTTCAGGTATATAGTTTTGGAGTTTCGTCTTTTCTTACGTGTTTTAATGTTATTCCACATATAGTGTGATGGAAGAGATATCATAATAATAATTAAAAAAAAGGAGAGGTTTTACAGTAGGAATGCAAGATAATGGCAGCATGATGCAAAGTCAGCTGGATTGACAGAATATATGGGGAAGGTAAGTTTTAATTTAAAGAGGGTTAGGGTTTTTAATCTTATGCTAGATAAAGTCTCCTTTTTACTGTGCTCACACCTTTTGCAAAAGGAGAGGGGGGAAAAAAATATTATCTATGACATGAGTAGTAATATTAGTGTTGTGCAATGGCATGTATCTGAAAAAGCCTATGATTTTTGCCTGCTAAAATTCAGACAGGTTTTCCAGACAGTGAAGGTTTTCATTTATGATTTTTAAAATATTAAAGGCAAATTTCTGACAGAGTTTTCATCCCTTCTCATTTTCCATAGAAAACATGCCTTTGCCTGGTGGCAGAACTGTTCATCTCCCAGAGAAATGTATCTCACTGTACCTAAGCTAAAAATCACCTCAACTGAAACGTTCACCATGATTAGTGGAAACACGTGCCTTCACGTGGGTGCTTTTTACTGAAACAGGTTTCCCTCAGGTTTGGACCTACTTGGCCTGACCCTGGTGCAAGAAAAGAAATGAGACCTCCTCCTCAGTCCCGGCTCCTCTTCATCTTTTCCTCCAGCTTTTGGTTTGCAGTTCACATGAAAGTCTTGCACCTTTTCAACAACTAAACAGTCCGGGATAATGTCACCTTGTTCATCACATAGAAACAAAAATGAATGCCATAGGCATCACCTGAAACAAATAACAGTAGCTTCCTTCTTCCTAGAGGAGAAGACCTCTAAATGGAAGTTTACTGTTGATGTCTAATGTATTTGGCAATAAAATAGGTCACATTTTACTTTTTTCTTTTTTTTTTTTTTTGTTACTTGAAGGCCACAACCATGTCAGAAAACTAGAAAGCAGACTAACAGTAGCGGTCAGCTAATGTAAACCCTATAAGAGCAAAGGAAAAGTGGAGCAATGTGTAATTAATATTGTTAAAGTGAAAATGAAACCGGAAAAGGTGGAATTGTTAACCTTAGGGTATGGTCCTTAGCGTTATCCGTACAAAACTGTATTTTCCACACACAAGTCATATTCCCTATACCTCAGAATATACAGAATATGGCAGAGTAATACAAGTGACAGAGGAAAGGAAGAATTTTAACTCATGACCTGAGTCCATATTTTTTAGGCAGTCATTGAATGAGAGGAATGATTCTGAAGAGACTTCTCTTTAAAAGATCTAGCATTTTTACTCAAACAGTCAGCCTGTCAAAATTCCCCCAGGGATGGATACTGGGCCCCACACTGTTCAACATCTTCATAAATGATCTGGATGATGGGACTGAAAGCACCTTCACCAAGTTTTTGATGTCACTAAACTGGGTGGTGAGGTGGACATGTCAGAAGGGACAACATAACCAAAGAGCCCAGTACAGGCTGGGATCTGTATGGCTGGGGAGCAGCCTTGCTGAAAGGGACCTGGGGGTCCTGGTGGACAACAAGCTGAACACGAGTCAGCAGTACTCTGCTGCAGCAACCAAGGCAAATTGGGCCCTGAGTGCATCCTCAGGGGCGTTACTAGCAGAGATAGAGATGTGATTATCCCGCTCTACTCAGTGCTTGTCAGGCTGCACCTGGAGAACTGGGTCCAGTTCTGGTCCCCGCTATTGAAGAAAGACTGGAATGGGCCAAAGGAGGGCCATAAAGATGTTGAAAGGGCTGGAGAACCTGCCCTGTGAGGAAAGACTGAATGAATTAGGTCTTTTCTTACTGGGGAAGAGCAAGCTCAGGGGGACCTCATCACAGTATTCTAGTACTTAAAGGGCAGCTACAAAGAGGACAGAGGCTCTCTCTTCAAAAGGAGCCACATGGAGAAGACAAGGCACAACAAATAGAAGTTGCACTGGGAGAGGTTTCTTCTTGACATAAGAAAGAATTTATTTACAGTGAGAACATTCACTGGAACAAGCTGCCCAGAGACATGGTGCAGTCCCTATTGCTGGAGGTTTTCAAGAAGCGACAGACAGGGTGCTAGATAATCTCATCTAGGCTCTCTTTCTCATGTAAGATTGGACCAGGTGATCTTTCGAGGTCCCATCCGACCTGGGCTGTTCTGTTGATTCCATAGTTCTATTGATGTTGACAGTCTAGAGTAAGGCCAGAGGCGTGCCTGGCTGCACAGGAAGAGCTCTCTGCTCACCACTCCCCGTCAAACAAATGTGCCCTCAGAAGTGCTGATCACTGTCCGAGGAAACTGCAGATGGGCTCTGGAGCACGTTTTCTCCTACATTCCCAGTGGAATTCAAGACTGCTGGTAACAGTGATCTTTTCTTACCAAATGCAGTCAATTAGCTATACAGTGATAACTCCTGGTAACATGGACTTTGTTGATAGCTGCTCCCCATCTGTTTATTTGTTTGGGTTCCACTTTAATGAACAGAAATCAGATAAAGCCAATTGCAGAGAGATGTTTTTCTTCTGTTGTTGGTGGTTAAAGACTTATTTAAGAGCATAGAAAATTACCACGCAGTCTGATCTGTCTGGTTATGAGCCTGGTTTTATTGATCTACTTAAGTATTTTAATGACCATAAATTTAGGTAGTGCATGTTTTTAACAAATTGCCTGGGCCCCAGTTTTATTCTGTTCAATTTCCTTAGTAATTTAGGAGAAAGTTGTCCTTACTTTGCAATTCCTAGCTAAGTCTTGACACATGTTCCACATGTTGTTTGCTAGGTGATGCGAAATGAATATGCTGATTTCTTGTTTGTTGTAAAAAGTTAAAATTGACTTAATGGAGTTGCCTATTTTCAATAAATAAAATTTTTTAATCCTGTTAAAATACAAGTGAGGTTTTAAATTTCTCTTCTCCAACAGACTGAAAAATATTTTACTGTTAACAAGAATAAATAGGTTTGAAATCTGCTTTAGATTTAATTTCTCAGAGGAGAGGATTGTGTATCTACATGGTGGCGGAGCAGGAACGGTCTACTCCCCTCCCCGCCTCTCCAAAGAGTGGGAATTGGCAGGACTGCTCTTTTCACCTATGAATAGTCAAAAGAAATGAAGTTGTGAACAGACAAGTGACACTGGCTCCCCTGTTTGCACAAGAAAGTTCTGTGTGGTATGTGTGTGACTCTTGGAAATAGCATAGATCAGGTTTAGATGGAAATGTCAATGACAAAGAAAGCCCTCAGAGTATTCATTCTAAAATTTATCTCTTTAGGGAAAACTCTAAAGCTTTAATCTTTCCTGTACGTAAGTAAGTCTGAGTTAAAGTAAAGCAGTTTCAGCTGCTACTGAAACAGGCATCCCTTGGGGAACTTTACATTCAGAGTCTGGCAGAAAATATTTCTCCACTTTGCAGTATCTATTTTTTTTCTCTTTTTCTTCATTTTACTTTGCTTGTTTTTCTCTTCTTTTAATTTCTCCACTTTTTTTTCTTTTAAATGTCATAAATAATTTTTTTCATCTGTGTCTAGTAATGATGATTTTTTCTTCATTGCTTAATTTTCTCAAATATGTCCCTTACTATATTTTTTATATTTATATCCTTCTATCAGTAATGAACAGTACTATTCTGATAATCCATGTTTCAACTTTTTTTTTCATTTTTTTTCAGCAAACTTGTTAATTTTTTTTTTTTTACAAATTAACTAATCAGGTTAGGACAAATATTTCAAAATTATTTAGATGTATTTTCTTTCCTTTAATCATACAAATTCCACATCTTAAGAAATAATAACAACAGTGCTAGTTGTTCTTACTAATATATCCTCTACATAGCTCAGTCCTAGTATTCTTTATTTCTGCTCACATGAATACTTTTTGTTTCTATGCTAGACCTTTTCTGCTCCTTGTGGGATGTTCCAGTATCCTTAAATAGGATACATTAGTAAATACATATTTTTAGGGTAGAAAAAAAATTGTTACTCAGTTTTGATATGAAATAAATATTGAACCCCCAAATTGCTATTAAATCAGAAACATAGCCCTCTTGTTTCATTCAGCACAGCCAAATCTACTGCCTTCCATCAAATCCAAGTGATAGTAAAAAGAATCATTTCCCAAGCTAGTATTTCTCTATAGTCTTGTATAACGCACTATGCATGTGCTACTATATCTTTATCTACTCTAATAATGGTAGCTATAGATGCAGGAACATAACTGAAAATTATTATCAGGCAGATTATTTTGTCCAAATGCTGCATGCGTTGTATTTTCTTTATTACAAATATAATCCTGAAGTGAGTGGGAATTTTTGTCTCACGTTGTGCCTATGAGCAGTGAATGCTCCTGACGATGTGGACTCGGGCTATTTCTACAGCATCCCCAGCGTCAGGCTCGAGCTTAACAAACAGAGCAGCTGGTTGCATCCCCACCACATTCAGGGCAGAGCACAGGTTTGCCTGTGCTGACTTCCTCTCCGCTAGCGGCAGAGCGTAGCAGAGGTGTAGACAGTGTGGCCACAGATGGAGTATGACCTCCATCCCCAAGTGAACATAGCGTCTAGGTGACGGGGCAGTCTCTGTGGCTTCAGTGCAGGCAGGATTACTGCTTTCCAAGAGATTACTGTGTGCTTGTGCTTGTGGTAATTTTTTTGGTATGTTCAAGGGCAATACCAGAGGTGTGTCCTCCCAGCCTTCACCTGTGAAATGAGTGCAAACTGAGCCCATTGGAGCCCTCTGCTCCCACCATTGCCTCCTCTGTCTCAATCTCATTATTCCAGTGTGTCAGGTCTTTGCCTTCTCCTTACTTACCAAGTTCCTACTGTTGACTCCATTTCACTTGTACCAGCCATTTTATTCCTCTGTTTCTCGATTTCAGTATCCCTTTGGCAAAAACCACATCTGCAACTTTGGCATCTGTAACTCACTGAAACACACAAAACTTAACCCGATAATTTGAATTTGCCTAGAGGCAATTGACAATTAAACCCATTCTTTGGTCCTATAATCATGCGAGGACATTAATGACATGCTTTGCAAGGCAAACAAGTCCTGCACGTGACAAACAGAGTATTCTTTGTGTAACTGCTTGCTTGGGCGCTTCAAAAGGTAGCATACCTCGGTTCTATAATGTGCTGGCAATGCCATAGAAATTAAGGACCTCTTGCTGTGAAGTCCTTTTTATTGCAGAGTTTGTGGTGGATTTGGTTCACTGATCACACCCAGTGTTTGTAGGAGGCTAGGGGGATGAATACAGTTCCTTTTCTCTAATGCTGAGACAGGACAACTGTTGTGTTTCTCTAAATACTCCTGCTTTGTAAAAGGTATGATCATGGGGAACGATTCTTAGCAGAAGGGGAAAAAAAATCATTACAAGCATTTTTGTTATTGATGAGACAGCACAATGAAACCTTTTTATGCTGACATATAGTTTGGGGGCAGATAAAGAAAAAACTTGTGAATGATATCTTTAAAAACTTTAGTGGGATTACCATGTTACTGGGTACATTGTTGTTCTCTTGTGAACCAGAAGATGCAATATCAATTACTCACCTAACATTTAGACTCAAATTCTGAAATTTTATACAAGTGAAATAGCCATATTAGCCTTTACAAAACACATTATTAAGCATACCTATATAGTGAATGCAAAGTGCACTATTCTTATCCATTTTTTACAGGGGATACTCTGAAATGCCATACATGTCTGCTAATAATGAACTTAAACTGAAGTTGTTTTATAGATTTGAAATCTATTATTAAAGTGATTTGTTAGACAGTATTGCTAGTAACATATATTTGGTTCATCTCTCAGTACCCAAAGGAAATGATTCACACTTCAGCAGGTGTTTCTCCTAGCTAAATGAAACTGCACAAATGACAGATCATGAACATATTTACTTAGCCATAGGAATGATGATGCAATGTTTCTTCAGAAAAAAACAAGTAGATTTTTTTCTGGGAATTGAATTTTTTGATGACTTTTACTATCTGTCTGTCCTTTTAAGTATCTTTGATTGCCTCTACTAGATACATAGCTTCATCAAATGAAGGTCTTTTTTTGCTGTATCCCTTGGTACTTACATACAAATATAGTAATCCATAACCATTTGACAACATCCACAGCGTCATATGCAGGATAGGTATTTCATTCCCCATTTTTCTTCTGTTTACATGATCTTATTTTACCAAAGGCCATCAGCAGGCCACAGGCAAGTTCTAAAAAGAAGGCTTGACAATCTTTTGTGCGATCATTTAAAAACTAAGTTTAGAATTCTCATTATTTTTACTTTTCTGTTTATGGACTACAATTTATGCTGCGGAAAGTGAGCTGCTATGCACTGTGTAAAAGTAAATTGGAAAAATGTCAGGACAAAATACAGTATTCTTATGCTACATTTATCAAACTGTCCTTAAATTATAAAACTAAACTAGAAGTGCAACTAAAACAGTTTTGCTCAGAAAAAAAAGGTCATTCGATACAAAGGTTAAAAGCCGCTTCTTTCTCACAGAGTCAGAGATTTGCAAAGATACATGTGTCTGTGTAAAATATTGGGCCAAAATATACTGAAATTTATGTTCTCGGTGAGACTGAAATTTTAAACTGTGTACTTTTCATTGCTAGTCCAAAATTTGGGGAGACACCTAAATTCTGGCCCTGTGAGCTGTTGCTATTCAGTCGATGTAGCAACATTGTTAAGGTGAAGATTTCAACATGAGCAAAGCTGTACCCCAAGCATTTTCTTTTCCCAAGTCCAAGGTTAGGTCCTTGTTTATTGGACAGTTGTCATGGACAAATCTTCCAGGGTTTTCGTCCATAATGTTCTAAAAACAAACATAATAAGGTTAGGTGTTTGCCTGTCTAATTTTCTAATCCTATGATAGGATCTAATATCAGTCTGCTAGTTCAGCAAAAAAAAATGTTTTACTCTCTAGAAAGTACTTACACTTTTAGAACATGTATATACTACAATGAAGCCTAAAATTAACCCCCTGAATAATTATGTCCTTCAACGTGGCTTCTTAGAAAATCCAGGCTTAATAACTAAAATAGGAGCTGTGAATTATGGGTGAATCTAGGTGATGAGACACTTGCTTTTATCTTAATAGAAATTTTTTTCTAAGAAGCAGAAAGTGAAATTTTGCTAGTTTCATTCTTTTAACATAGCAAAGCTTCCATATACCCCAGCACAGGGAGGTAGGCAAAAATAACTGTGGCATATCTGCTACTGAGATTTTGAGGAGTGCCAACTGGACATGATTTGCCAGTCTTATAATTTTTAAGGCTACGTCATTATGGTATTGTTTTAATTTAATTGCAAAATATATTCATAGAATATAGGCTTACAGTAATAGAGCTATTATTTGTTCACTTTTGATTAAGAAGATGAACAGTACCACTACAATGGAAAAGCAGAGGTTCTGCATATTCAATACTGGTAATACCCAAAGCCTATAATGACTAAATACAACATCCAGTAACATCCAACTTACATCCATGGTTGACTGATTGATGAAAACACAGGTATCTCTAGGAATAAAATATCCATTTAGTATAGTGTCTTCAGTAGTACTGAGGAAAAAAAGAAATAACAGAATGAGACATTCATGTTCACCTCGATCTACCTGTATCAGAAATAGTGTGGCCAGCAGGAGTAGGGAGGTGATCGTGCCCCTGTACTCGGCACTGGTGAGGCCGCACCTCGAATCCTGTGTTCAGTTTTGGGCCCCTCACTACAAGAAGGACATTGAGGTGCTGGAACGTGTCCAGAGAAGGGCAACGAAGCTGGTGAAGGACCTGGAGCACAAGTCTTATGAGGAGCGGCTGAGGGAACTGGGACTGTTTAGCCTGAAGAAGAGGAGGCTGAGGGGAGACCTCATCGCGCTCTACAACTACCTGAAAGGAGGTTGTAGTGAGGTGGCTGTTGGTCTCTTCTGCCAAGTAACTAGCGATAGGATGAGAGGAAATGGCCTCAAGTTGTACCGGGGAGGTTTAGATTAGGAAAAATTGCTTTACTGAAAGAGTGGTGAAGCCTTGGAACAGGCTGCCCAGGGAAGTGGTTGAGTCACCATCCCTGGAAGTATTTAAAAGACGTGTAAATGAGGCGCTTAGGGACATGGTCTAGTGGGTATGGTGGTGTTGAGTTGATGGTTGGACTGGATGATCTTAGAGGTCTTTTCCAACCTTAATGATTCTATGATTCATACATGTCCTTGGTAGGCGAAGTGTTGTTATTGGCAAATGAAATTTCCAATGGAAATTTAGTTGAATTCCTTTCCATTTCTTAAATTATAGAAGTTTAATTTCAATATAAATAAAACTAATTTTCAATAGAACTCTTTTTTTATTTCTTCTTTCCTCTGCATGCTTGAGCATTTTCAGAATACTAAAGTAACTGGTATGTCAAATTGCACAGTGTATTTTCTTACAAAGACAAAAATGAAAACTCAAGAATGAATTTCTTTTCCTTAAGCTCATTTGGAATATAGACTATTATTATTGTGCCTTCTTAAATAATATAAAAATCTATTTTATAAAGCATAGCAACTATAGGAAATATGTGGGACACAGGCGCAAGAAAATATGAGTAATCAGACAGATTCCTGCACTACTGAACTTAGTCTCATAACCAGGAATGTAGGACAACCTAACACTTCAGCTTCTAAAAACATGCCTGTATTAAATCTGAATGTGCTGTATCTTCAAGAATTCCCATTTTGTTTATATTAAGATTTGAAAAACTTTGGCTAATCACTTATGAATGAAGAACCATGAAAGTCACATATGATGAGTACTCAAGCACTTCATAAATGAAAGTTTCCCTGTAAGGCATTGAAGACCTGTCTTCAAATCTGGGTAGCTGCCTCTGCCCGATGTTTTCATTTGGAAGTGCAGAAGTAAAGATTAATGCTGCTGAAAGAGACATAAATGTGTTCATACAACATATGCACTGCAGCTAGAAAATATCTGGCACAACTAGTGCAGAATTGTAGCACAGAAGCTCAAAAAATGTAATCTTTCCCTGTCTAAAATTCAGAGTATATGAAAAATGATAAAGTACCACAAAATTCTGAATGATTCTTCGCATACAATCTCTGTACTATGATGGTTTCTACCTTTGGCACTCAGTGTCTAATTTTAAAATGTACAGTTTCATTTAAACTGTACAGAACTAAGACTAAACTTATGTTCCACTTTACAATTCCAATTTGTCTGTGACCAGAAGAGAAGGAAATTGCATATGGGTGTGGGAATGGATTGGATTCTTTATTCTGGTCCAGCTGGAATACTGGACCATAGTCTAATTCCCTTACTCATGTTGACTATTCTCTTAATATCTACCTACAGAATAAATACAAAAAAAAAGGAATCAGATTTTTGTAACTGTAGGTGGGATCCACACAGACACAAAAGCTCACTTAGGTGGACTAACTCTTCCTCTGGAGTCTTTTAAAACTGCCGACTTTTCTCCATTGACTATAAGAAAAATGAGGTGTGTGTTTCAGAAGGACTGTTTTGCGGCATATTTAAATCTTAGATCCAAGTGAAGTTCTCAAATTAAACAGATCATTGCTCATCTATATGTAAAACATTTTTATAGAGGCAAGTTTTCAGACCATTTACCTGTTTCCTGCTGTATAGTTTTCTGGGCTTTGGGAAAGAAAATTAGATTAAACACCAGAGCAATCCTGTTATAGCTGTATCAAAACGTATAAAATTAAGTATTATATTTTACCTTAGATGTGTCATTACAATTATTCTGTAAAAAAGATTTAATTGTTATAATGCCTGCTGTTAGCCTAATGAGACAGAAATCAGTTTCATGAGTATAAACAAGGACTAACACATGTACAGAAAAATAAAAATATTTAAAATTTTATAAACATTTTTATTAGCTCTGCAATGCAAGTATGGAGGAAGAGGAAGAGGAAGAGGAGAAATTTCTCCTTTTAAATTACTTTATGTGTTAACTTTACTGCTCCAAAATTGAATTTGTCGATATAACTAAAATAAGTGACTTTTTGATATTTAACCTGTAGGTAGCTTTTTAGATTGAAAGCACGGTCTAGCTGGGGGATACAGTGTTTTACATATCTGAAAAGTATCTCATATAGTGGGGCTTTGATATGGATTTCTATATTGCACCTGCTTTAAAATTACACTTGCAATTCTAGTGGTTAACAACATAGTTGAACAGTTGGTGGCATTTCAAAAGTCAAAAGAAAAATTAAGAAATTACTTGCATACAAAACCTATTTGTATGTTTTATGTGCAGATAATTTGGCTGAATTCTTCATTATGCAGAAAGACAGAAGAACTGTTATATAAGCACCTTATATGCCACACCAGATACAAGCATATTTACGATTTTGATGATTAATTAAAATGGCATTAAAAATCATATTTCAGTGAAAGACAACAAATCATCTCTGTGGAAAACAAGTTATGGAATTAGTTCTTAAACAATAGATTGAATTTTTTTTTTTCCATTTAAAATATCATTTTATTGGCTATAATAAATGTACTGGAGTACATAGAAACAGTGCAATAGGATATATGACAAGAGGGAAGTTTATTTATTAAACGAATTTTATAGTATAGAGAGACCAACTGAAAGTAATTATGTTTGATTTATGATAATATAAATTAATGAAGATGCTATTTTTAACACTCCTTGTGATGTACAATCATACTTGATCCTAGAGGATTGCAACTGCATGAGTTCTTTTGTTTAAAAATAGACATTGATATTATATGAAAAACTGACAGCTTATATTTTTAAAAATACGATGGCAAGGCTATAGTAACAAAACTTATTAAATTTATCTTTGTGTATAATACTAAAAAGGACTGTAATATCTTCTTTATATTTTGTAATCATTGTAATTTCATGAATTAGTAATGAGAAATATATTGAAAAGTCAAGAAAAGATTAAAACAAAGCTCATATCACTTGTTCAGGAATGAATTATACTGCCATTACAATAGACTTCTGCAGTTTCCATTAATTAGCACTAAAATGGGCTCAACATTTTTATTTCACTATTTCTTTACATCCTAAGCTATCAATACCATGACACATAATATCACTAACTTACTAAAGAGTCAAACTGCACACAATCTTTAAAAGAGCAGTTGCTAATAATAAAACACAGTAGCACTGCAGTCCATTTTCGTGGCAAATTTTGCCACGTATTTTGTGTGGATTGCCATAATTTAATTGCCTTTTACTTTATCTTATCTTTCAAAAACTGAAACACACAACAGATTATAAGTCCTTAAATTCACAATTACCATTGAAGATAGTTCTCTTTTAAATGGAGATAGGTTAAAATCAGATGCAAAATAGTGCAGGGTTAAATATTTAATGGTTAAGGTAATGGAAATTCACACTCCTCTCTGCCCTCCCTGAACTTTCTTGAGCTGCAAATTAACAGAAAATCTCACAGAAACAACCATTAGCATGAGCAATTGCACTCTCATTAGTATAGATGGGAATTATGCCATTGATAACAACGTAAGAAGGATCCAGACCTCCTAAGTGGTGCTTGAATCTTTCCCTTTCCCCATGTCAACCAAATAGTGAATTAATGTCTCCTAGAATATATTTAATTTTGATTGAATATGACAGTTATTGGATAGTAAACTCAGGACTTTTGAGATCTAACAGGGTAATAGGGATGCAGGGACCCAATCAACCCCTCTGTCAGCCTTTCAAAAGCTTTCCAATTATGTGTGATTTTCAGATTGCATGTGTTCTGTTCTAACATTCAGCTGAAATGCTCATTGCTGTGAGTGGGAGCTACAAGCATGTGTCATTAGGAGGACTGCAAGTAGGTTAGTGCATTTCATGCATTGTGTACTATACAGAGCTTTTTGCCCACGTTATGTGTGTAAATGGGTCTAGACTGAATACTGACCCTATAGACTTCGAACTTCAAGAAATAATTGATTCTGGATCCTAATACATACTTTCACAAAATTTGTACCTGCTGAGATCTAAAACAAGAGCTAAACTAATGTGGGGTAGTTGAAAAAGAATACAGATCCATTTTTTATGAAACATATTATTTTTCTGTTCTGTGGTGTTATTTCTTCTAACTCAGGACCATCCAGCTCTGTGTGGTTCCAGATATCCCATATTTCCCAGTGTGCCTTTTGCTTTCCCTCTTTGCACTGTAATATTGAAAGGTTGATACTAATTTTTTTGAAATTAGTAAGGACTACTTTGCAGGAAAATGTCTACAGACTCCAGGAGCAGAATCTGTGTTACTGTCACCTTGCTTCATGTCAGCAGGGTTAATAGGTGAAAGCTCTGTTTAGTCCAAATCTAAACATCTTTTCTGAGCTGTATAACCAGACCCAAATATTCAGAACTACACCCTTCTTCCAGCCTGCAGATTAAACATGTTTACTATTACACTGCAAAAACTAGTAGACAAAGAATGGAGAATTTCATAGTTGATATTGTATATTCCTCTGAATTTGCTTAAGGTGAATATTGTTTTCTTAACAAGAGAAAAGGTGCATTCCATACATTTAAAAGCTAACAACTTGCAGCTTGGAGATACCTCAGCAAGTACACAGACTTAACAAAAAGAAAAAATTAGAGGATATTTGGGTTTTGGAAAAGAAAGCTGCTGATTAAGCAGACTTTTAAATGTTGACAATAAAAATATCAATGTCCTTTGAAACCTTTCTCTGTTTTACGATCTCTTCATAATCTCAAGATTGCTATTCTGTCAACTCATTCACTGTTTTGTCTGCCTTTTCCACTTAAATGCTTAAAGAATTTTGACTTATTTTTAAAGGTAATAAGTATTTAAAGGAATTAATTGTCATCAGTGCTAGCTGTAAAAGGATAGTTTTGATTAGTTTATATTATCATAACTTCTTGTCCTTTTTCTGCTTGACATTTGCTCTCTATTTAAGGATACTGGAACATGCTAAACACATTAAAGTGCTCCCACTACGCTTTCTCGTGCTTTCTAATAGTGAGAGCAGGAAGAACAGGGGAAGAAACTGAAGACCCCAATAACTGACAAAGTAGTAAAGAAACCCATATGTTTCTGAAATATAAGCATACCTGCCCCAAATATGTTATTGACAGTGGAAACAATCTGCTCATTTCTCAACATAGCTTCACCACTTTGACTTTTTTGGCCTTCACATAGTGCAATCAAAGTATCAGTAATATCTTGAATGCAGTTCTACAAAGCAATATGTGGATTACTTGTTTATTCTTCAGAATTTAACATAAGAAGGAGATATAGAAAGTGCACTTTAAATAGGAGATGACACATTTTTCAGTACTCTAATCCTACAACTCCTTGACAAAATGAAGGACAAAAAAGAAGTGACAAATTGTAATTTTTGTTATTTGAAATCAAGAGATTCTTGAAGAATTAAGAAGAACAAACATTCTCACTTGGTCATAGGAGATACAGAGTTCCTGAATATTTTTGTCTGTGAAACCTTTCCTTGTTTTGAACACAAGTGAAGACACATCTCAGTTTATTGTCAGGAAGATGATGAAAAGCAGGGAAAATGTCTGCAGTATTGCTACAGCTGAAGATCTGCATGACCTCATGGCTGATTTTAAGAACTGTGAGGAACTCCTTGTCATTTTGGTTGTACCTTTTTCCAAAGCACAGGTTACAGATGACACTTGCTAAACATCTGGTGAGGAAGCTAGCAAAATCAAAGCTACCCGCTGTGTCTGAGAGGTCCCTAAATGCTCTCACAATCTCCGAAACTTCAAAGTGTATGTGTTCTTGTAGCAGACAAGAGCATGTAAGGTTTTGGTCTGCTCTTGATGACAGCTTTCTCGGGGCATATTTTGCAATCTCCTTGTGGACATCCCATCCTTCTCTATATTTCTTATTGAAAGTCATATATCCTTCATTTTCAGTCAGAGAAAAACTATAAAGATCTGATCTGTCAACAGAGCTTTCTCCTTGTATTTCTAAAGCCTGCTTAAATGTGTCAACGCCATGCAGAACTGCCACTGGCATGGATCCCAGCTTTGTTTGAAACATGTCTCCGTATTTCTCTCTTGATTTTGTTAGTATTATATGAGGATCTTCTTCAAGTTGCAGCAAGTTTCCAGTAATCAGCCAAGGGGTTGGACCCAGAAGCCTCTTCATCCTTTTCTTACCTGTCTTCTTCCACTTTATAGCAACAAAGACACCTGCAAATGCAAGCAGCCCTATCATGTCATAACTGCGCAGCAGTGCTGTGAGTATTTCTGTGTACGATAGAATCTGAAATAAAAAAAACATTCAACACAATGTGTGTCATGGCACACACAGACCAGCTAAGAAGCACACATGCCTCTATATGAAGTAAAAGAAAAACCTAGCTATTGCCAATATTGATTATAATTCTGCTTATACTTGATAAAACTCATCCTGCATTAAGAGGGTGTCTTATGCACTGCATGAAACCCTTGAAGTCCCCTTTACTTTCTATATTGCTATGAAGCTAAAAATGTAATCTACCTCCTTCATTCAGCCTTAAATAAAAATCTAGCTCTTTTTATGATTTTTTTGTTGTTGTTATTTTAGACTACAGAAAACAAACAAACAAAAAGAGCTGCTATAAAGGAAGGACTGTTTTGCATGTTAATATAAACTTTATGTTTTTGGAAAAGAAAATGTAAAAGGAGCTACAGGTGCATTGCAGTAATAGCTAGACTTGCAGATATTATCTGCTTCTTTCATTTTTGTCAGGTGAAAAACTGCAGGATTATACAGGCACCACAAAGAAAAAGAGATCCTCAGTCAGTAAGAATCTTCAGCTGCCCTCACATCTAAAGATGTTGCTGATGAGACACAACATTCATTAAATAATGAACAATTTGCTTGAATCTTTTTCCACTGTATAACTCTCAAAGGCACATCAGAAGCACATGTCTAATCCTATAGAAAATTGCTCCCAAAAAGATATACTACATATTTTTTTTTAAAGTTAAATTAATTATTATTCCTCTCGGTGCTGCTGAAATTGCTATTCATTACCATCATATTATCTTGCTTATCAAAAACATATGCATTATATGCTGATGTATATTTTTTTGCTATTACTATATGAGAGTTCAGTAAGAAAACCATGAAAGTTTTAAGTAACATGCCATTACAGACTTAAGTTTTAACAAACATAAACCAACACAAATTCCTCAAACCTCCTTTTTTTTAAGAATGAATAATTTTTGTATATATATTTAGTTAGCATACTACCATGAAACAAGTAAAATTATATAATTATATCGCATTGAAGAACTATGATCAATAATTTATACAGAGAGAAACAAGTTATTAAAATCAAATAATTGAAGAAATATTAATAGATTATACAAAAAACACAATTCTTTACAGGAACAGTTTAGTCTTACCCCATCTAATCTCTGAAGAAATTCTATTTTAAGTACAGTCTGTATTCTCTTTGCAAACAATGATTATTAATTTTTAGAGGGTGAAAATGTGTCACTCCTGATTCTGTTCTGCTTCTTTTATGGAGGTAGACTGTGTTAGGAAATAATTCCTTTTCAGGATTTGAGTGAGAAGGCATATTGACTTGTTGCATTGATGGAAATAGGTTGTACCTTGATATTTACAGCCAGTTCCTTCAGAGCTTCTGTAGCTGTTTGAGGCTAGAATGAAAAACTTTCAAATACTCTTCTGCTCCTAAATTTTAGGGGAGGAGAAAAAGGGAGGAGCTGGTGATGCCAGAGAAACCATAGAAGAGAGCAGTAAATTAGGGACCATGCAGATTGTAATTCAGACAGCTCTTTGCAAAATAAAAGTATGTTTTGCAAAAAGAGTTCCAAAGAACAGTTTAAACTGCTACCAAAACAGAAAAAGGTTCTTCTCACAGGATTCACATTGGCTGCATGATTATCATCTGTCTTGTGTTCTGCATTTCTTCTACATACTTCCTTTTCTGAGAACGAATAAGTAATTTTGCTTGCATCAGTTAGCCTTTTTCTATCCATTTTCCTCTGTGTCTGGTTTGTTATAATTTTTGTGACACCTAGATGAGAACCTTCAGCCCCTTGGGAAGTGCAGCATTATCAGTGCAGTATCATTTCTGCCTAGTTAAAGATCAGAGTAAAGGCACATTATATATATGGCCTGAAAACAGAAATCTTACTGGATACACCAGAAAATTGCAGCATAAATGTGTAAAACCTTGCTGGTTTTCTTTAGAAAATGTCATTGCCACCTTACTGAGGCAAAACAACAACTGAGCTACCAAAATTTTGGGACACAATACCACAGATGGGGAATTTTGTCTCCCTTTACTATATGTATTCAGCTTAAATGTTCCCTCACTTGTGTGAGCCATGTTCAGCCTTCACCTCCACTGGATGCATGTCTAACCAACATACTGCTTTACAAAAATTATTCTAGACAAGTAAGCCATATTAAATTTTCCTTCCCTTACAGCAAGAATGGAAGTATAGACTAATATATTTCCTTGTTTAGTTTGTTCATTTTTCCACTCTATATTTAAAAGAATATTGATTTTCAAGATTCCCTAGTCTGAATGCTTAATAAGTCAATTTACAGACAGAGCATATGCAAAAACAGGGCATGCCAAAAGAACTACAAAGACGCAGGGATTCTTCACAGCAACAGAGCTATGCACAGCACATGTGAGCTGAAATCAGTGTGCCAAGAGACACTGGAGGCAGGAAAATGGCCTAAACTATAGCATCTAAACACTCCCTTGGTCTGAATGTGGTTCTGCCTGAACAGATGTTTTAACCTCTTGACACTGAACTTGGGGTGATTTTAAAATTGGGCACAAGTGAAATTTATGCTTGTAGTTTACCTTATGGCAGAAATGAGAGTCTAAACCAAAAAAATCTACCTTTCAAACCATAAGAAAGATCTCAACATATGCTTGATGCCTGATTAAGCCATGGCCTGTTCCTGCTGGGATCACCCCGTGTGCATCCAGCTGCAGTAACACCCACATTCAGAAAGGCTATGGCTCCCTCTCTTGTCGGTTTTTTTGTACTTCATTGGGAAAGAATGGGTAGCGTGTACCTTCACGTTTTAACCGCTTGAGTTTGAAACTAAGCATACTCACCCAGTGTCTATGTGCAGGTATTCCACTAAGCACCAAAACCTTTTATTTAAAAAAAAAAAACAAGAATGACACATCAGCCCAACTTGATCCACCACTGCGGGAAAAATCTGCCAAGGATGACATTCCTTAAACCAGACGCAAAAGGTGCTGTTCAGGCTGTTCACTTTGAGGAAAGCCATTGCAAGTTCAATGGTTTCCTTAGGCCTGAAGTACCACCATCAGCACTTATATTTAGAGCCATTTAGATCGCTACTGACTGACAATCAAGAGAGCCCCGTCAGAGGAGCCACTCTGACTGTATAGCAAATGTACGTCTCAACAGGAGGAGTCTGGGCTCTTCTAGTTTGAATCCCTCATCAGTTTTCATTTGTGCAGATGTTCGTAAATAAAGAAGAGTCTTCCAGGAAAAATCACTGCTGAATCAATAGGAGCAAACTTTGATCGGACTGCAGAAAGATCTGTCAATCGCAGTTGAAATCTTCCAACTCTTTTCTTTTATGCCCAAACCATGGTCAAAATCCAAGTTATGTCCACTGAATGATTGCATCCAAAAGATGTTTGGGACAGTGTGACTGGGACAATGTTCAATCTCATGAGTTAGCACTGGATAAGTAATGTCCTCATGTCCTCATGCACATTCTATCTAGGGCAAACATGGAGAATCCCTTTCCAAAGCAAATGAAGACTCAGTCATGTGCTATGAGATTCTGTAGTTAATTTCCACACACCGTTTATACTCTGGCTTACTACCGACACGGTTCGCACACTGAATAAATCCATGTTTTGAATGAAATTTACTTGTCATAACCCAGCACCATCACTTTTCCACTTCATATTGCACCAGGTGTCAGAGAACAGAAAGGTTGGCAAAAGGCCAGCAACCTCATTCAGCCAAGTCTTGGCTAATCATAAACACTAATAAACAATTAAACAGCAACAAAGCAATGAAATTCTTGAGTGGTGAGTTCAGCTGACACAGCCTTTCACGCCTGTAGCTGTTCCCTGTCCGGCAGTAGGCTCAGCTGGTTGGAACCTCTTACTTCTGGCCTCTTGTCTACCAACTTATCTGTGCTTTTCATGAAGCAGGTTACAACTCATCCCACAGCAGGGCCACCGAGGTAGCTAAAGGTTGGACGACCTGACCCATGAGGAGAGACTAAGAGAAGGTTAGGGAGACATCCTCCTGCTGCCTTCAGCTACCTGATGGGAAGTCATAGAGAAGATGGAGCCAGACCCTTCTCAGGGGTGCGCAGCAAGAGGATGAGAGGTAACAGGAACACAGGAAATTCTGGCTAGATTTCAGCACAAAATTTCGCAGTGAGGTGGTCAGTGACCAGGCTCCCACAGATGCTGTGCAATCTCCATCCTTGGAGACAGATATTCTGAACTCAAACAGACAGGGTCTGTCTACCTCAGCGGGCCCTCTTGTGGGTAAAGGGTTGGGCTCAGCCTCCAGAGGTGCTTTCAAACTGAAGTTATTCTGCAGTTCTCTGATTGCAATTGAAATTCCACTGGACACAACTAAATCCAGTGTTGTCAGATGCAACAATTGAAAACCCTTGAGACAGATGTCCCCAAAAATCTGAGGCATTTAAACAGCAAAAAAAATACTGCAAATCATTTTTACTGCAAGCTTTGGTCTTCTATTTTCAGTAACTTTTGAAAGTTCAGTTGTGTAAGCTTTCTCTGCTTTGTTGATACAGTTAAAATACCTTAATATTCTCTGATGACAATATGATTTTATAGATACCAGACAGTTAGAAGAGATGATTCAGTCAGGCAAGTTCATTGCAAACTATAACCACAATAAAATCAATGGAATTGACAGCACTGAGTAAGAATATGAGATGAGACTTTTGAGAATGTGCATTGATGATGTCTTCAAATAGCCCTGTGAAATGCAGACTGAGCAAATTCCAAACCCTAGTTAGTATGGTGCATAACTTTTTAACAGTGGAATAATTATTAGTTGCAAAGAAACAGTCATTGCTTTAATTCAGAGACTAATACAAATAGGAATCCTGGTTATAAAGGTTCCCTAGACATAACCTGGATAACTTTCTAGAGTTTGTAATCCCAGATACGTGTATCTAAGTCTATCTCCCAGGTATTCTTGCTTCCTTTGCTTTCTGAAGTGCACAAGTTGCCTTCCCAATGGCAGAAGGTTTCTTTAATTTAAAAGGTTAAATCATTTGATTCTCCTCCATGAAGACTTTCTAATGTAGGGTTCTTGCACATGGAATCTACTCCCAGCACCAATCATTTTTATTCAGTTTAGTTACTTTTATTTTAATTTACTTTTATGTAGTTCATTTCTGGGTTTTATTCTATATTTGTTGTACTGGAACACACCTGCTTTCATAGAATAGAAATACTAAAATGAATTCTTTTAAAAACTGGGGGTTCTGTAATAAATATGAAAATTGTGACTCTCTAGAAATTTTTTTTTCTTTCATTTTGAAGATTTTCATTAAATGCACAAAGTTATTCTTTTTTTATCTTATTGGCTTGTTACCAGTGGCATATATAGATAAGGTTATATATTTAAAATGTGAAATGACATCCATGTGTCATGAACTCTGAGTGCAGACGGTTTTACATATTTGATTCTTTAATGCATAAACATTTTCCTAGTGTAAACAGAGGACCTGACAAACCCAACTTTTCCTCACACAACCCAAATCATACAAGGGGCTGCACATGCATAAAGATGGAAATAAATGCTACAGAGAGTGCATTGCTGCCTCTATCATTACAAGGCAAGGCAGTAATTTGGCAAAATAAAGAGCCCACTCTCAATTAAGACATTCCTAAACATCACAGCATTTCTACTGAAAGCTTCCCTCTTGATTGCTAAGTCATTGCTACATTTCCAGGCATGGAGTATCAAACCCTACCATGACCCTTCTGGGAATGATGTCAGGTCATCACAAGTTGAATCTCATGGCTAGGCAAGATATGAGGGGCTTTGCCTTCATCACAGCTCCTGAGAAGCCTGATGACAGGTGCATAGAAGTTCTGGGCAGCTGCAGGAAGGATGAACAAAGTTGCATCAGTGTATGTAAATAATTACTGTCACAATCTGTGACCAGTGCTAAGGCAAGCTTTTGGGATAACAACCAGGGGGTACAAAAGGGTATGAACCTCTCTGCCTGAAAGAACTTATGTTTTCCCCTCCACAGAACAAGTCATTCTCTGTATCTCATTGTCCTCAGTGGCAAAAACTGGCATCCTCTGGCTATGGTTTGACAACAAATGTGTGGCTACAAGCATCAAATATTATTTAAAGGTTTCTTAATACTAGGCCATTTCATTGCCATTTTGGACACATAGACTGGTTGATAATTCGGGGAAGCTCAAGCCCTTGTCCACCTTCTATGTGAAGCAAGCAGTGCCGTGCCATGCTCTCAATGGATACTGTCTGTGGAAATTAAACTTCCCTCAGATTTTCTGGTCAGGGAATGAGAAATGACAGAAAAGATAACTTTCAAAGCAAGTATTCCAGACTAAAGAGAATGCTATGCAAGCATTTTCTAAAAACGGACATACATTATTCACTTCTACTGGAAAAATCCTTCTGAATATGTTTTACAGTATTTTATAAATAAGAATATAGTTCGGAAAAACTGAAAGAAAGAATATTCTGAAATACAGCATATATTTCAGCATTTTTGAGTTACTTTTCCAAGTAACAATATTTAACAATAATGGAAGAACAATAATCTGCCTCAACCACTTTCTGAATTCCTTAATTGTTTCTCAGTGCATGGAACTCACTTTCACACAATAAAGTTTCTATAAATGCAGAAATCCATTTCAGAAAATCTTAATGAATTATGTCAGAGGTATAGATTTCACCTGGCTTATACCTGTTCTGCCAAAGAAAACAGACAATAGGGAGATTACTCAAACCAAGAATATATTATAGATTTAAAAATCTCTCTATATTTGTGTACACACATGATCTCAAATGGAGATAATCTTCTTAAAGAAGAGTCTGAGACCAAAGCAGTTGGTACGGTCTTGAGTGGAATAAGCAGAGAATAGAAACACACAGATAAAATTGCTGTGGTCTTCCTAGCTGCTCCCAACCCAGGATACACAGAAGTTAAGCTTCAAAGCTCCTAAAACTCCTTTTATATTTTTTAATCTCTCTTTAGAGCAACTGGGGCTTCTTTTTTTTTTTCCCCATGGTTTTGGGGGTACTTTGAGGGGTTAGTTGTTTGGTTGGTTTTTTTCTGATAAATTTACAGATCTTTGATATTTAACTTCACAAAGTGACTTCCAACTAAGACTCCCATGCAACCCCAGGGAAACACATACTTGGTTTGCTGAATATTGCTCAGGTTCTGCACTCCATTGGAAAGAAACAAGTTGTCTGGAGACATCTTGTTGCATCTTTGTTTTCTCCACAGCTTGGAATGTAAAACAGTAACAAAAGCATGACTGCAGGGAATATAGTCTCTAAGGGAGAGCAAGGTACAATAAATACTAGATCCTTGAAGATCGTGTGGATGCATATGCAGCCCAAATATAACCTTAAATGCTCTACAGTCCCCTGTGGCTGTTAGCATAGGGGAAACACCCTCTAGCAGAAGGTCTACTACAGGAAGATATTTGAAAGCAGGAAAAGGAAAAGGGGAAAAAAAAAAAGAACCTGACATGGCGCCCTTGAAATGGGTCAATAGTAGGCAGAGTAGAGGTGTGACCAGCCTTTGGGTCATAGTTTTATGTAACAGTCACAATATTTGATTGTTGATTTTGATGATTCATACTGCTCAGAAAACATACCTTCCATAGCCCAATTCCTATGCAAATAGCCAATAAATTATAGACTCCTATTTGATTTCATTATTGCAGTAATCTTCTTCAGGATCCTGTACACAGACATAGAACAAGAAATACATCTCTGAAGAGTTGCAGTTGGGGCTTTTTTCCTTGTGTAATTTCTAGAGTATATTCAAACAGAATTACCTTCATTGTCTCAATTTAGGAAAAAAACAACCATGTGTCAAAGACTGCTCACTTTTTTGGTACACCACAAGGAGGTGCAATTGATCTTTTTTTTTGCCTTTTTGTTTTCCTTTCCCTTTTTTTTTTTTTTAATTTGACCTGCCGCACTTTTAATGCCAATTAATGTCCTGTGAACTTTGATGTTTTTCTTTGACATTTCCTTTTTGGCCTTAGATTAAAACAGTACATAGTCAATATTCCTTTTCTTTTGCTCTTAGGATAGCACAGCTACATTATTTTCTCATCAGTGTTTCAGTTTCCTAGCTAACCTCACATCCCATGTGCTGCATTTCTGGCAGTCAGTTCTGTTGAAGTTATTGATAAAAATCTGCATTACTTATTTTGGATCAGTTGTCTTCCATCTTGCTCTTAGATAATGGTGGATAAAAAGTACTTTTCATTCAACCTTGGTAGTGTTTATCATCTACATTTATGTAAGTGCAATCAAATACTTGTCTGATTTAGCAAGTTCAAACAGTATTTATATGTAAAAATATTGTTGTAGCCCTCCAGGTAAAATCAGTCGTATTTTTATTTAACTGTATTTCTACAATACATCTTCTGTGGTAGGAATAAGATAAACTTATTTCCTTTCCTGAATTTTGTCTAACTTTCATGATTTTATGGATATGGAAAACACAAGACCAAAACATAACGTCCCAAAATATTTGCTGCTGATAGCAACACCAATAGAGTTGAAGACAACAAGTGCACAAAGCACTTTACAGACTCTGAGGTCATGTCAGACCACTCTGTGACATTACTGACAGACAACTTTTCATATTGGTGCACAGTTGCTATTTCTTCAGCTTCCTTGTGCTGACTGCAGAGAATCTCAATTGTTAAACTCACTTCCTATTTCTTTTTTCTGGAAAAGTGTTGCCTTCTTTCAATCTGAACAGTTAACTGATTGTCACCATTCAGCAATTATTTTTTATTTCAGTCATGTTTTCCAGTAGGTGGAAAACGTGAAGACAGAAGCAACACGGCTACAAAGCCATTCTGTGAGCATATTTACAAAACCTGCATGTATATGCTGTTCCCCTTAGAATTTAAGTAATCATTCTTCTGCTCACAATCTCTTGCTTCTTTTGGTCCACACTTTACCCTGAATCTCTTTCTTAGCTCTTCGTTTGAAAGACACACTAACAAGACTAATCTGACTGAGATGGTAATATCTTTGCCCCAAAGCTCCCTTAAACAGTGCCTTAGCTATCGCATTTTTGTATCGGTGTTTAGGACACATTACTCAGTTTCCGCTCACACCTCTCCACGTGTTTAGAGTGTGCTGGCTTTCATTGTTTCAGCTATCTGTTCTCACAACTGAGCTGTATTGTTTCTTCTATTTACTCTGTGTGAAAAGGCGTGATTGCATTGCCCTGTGACTTTTCACTCAACCTTTCTATACAATAAAGCTATATTCCCTTTTGTTCCTTGCATCTGTCGTAATGTGTTTATTACTAACCTTCCTGAGGTTAATACTCTATTAACTTGTCCTCCCATGATGGGAACAAATTTATAGTATTCTGTTGTTTTCAAATTTTATCTTGTTGGTTTAAAAAAAAAGATTAAGAAAAGCTGGTTGCATTTTTCATTTTCTTATCCTCAAAAGAAAAAAAAGTATTTAGAAGAAATGTGAATTCTTATTTGTATTTTTAAGGAGTCGGTAATGGTCCTGGACATAACAAAAAAATCATTCTTTTATTTGGTAAATATGGGACAAGAACTGAACTCCTAACCCTTGTTGATGTAACATTTTGCTCCCTGTTCCTCCATGATAAGTGCCACTCCAAAGACTTCTGTTATGGATACCATTTATTTATTCTATATCTACGTAGTAATGCTGGATCCATCCTTATTACCTGCACTTGTACCACAAGTTGAGCTGATTAATCAGTCTCAAAAGTCAGTGCAAACCTTAACTACTCACCTAACAGTGACTACCTCTAGTAATAATTGCAGTGATGACTTTGTCCTGCAGAGAAAGGTCATCTCAATGTCACCGAAATCGGGAAGGAACCTCGTAACACCAATGTAGTGTTAAAAGGCAGGCATTCTTTATTAGCAGCGCTGGGGACACGGGGGATCGCTCCACCACAGCGTGTCCAATTTGTTGCACCTTTCACCATAAATTTATACAACAAAATCATAAATATACATAGCATTACATCATTTACTAATACATATGCATGACTAGTCTTCGCTTCGTATTAAAATGAGCTCTCCTCCCATTTGCGCCTGCGCACTGTTGCTTGGTGGTGGTCGTCAGGGGTCTTGGAGATGAAGGCCAGTGACTCCTCTTCGTCACTGTTGGCTGACCCTTTTACTTTGCGCAGACTCAGTGGCCTCTTGGCTTCTATCCGACCTAGGTGATTTGCTTCAACTGGTTTCTTCTAAGCATCAGTTGCTTCTTACAATAGTATGCTAAATTATCTTCTAATATTTAACAAACTAACAGTCCCTCATGTTCCTAAATTTATTTGTACTGTACTGTACTATAGAAACATGAACAGAACACTCTACCTGAATTTATAATAACTATTTGTTTCAAACATCTACTCCTAGCAACTAGTGATTTCTTTTGATCAGTAGTTTGATTGGATTTTAACCCAATCATGGTCTAGGGCTATACAGAGGATTTCATAGCATAGCGGCACTGCTTGGTAACTGTGTGGTAACATTTCCCCCCTTTGGAAGTCTTGAAATTTTATTTAATTTCAATACTTCCACAATATTAACTATTTACAAAGGCAGGATTCGTGTTTGCTAGATTGTAATTGTCACCACTATTTCCTACTAGTGCGAGAGTGATCTTTCGATCAACGGCAGCCTTCCTTGTGAATTCTCTTTTCAAGCAATAATAGATAAGCAATATCACTAGGGAAATAATTAACAAACACAATACAGTACTAATTAAAGATTTTACCCAGGATTCAAATTTGTCGTTAAAATTCCCCATGGAATCGACTCACCTACTGCTCTCGGAATTGGGAGGCATGCCGTTATTTGGGTGACATTTTGCAATTTAGCAAACTCCTTTATCAATCCTATCATTAGATTTTCTTCCGGAGTCCTTTTGGGAATGTGTATCAATTGCTCTGATGAATCTTCAATTTCTGTTTTGTTCATTTGATTTCCTTCTTCTCCAAATAAAGTTCCCACCAATATTAATTGCCAGATTAACATACATTTTCTTACAATCAGACACATTTTAGAGTCAATTTTGCAGTTTCTGGATCCCTATTAATAATTTTCCACGACGGGGCCTTCTTTACTCGAGTGTAATGTATCCACGGCTCCACTCCTTCTACTTTGATTGCAGTGTAAGTTGTTAACAGTACCTGGAAGGGTCCCTTCCACTTCTCCTGCAGTGGTTCAGAGTTCCAGGTTCTTACATATACAAGATCACCTGGCTGATACTGATGTACAGGCGTATCCAAGGCAAGTGATCTAGTCAATACCACATATCTTCGGAGTGCTCCAAGGACTTTCCCTAAAGAAATCAAATATCTTTTCAAATCAGTTTCCCCAGTTACCTTAATATCCCCTGGGATTAAAGGAATTTGGTATGCCTTACCATACAAAATTTCATATGGACTTACACCGTCTTTTGATCTTGGTTGAATTCTAATTCTTAAAAGAGCCAACGGTAAAGCCTGTGGCCACCTCAAAGATGTTTCCTGGCAAATTTTACTTATCTGTCTTTTCAATGTTTGATTCATTCTCTCTATTTTTCCACTTGACTGTGGTCTCCAGGGGGTATGTAGGTCCCACTTGATGCCTAAAATTTTGCTAATTTGCTGGACCATTTCTGCCACGAAATGCGGTCCCCTATCAGAAGACATTCCTATCGGTACTCCAAATCTAGGTATTATTTCTCTCAATAATATTTTGACTACCTCTTTGGCTTTGTTGGTGCGGCAAGGAAAGGCCTCCGGCCATCCAGAAAATGTGTCAATCAACACTAACAAATATCTACACCCATTTTGCCTGGGTAACTCAGAAAAATCAATTTGCCAATAATCTCCAGGAGAATTTCCTTGCTTTATTACTCCTAACGGTGGCTTCTTTTGGTTCAAAGGATTATTCTTATGACAAATTAGACACTTAGCTACTATTGATTTAACTATTCCTGTCATTCCCACGCAAACTGCAAATGTTTTCAAATTAGATATCATTGCATCTATTCCCCAATGTGTCTGCTCATGCTTTTCTCTTGCAAGTTCTATCATAACCTGCGGGGTCACTATTACTTGTTTTTCCGGTGTTACCCACCATCCTTCGGCATTTTGGGATGCCTTTAATTGCTCTGCCAATTGGTTATCCAATTTACTACATTTTGGTTTTGAATCAGGGAGTTTTATGTGTTTTACTGGTACTAGTGCAAGGATGCCTTGTTTTGCTGCCTCTTTCGCAGCTTTATCTGCCAATCGATTACCTATGTTTACTACTGTTTGACCAAATTGGTGGGCTTTGCAATGCATTACTGCTACTTCTTTCGGTTTCTGTACGTCTTCTAGAAGTTGGAGAATTTCTTCCTTGTATTTTATAGATGTTCCTTGAGCTGATAACAATCCTCTCTCTTTCCAAATAGCTCCATGAGCATGGATCACACCAAACGCATATTTAGAATCAGTCCAAATGTTTACCCTTTTTCCCTCGGCAATTTGCAGAGCTCGCCTTAATGCAACCAGTTCTGCTTTCTGTGCTGAGGTATTTGTAGGCAGCATCCTTGATTCCAGTACCTCGGTGGTGGTGACAACAGCATACCCGGCCATTCGCTTTCCTTCCTGGACAAAGCTGCTTCCATCAGTAAACAGTTCCAAGTCAGGATGTTCCAGAGGTTCATCTCTCAAATCCAATCTACTGGAATAGACTTGTTCAATGGTTAGCAAACAATCATGTTCTAAACTTCCTGCTGGATTCTCTACTGTTAGAAATATTGCTGGATTGACAATTGGTGTGGTTTTCAATTCCACATCATCTTGTTCCAATAGGACAACCTGGTATTTTAGCATTCTGCTAGGGGACAACCAATGACCCCCCTTTTGCTCTAGAACAGTTATCACCATGTGTGGGGCATATACCACCATCTTCTGTCCCATAGTCAACTTTCGAGCCTCTTGGATCAACAACACTGTTGCTGCTACAGCGCGCAAACATCCCGGCCATCCTTTACTCACATTATCAAGTTGTTTGGAGAAATACCCAACCGGTCTTTTCCAGGATCCCAGTCTTTGTGTCAGCACTCCCAGAGCCAGATGTTGTCTCTCGTGCACAAACAGCTCGAACGGCTTAGTCACATCAGGTAGTCCTAAAGCAGGAGCCATCATCAATGCTTTCTTTAGTTCTTTAAATGACTTTCGGCATTCAGGTGTCCAGGTCAAATACCGATCTTTGGATTCTTTCAAAGCCTCATATAGTGGCTTTACATATAGTCCATAGTCCACAATCCAAAGTCGGCACCATCCAACCATTCCCAAAAAGGCTCTCAATTCCTTTGGGCTATTGGGTTCAGGGGTCTGACAAATTGCTTCCTTTCTTTCATTCCCCAATTGTCTTTGTCCCTGGGATATTTCAAAACCCAGGTAAATCACAGTTTCTTTTCCTATTTGGGCCTTAGTCTTAGAGACTCTATATCCACCTTGGCCCAGGAAGTTCAATAAACTAATAGTACTCTCGAGGCACTCCTTTTTGTTTTCTGCCGCTATCAAGATGTCATCCACATACTGTAACAATGTGCCTTTCCCTTGATTCTGTCTCTTCCATATTTCCAATTCTTTTGCCAATTGGTTTCCAAATATTGTAGGGCTATTTTTAAACCCTTGTGGAAGTACAGTCCATGTCAATTGTGTCTTCCGTCCTGTGGTAGGGCTTTCCCATTCAAAAGCAAATATGCTTTGGCTTTTTGCATCCAGGGGTATGCAAAAGAAGGCATCCTTTAAATCCAGTACCGTAAACCATTTATGTTCCTCTTTTAGAGAGGTCAATAAAGTATATGGGTTAGCTACAACTGGATGCATATCTTGCACTATTTGATTTATAGCTCTCAAATCTTGGACTAATCGATATCCTTTTCCTCCAGATTTCTTTACTGGCAATATGGGAGTGTTATATTCTGATTCGCATTCTACCAAGAGCCCATATTCTAAAAATTTTGTAATCAATTCTTCTAATCCTTTCCGAGCCTCCCACTTAATGGGGTATTGTTTTTGTCTTACCGGCTTGGCTCCAGGTTTCAGGTTTACTTTTACCGGTTCTGCCAACTTAGATCGTCCTGGTTTTCCATTCGCCCAAACCAATGGAATTACTGCATTTTCCACTTCTTCTGGAATTTGTTCTTCCTTGGGGAAATCCAGAGGTTCAGCTAGGGTTGATTCCTCCGGTCCCCTTCATAAATCTTCGTCCAAGGTCATCAATTTAACTGCTTGAAGAGTTGGATCTAATTCTCTAATTTTGGGGCATTCTCTCTTCCAGTGTCCATGCTCCTTGCACGCGGCACATTGATCTTCCGCCAATCGGAGGTTTACCCTTTCTCTATCTCCAACATTCATTCCACGTCCTCTTCCTCTACCTCTACCCCTCCTATTATTTCCAGCTAGAACAGCCAGCAATTTTCCATCCCTTCGTGCTTGTCTTAATTCTTTCTCTTTTTCTCTATTATTATACACAGTCCATGCAATTTCAAGCATTTTACCCAAATTCCTAGATTCAGAACCTTCCAATTTCTGGAGTTTCTTCCTAATGTCTGGGGCCGACTGGCCCATAAATATAGAGGCCAATTGCGCTTCTTCATCTGGTTTATCTAAATCTAAATTAGTATATTTTCTAGCAGTCACCTTCAGTCTTTCCATGAAGGCTGAGGGAGACTCATTTGGTTCTTGTCTTACATCATATAGTTTTGACCAATTCATTGCCTTGGGCATTGCATGTCTCACACCGTATAAAATCCACCTCTGATATCTATTTAACATCTCCCTGGGCCCTGGTTGATTAGGGTCCCATTCAGGATTCACGGATGGAAAATTCTGTTCCACTGTTCCCTGTAAACCCCCGTTAGCATGTGCCCCTTCTACCTGCTTCCTATCAGCATTTAATACCATCCCTTTATCAGTATCATCAAACAAAGCATCCAATATCACTTGTAAGTCACTCCAATCTGGTCGCAATGCGAAAAACAAATCAACATATGCCATTTCATCCCATTTACCTTCCCTATGCCATTTCATCCCATTTACCTTCCCTCTTACAAAATAACATCAGTTGTAGGATGGTATTATATTGCAATGTTCCATTCTCTGGCCATTTTTCCCCATCTTCCAATTTATACATGGGCCACCAATTATTACAATATTCAATTAGCTGTTTCCGAGTCAAAGGATCACCCCCCAAATCTTTCCAATGCTTCAAAATACATCCCAAGGGTGTTCTTTGTGGGACTGCTTTCTTGCTCGGAAAAGTACCCATCCTCCAAAGACTAGTTGAGTGTGATTGTGCACTATCACCAGTCACTAGTCAGAGGGACCCCAACCCCTGGTGGAGCTCCCTCTCCGGGGACTCTAACCCCGCGGGGACTCTAACCCCTTCCTTTACCCGGGTCTCTAGCCCAACCCTGCGAAGCTTTCACCGCGACTTATGGGCAGGCGTTATTACTAGGTACCTCTCAGCCCAACTCTGCGTAGCTTTCGCCGCGCCTTACGAGCAGACCGCGGGGACTCTAACCCCTTTCCCTTTTTAGAAAAGAATGCCTTTTTACCTGTTCCAGGGGACTTGCTTTGAATTCTTCGGTCCGGGGATCAGAGGTTCTCCCCGAGAATCCCTCGGTGCCGGCTGGAGGTCCTGTGATCCCACGGATCCGTCGAGATTCACAAGCAGGGTCCCATCTGGGTCGCCAAAACTGTCACCGAAATCGGGAAGGAACCTCGTAACACCAATGTAGTGTTAAAAGGCAGGCATTCTTTATTAGCAGCGCTGGGGACACGGGGGATCGCTCCACCACAGCGTGTCCAATTTGTTGCACCTTTCACCATAAATTTATACAACAAAATCATAAATATACATAGCATTACATCATTTACTAATACATATGCATGACTAGTCTTCGCTTCGTATTAAAATGAGCTCTCCTCCCATTTGCGCCTGCGCACTGTTGCTTGGTGGTGGTCGTCAGGGGTCTTGGAGATGAAGGCCAGTGACTCCTCTTCGTCACTGTTGGCTGACCCTTTTACTTTGCGCAGACTCAGTGGCCTCTTGGCTTCTATCCGACCTAGGTGATTTGCTTCAACTGGTTTCTTCTAAGCATCAGTTGCTTCTTACAATAGTATGCTAAATTATCTTCTAATATTTAACAAACTAACAGTCCCTCATGTTCCTAAATTTATTTGTACTGTACTGTACTATAGAAACATGAACAGAACACTCTACCTGAATTTATAATAACTATTTGTTTCAAACATCTACTCCTAGCAACTAGTGATTTCTTTTGATCAGTAGTTTGATTGGATTTTAACCCAATCATGGTCTAGGGCTATACAGAGGATTTCATAGCATAGCGGCACTGCTTGGTAACTGTGTGGTAACATCAACAGCCCTATGCCTGTGTTTGTTTGCTACCCCAAAATGAAAATAACATGTTTGCAGAAAGCTGAAGTTGAATTTGTGCTTGTACTCCGTGTCTCAGCTTCAAACCAACTGGATCACCACAGCAAACCAGAACCTCTGCTACTTTCTTTCAGGGATCTGCTTGCAGTTCCCCCTCTCAAAAATGAACAGCAAAAGCATCGCCTTGAGTGAGACATGTTGCACATCCAGCACCCTAACCTATCTGAGGGGTGACGCTCACTGGATGCCACTTCAGTGATACCCCTTGCTGCATAGAGCTAGGAGCTGCAACTACTGGGGGAGGTACCCCTTCTGCTGCTGGTGGCTCCCATCATTGCTTATGCAGGCATATTCAGTGAGAAGGGTTGGGGAAGTAAGTGGTGGTTTTAACTATTGAATAGTCCTTGCAATTGCAATGTGATCATTTTTCAGCCCGTTCAAATAGATGCTAATTTTTGCTTCTCATTGAAAGTTAAATGGGTGAATGGCAATCAGTTCTTTAAAAGATTATAGACGATGAGAAAACAGACTAACCATTTCATGAAAAGTCCAGTCCTCAGGGTTTAATATCTGGAAATAAGTACTTCTGTGTCATATGAAAAAAACTGTGTTGAAAAATGTGTGGTGAAGGAGAAACATATGAAGTTCATATTAAAGTAAATTCAGTTTGGGCATATCCCTGGTCCAGAAGCAATCTCTTTGGGTACAACTACACAGCCAAAGAACTCTCTCACCTACTGGGAGATCCCGGGCCACTGCACTTGTTAGTTTGTTTGCAGTTTTTCCTCTGAAGCAAACTACTGAGCTGCTTTGCTTGTCAGAACATAAAATCCGGGTGGGGTCTTGAATACATCCTTTAGAGAAAAACCTTGTAAAATTGTGAAACTTCACTTTCAGCACAATCCTGGCAGGCTTCATTCCTCCTTGGCAACTATCTGTATCACAGATACACTTGGGGAAGAGGAAAACAGCTTTGCATTATTTCAAGAAGTTTGGACTGAAACTGGGTACATAGAAAATGGTACCTTAAGGGCACGAGGGAGCCATCCACAGTGTGGCTCAAGCCCCTCTGCACTTCAAAGGCTAGTCTTATGCAATGTGGTCAAAACCCATTCTGTATCATTCAATCCCAGGGGCCAAGGGTTCTCTGGAATAGATGACTTGGTGTGTCATGACGTAGCATGGTGGTTAAGAAAAGGAGTTTTGTGGTTTTGTGCATTGTATCATTCAGAAATACAGTGTGAATTATTCCATTCTGTCTTCAGTCAGAACAAACAAATGGTAGATGGTGGGAAAAATAGAGGAAGGAGTAGGAATCCTCCAAATTCTCTCCACGCTATTTAACTATGTTAGTTAAATAGAAATACTAAGGCTCCTGACTGAAGTCTTGGACTGAAGTCCCGAGGACCAGGGTTTTCAGATTTTTAAACAGCCTCATATATTGCCTCAGCTTTTACAGGGGTTTTGGAGATACAGACCATGGAAGTCTGAGCACTCCAGCAAGCCAGCAGTCAGGACTTCAGGCAGGATTTTCTTCTTTCTTTTGCCTTGGTAAAAACTGCATTTTGATTGACGTTCTTTTTTTTTGCCAAAAAATCCTTATTAGGCCAGTGCAGTGCTATGGGGATACTCTCAGCAGGAATTTTGCCCCAGGCTAAGTTCCACCCCCTAAACTAGAAATGCTTCCAAAGGCATGGCATACTTCTTCCTGTGTATTCAGAAGCCCCTTGTCGACTGTGACTCTTTAGCTCCTTATTCTGCATCTTTAAATATTACTGTACTCCATTGGAAATGCATGCTGGAAATGTAAGCAAATGATTTCTACCTAGTTCTGCAGTCCTGTTGGTAAAAGGGTCACAGTATGTTGTGTCACCCAGCCTTCACTGAAGTCTGCTCTAATGCATCCTCAGTGGATGTATTCCAAGATGTTCTTATCCTCTACCTAGTTCAAATATGACTGGTCATATTGTAATTATTCCTCATCTCAGCGCAACTCAGATTGCTGAAATAAAGCACTTCTTGCCCTTACATTCTGCTCACACCTAGTCACTATGTAAGGAGAAAGTATAAAAGATTCTTTATATCCTACTTTGCATCATTCCTGGAGAAATCCCATATCCTCAGAGAAGAAATATTGCAGCAGCCAGTTTTTTCCCTTTGAAATCATCCATTCAAAGTCACCAAAGTCACTCAATTTTTGTGATGTTCACAGACTAGAGCCCAAAGTTGCATGGCTGCAAGTTAAGCAGTAGTAGATATTTAACTTCAGCATTTAAGCACAGATTATTTTAAATCTCTGGCAATGTCTTCAGAAAGCCTGTGTTTCAGGACTCCTAGTTTCTATTGACTTCTATGTATCTCATTATCTCAGTTTCTTACTTACTTTTCTGTGCCACAGATTTCCTCTAAGGTTTCTGATTCACCACAATGTTACACTACTTTTATACCGAATCCACAACTATGCTTAGCAAAATGGAGTAACACAGCAGTTTATCAATTTTTAATGAATTTTTAATTTTAAGGTTTGAATAATATCATTACCAAGTCATTTAACACATATAAAATAAAACCACACAGACAAGCCTTATAATGAGTTTGAGTCTGGAAATGTACCACCCTGTGAGTTGAAATCAGTGCAAAACTTTATAGCTCTTAGTGGTATAACAAAAAGCAGATGGAGAAGACAGTCCAGCAAGGCAAGTAAATCATTAACAGTCTGTGAACATGAAATTGCTTTATGAGAAGATTAAGGAACTCCCAGACATTGCTCAAATGAAAAACCAATACCATTTTACTCTTAGCAGATAAAGAACAAAGTTCATTCTTATTTATGTTAGCACCTGAGCTTAAATTGCAGTTAAAATCATCATACCACCACCACATCTGTATCACTTCACTGATGTATTATTTATGTAAAGAACTTGCTAAAAGCATGATTTCCAGATACCGCTCCTAAATATTGGCAGTGTTTAAGCTACATATCAACACACAGAGGTAGCTTTACAGTTGTGCTGCGTCTGTATAGTCTTGAATAGGGTTCTAGACATTTCTCATACAGATATAATAGAGACAACCACAGTAAGCAACTATGAATGAGCAACGAAAAATGTTTAGATGAAATCTCAAGGTATATATAGTAAACCCGACACTTCCACAGAAAGGATAGAAAGTATTTTCAATAGCAGCCACCTGGTTCACCTCCGTTCTGAATTTCTAGAAAAGAGTGTTCCAAGAGCCCAGAATTACAATAATGTCCTTAAAAGGGTTGAGCAAAATTAAGCTGATGAAAATTCTAGTTAGGCTTGTTTTTCTACAGCATGCTCGATCTGGTGCCCATGAATTCAGAATCCAAATGGAACCTTTCCTTGAAAGTGGTGTCTCTTCATTGCCTCCTTTATGGTCTCTTCTGCCATGACTCCTTATAAAGGTGAGGATCTTATCATGATGAAAAAACTGGCAGCTTCAAACAAAATTTAAAACATAGGCACAAATATAAGAGATATGCTGCTCTGATGAACAAGTTGTATAGGAACTTTTGTCAATGATGGAACAGTCCCCCTTCCTCCAACTCTGTGTTAGTGAATTCCAGGAGCCAACAATATTTGGAAGCATTGCTGCAAGCAGTAGAGTCAGGCATGGTAGGAGCACTTTAGACTAGAAAAATAGTAAATAGCACAAACAGCTATAACTTGTAATCCCCAATTTATCTTTTTTTTTATCATGTTTGATGGCAGATATTAGTTTTCTCATTTAACTTTAATCTTCCATGTTGAGTAGAGAATGATTGTTAAAAACGTTAAACAATAATCTTCTAAATTAATGGCAATAAAAAGTATGGTAGCTTGAGTTCAGACAACCTTCAGGACTTCATGAAGCATCTTCCTTAAACAGTATGCGTTTCTGTGTTTCAGGCAGGGTATTGTGAAGAGAGGTACCCGCACATAGTGGAGATGAGAGGTTTTAGTACCCAGAATGAAGGATTTCAGTAGCAATAGGTTGAGTGTCAGGAGGAACTGGACACCCGTTCAACCGTATCTCTCCTGGGACTCCAGGATCATGGAGTCAGAAGAACTGAGAATGTTTTATTCTTCAGGTTATAGCAATGGTTGGGTGGGTGGAAATGGGAAATAGGAAGCAGATCCCTGTCTTCTATATCTACATGTCCCTCTCTCCTGGCCCTTGGTCAGGTAAACCAATACCACTTTTCTATTTACATATATTCAGAAAACCTGGACTTTAAAGCTGAATGAACGTCACCCTTACTTTTTAATGAGATTGAAAGTCCATAAGTATTACGTGCCTTAGTACAAAAGCAGTTTACTAAATACAGTTTTGTGGAAAACAAGGTTGCCTGCAGAATCCCTTCTTTTTTTCATTTTTTTTTCTTTCTTCTTTCTGCTTTCTTTTTTTTTCTTTCTTTTTCCTTTTTTCTTCTTTCTTTTTTTTCTTCTTTTTTCTTTTTTTTTTGTTTGAGTTTTTGTGTCTGATATAATGTTGGTGCTTGGCCTTTATTCTTTAGATGTCTTCTTCAACCAAATGGTTTCTAGGCATTTTGAAATCTTCCACTCAATATAACTACATTTATTAGCTATTTAATTGCAATGATGCATTAATAGAATCTGCTTGGTTACCTGAGACCCAAACTTTTGTTTCATATGCAAGCGTATACTTGAAAATCTGTGCAAGAGTTTGGTTTTAGCAGCCCACTTGGTTTTTTTACTGAGAGTGGTCAGACTTTAGTCTCTGGTTACAGTGTTTTTCAAATTAATTTGAAAAGTTTTATTCAACCAGTACTCATTCAGAAATCACTCCTCTTACAAGCAGAATTTACAGACATTAGATTGTTCATATTAGAAAAGTTCACATCCACTTGCTGCACCTAACTTGGTTAAATTAATGACCATCAATTTAACAATACTGAAAAAAGAGAAACTTTAGAAACTTTGGCAAAAGAATGGAAAAGATGTGCTGTCAATGAAATCTGATGAGATAAGGAATTAGAGCCTGTAAATTAAAACCTAGCTAATAAAACTTAATGCACAAGAGTCCAAGTAAGTTAATCAGTACATAATAAGTCAAATTCTATCTGCAGTATTCCACAACTAACCAGCAATAATTAAATGGTATTCAGGATTACCTTTATGAGAACAAGCAGATTGCTTTCATTCACTCTTGTAAAGAACTCAAAATAGTTTGGATAGGAGAAGGAAATGAACAATGAGTAGCATTTAACAAATTCCTTGGTTCAGAGCTTTTTCAAGATTTAACAATCTAGTAAATACATTTTTATTCTAAGTCTTCCACCTATTATTTTTTTTCTGTGACAAAGAGTAGAAAATTTTTGAAGGAAGGAGGAAAGAGATATTTCAAAATGTAATTCCTTATTAAGACAGCAGGTCTCAAGAAAACTCAATAGAAAAAAATAATCAATATACACAAAAGTCATTAATTTCAACACCCATGGTGAAACAGAAAATGAGGTACCTTAAAACCTCATTTGGATATACAAATTTCACAAAATGAAATAAAAATTATAATAAATAGAGATTTTTATTATGAATATAAAAATAACTCCAAATATGTATAAGAAGAAATTATGATAAAGAAAGGCATGAGACATTCTGATAACAAAATATGAGAATAGAGGTAGTCTTTCTGATGAAGCACTAACATCCTGGAATTGCTTACTAGACATGAGTGTTATAGTGAGAAGAAAAAAAGAACAGAACTCTGGTGGTGCAAGCTCCCCATTAAAGTGATAATTTTAGGATATATTTAAGCTTGGAGAAAAATGTGGTTTCTGTTGAACAGGTTGAGCAGAAAAACAAGCAAACAAAGTCAGTTAAAGTAGGTGGTTTTGTTAATGGTTTTACTACTTTTTAATATAAAAATAATTTGCCTAATTAAACACTGGCCAACTCTTATCAAACCTTCACCAATCTCTTACTAGTTAAAGAAGGTACGTGTAAGCCTTTTTTTAGCAATATTTACTGTGCAAAATTTGGAATAGTTCAATTTTTAAGTACAGTATTAAGCTCAATAGTAAGTCAAGCATTCTCAGCTTTTCTGCAATAGGTCTTCATTCTAAATTGCATTCTACACAACTGCACACTGACCTCTCAGTCCTGCTATTGGATGTAAAAAAGAGAAACTTGTCTCTGGTCAAGTTCTGTAAATGTTAACTAATTTGCTAAAATATAGTTAATTTTACTTTGCCATGTGTTTTTATGTTTATTTCATATTAGCAATTCTAAAACAACTATAGGAGTTTCTTCCTTTGCTATTTTGATTTTTTTTTTTAATGCCTAGTGACAATTTGAAAACTCCATGGTCAGCCATCAATATTAGAGGTGCACACACAGGCCAACTGGTCTTTGCTGTGTCTGTAATAGAACCAACAGCACAACTGTAATTGAAGTCTGGCCTTTTCTTTGGTAAATGTACATTAGCTCAGAACTTAACACCTTTAAGTCTCTCACATTTTGACACTGGCCCTTTTCTCAGTTACACCAGTTATTTACAGCTGATTAAAACCCAGTTCACAGCACTAAAATGGACCGATAGACAGTAAGAGGAGTAAAAACACTACACACTCCTCTTGCTTCTACAGTTCCCACTGCTTTTTTTCTCTTGGAGACAGCAAAATATAACCAGGAAAAATTACTGAGCTTTCTTTGCTTGACCTACTGTTAGAATATCTGCAGTGTTAATGAAAGCAACAATACCTGAAGTTGGAAAACAGAAAGATTTTAGGAAAGATAGATGTAATCTCAGAAGAAAAACAGTTGCAATTATTGAACATAGCCCTTCGTAAAATAAATAGTGATTATATCCATTGGATTGAGATGTCACTTCAGATACCATTTGAAAAGTGCTATCAATAACTATTAGAAGAAAACTAAACTGCAAGAAATTTCTCAAATAACAGTAAAAAAATTTAACTGATTATTAATGTTTGGGAATCTGACCCTTTTGATAACGTAGCATAAAAATCCAACCACATCTGTTTTCGTTACCACAAAGCCTAAGGGCTTAATCTTGATTACACACACTATAAATTGAAATGATTCCACAGTTAGTCTTGATTTGCTAAGCATAGATGTAAATTAAATGAGAACTGAGCCCTAAATTACTTTGTTTTCCTTTATTCCAAGAGAGACTGTTTACAAATACTGCCCTGAAAAATCCTAACCACGTGCATAACATTTCAAATGGTCAAAGTACACTATGAACAGTAATGAATTGGCAATATAAGACTATTTAGTACTGCAGTCTTTCAAGTAACTTGAGTAGGCTGGAGGAAATTCAGCCATGAAAGTTAGGTCTTGAATTCAACAAATTTTTATCAATGGAAATAGTGAATGGGTAAAAAGCAAAAGACTTGAACTTTTGCTAAATATTTTGTAATAGTTTGTTATGTAATATTTATAGTAGACACTATTTATCAGGTTTTCAGGAATAAATGCATTTATATTAAAGATAGGCTGCAAGATAATTCATTTTAACAATTCATTAATCTAGTTTTGAAGGGGTTTATTAATGCCATTTGAAAAAAAACAATACAAGAAGTACTGAAGATTAATCATGTATATATCAAAAATCTGCTGTTGATACCTCAATCATTAATGAAGCAATAACGTGAAATCTCTATAGTACTTTTGAGAATGACATTTAATTATGAAGAACAACATGTTAAAATGTCAATCAGAGAGCAATGTATGTCAGCTGAGTACACAGTCTTAAAAAATCTTTGGGAATCAGTCAATATTAATTCAGTCCACATTCCCCTAGGAGCAGCAAAACTTCTTTCAATGCGGAAGTTCTTTTAATACAGAAAATAGCTGATTTGAGCAGTCACACTCAAGCAACACTTTTCTGATAAAGCAGCTGTCTTTGGAAAAGTCTAAAACCAAGTGAAACATGAGAGTTCATAAAGGTAATAAAAACCCAAAGAATGACTAAACAGTCAGCTAAATTAAATCTCTTTGCCTAGTAAAAGCTCTTCTTCAGGTTTATTACAGGTAGTCATCCACAGAAGAAAACAGCAGCAGAAGATATTTTTTTATTCAGACACACTGCTGTCTTCAACGACAGCAAGAATTAAAAAGGCTGCCCTTGAAAAAAAGCAGGGTTTGTTTGTATGAAGAAATAGAAGATAAATCTTCATGCGACAGGCTCTTTACGCAGCTTGGTCAGCTCCAATTCAACAAAGCCCACCATGACAAGGTGCAAATAGATCCCCTCACAGTTAACTCCTTTTTCCCTGACAATAAAAAAGTCAGAAACAACAAACTCCAAGATAGTACTTTAAGGTAGTAATTAACACACTTCCAGGTAGAAGGACAGACAGTAGGACAATTCTGATTGTCCTACTCTGGGCATCCCAGTGAATCACTCGCTTCAGAGCCAACCTGTCGGCTCACATACTGCCGCAGACTGAATGGTGCTGCACTCCAGGGGTTTCATCCTCTATTCCTTCAATATCTAACACTTCATAAAACTCAGGCATTTCCCTGACTGCTCTGGTGCTGTTCTTTTCAGCTGCAAGGGCACACATTGTAAAAAGTAGCACAATGACTAAAGCATTTCCCGTAAAATTGTCTGCTGTACTAATTTTCCAACAACTGGCAAAGACTCATCAATTACTTTTGTTTTGGGGGACACTTTTCCAGTTGAATATTTTTACAGGAACATGACTGTGAGTTTTGGAGCTAGAGATTTGTTGCTTGGCAACAAATGTAGCAGTGTTGTGCCTAGAATTTTTCTAGACAACTTTTTCCCAGATTCGGGTATACAAGTGTTTTATAGAAAATTGAACATTTAAACATTTTTCTCTCTCTTAATGAAAATCTGATTTACAGTTAACATGGAGCATGTGCTAAATGTTTGTCTTATTTCTCAGCTAAGTTAGCGTGCCAAATACTTCCTTTAGGGTGGCAGATATTTGCTGCTTACCTTAATTTCCAATATATATCAAGTTAAACTAAACTGTACTTTTTATTCTGCATACATGTAATAAAATGTGTATTTTATCACTGAGGTGCAACAGACATGTAGTTCACTTCAAGAGGCTGTTTCGTCCTGAAAAAAGTTTAATAAAAATAGAATACTGTATTACACAATTGTTGCATCTTCTCCAAAATGACATATGTCACTGCCATGGGCATATATATGCCTGAAATAAACCATAATAAATGACACACTTGTAGATTCAGTCATGCCAGACATCATTTAGAAGATGGCCTTGTCTGAAGTCCCTAAGCTCCTGTTAGCTTGACTTGGCGACTGCTAGTACATTTTACAGCAGAATGAAGACCAAAATTGATGGACAAGTGCCAAACAGTCCTTCATCCTCCACTGATCTGCAAATGATTGATTCAAAAGGTGATGAGTAATATGACAATTTCTCCATATGTTAACATACTGCTTCCCCTCTGCAGGGTGCATTACCATCTACTGGCAGATATTCAGCTTTTGTGAGCATAATATTGCACCACATTTATGTTTCTCAGGAATCCACCCTAGAACTAATGGAGACACAAAAGGTGTTAAAATATTTGCAAACTGTGAAAACACATGCAATCCAAATAACAAAAAAACATGCCTAAGGTGTAAATCACCTCTCGTTATAAAGGCCTGACCTTGTTCCACTGCTGAGTAGTTTAACAGTAACGTGACTAAACTCATTGAGTTGTGCTGATGTAAAGCTGGTATGACATTAGCTTCAGGCATAAGTCTATGTTGAGTGCTGATAACTATTTTAGAGCTTTCTATGCTCCAAGGCTAGAAAAAGAAAGATGTAGAAAGGGCTTACATACAATGAGCAAACATAAAACCTGAAGATGGGTTGCCAAATGCTGCATCATTCAGGTAACCGATGCATGTACGAGAGGGTAGGGTAGTCACAGTACAGACAAGTGCTGGCATAATTTATGCAGGATGTGCAGAATTGCTAGAAGTGGCTGCTAAGATGGCTGACCACTCTGGTGTCTTCACATCTGTCTGGGCACTAATACCTGTGCTTGACAACCTTGGTGACAAAAAATCATCAAGATGCTTAGGAGGGATTGTTTTCAAGTTCAGGCAAGTGGCTTATATCTGCCCGTTCCTTTGGATCTGCTCCTAGTGTGTTGGCTGCTATAGAGCTGCCTAGATGACTGGCTCAAAAACCTTCTTCCCATGAGTATGGCAATTCATTCCCTCTCACATGAAGAGCTCGTAAGTTTCCTAAAGCAATCTCTTTAGGAAATTCCTGCTAGTATACAGTGGTAGAAAACAAAATGTGGCGTGTGGGAGCAAAATGGAATCCCTTGTGATCCAATAATTAATCCAAAATTGAAGATACTGATTCCCATGCCACCTTCATTTAAAAAAAAAAAAAAAAGATTAGATTTGTTATCTGCATGGCCTCAGCAGTTATAAAACACTAAATTGGATAGTGTACACTTCTTACAGTGATTTTTTTCATGCTCTCTGAAGTCTCAGGTAGGTGCCTACTCATAGAGACTCATTGGGTTCCCACATGCAGAGTTTTCAGCACTATGTGTTTTTTTAGTAAAATGTAGAACCAACGTAAATGTGGTTGCCGAGTAATCACAATATCTATGGGACTTTGTTTACCCCACAGTAGGGTACATGTTGAAAGTAGTTTTTTGTTATGATGTTTTTTTTTAAAAATAGATTTCCAGGGAAACATTTAATACAGTTAGAATATGTATTGCCTTTTGAAAACAAAATCTAATTCTGAAGTGATTTGCCCAAGAAGTCTATGACAAGTATCATGCAGAAAACATTATTAACGGCTTGATTTTGCACCCTTTTTCTCAAAACACAAATTTTGTTTGAATAACTTGAAGATAATTACACAAATTTTAAAACAAATACTTTGATATAAAGGGGAGGAATGAGTAATTCTATATTATTCAGTGGAATTCAAGCTGTAGTGAAGGTACATGTGATAGAAAGTTTTTAACTGGTGTAACTTCATTGATTCCAACACATAACAGTAATCTGAACGTAGTTTCTCATTATTTACACTGTGTGATATAAGCTTTTCTTTTTTTTCTACATCAGGATTCCACCAGAAGTGCATATTTTTCTCTTTTTTTTTTTTTTCTCTTTTTGGCATGAAACGACTTTGTGTAAGTTGATATTTGGGTTTTGCTTCTGTATATTTTGGAAAACCTTTTGCTCTCCAAGAAGTTGGTTTTTATTTTTCTGCAATCATTCCCATTACTGTGTCAGTTTGGAAAAGGACAGACTAATCTAACCCCCATTTTAACAATCTATTCCAGCAAGCAGACTGGCAGAAGGTGCAAACTGGGGTTGTATCCCTTCCTTATATCCTCAATCCTCTGTCCTCCCTGACCTTGACCCAGAGGATATTACACTTACAGCCTTCTTGAGAGCTGGAGAGATCAAACATGCGATGCCTAATCCTATGGCACTCTAGTTTCCAAAGTCTCACATCAGTTGTAAACGTACATTTCTGGCAGCCTTTTTTGCCAAGATACCCATGGTTGGAACGGTCTGTTACAGCTTCACCTAGTCAAAGAAGGGTGATACACTAGTCTAGTCTAGTGAGATAGGATTGTCTGCATTAGCTTTGTGTAAATATATAGCGTAATGTGTGTATATTACAGGTTTAATGTCAGTTCTCTACAGAGTTTTACCTAGTTGTGCTGGGACTTCAGCCAAATTGTCAGCGCTTTTCTCTTTTTCTTCTTTTTTCTCATGAATACAACTTTTCAGGTGACATACAATATTCATCTGGATTTATGAATGTGTGTAAAAGTCTCTTTGATAAGGCGAAAAAAGTGACTATCCACTTGTAGAAGACCTATTTCAGAAAGATAAGTTAATTTACAACTTTGTAAATTTGATCTTTCTCATTTACTCATGTGTGCACACAGGTGCAATACAGAAGGGAAAAACAGAGACAAACTGTTCTTTTTTTTGTCTTTAAAAATCTCTGTGTGTTCTTAACAATTACTGGGATTTCTAACTTGTGTGTTTTCCAGTGCAAAGAGAAAGAATGTTGGCATGAGCACAGATGTTTTATGTTCTAGATAATAAAGTGTAAAAATAGTAAAACAGTTGCCTTTTTGGCATCCTGCACCCAGTTGACTGCCTTTGACTCCAAGCAGCACTGTATGTTAACCATACTATGGCTTCTGTAAAATACTAATCCCTAGTGTGAGATTTGCACAGTGAAATGCAGCAGCCTAAACCTACCCACTGTTACAACTTACTCTTGTATTTTTGAAACGTCACTATAAGATGAAAGTTAAATCTACCTTATTCAGAACAAAAGTATATTCTCCTGGTTTTGCATTACTAAGGGCAATAAACTGTATAGTATCTATACTTTTTTTTTTCTTTTCAGTAATAATTTTCTCCTATTATTTCCTTTTTTAGGAAATTACAGCAGCAGGGGATGCAAAAAACAACTGCCCTATAGCTCTACATGTATTCCTCCAGAAGCAGTCGTTGCTTGCTTCTAAACCATAGTAGCAGCTGGTTTGTAGTTCCCATGGGGAGAACTGTTTAATGCTAACCATCATATTTGTTCCATTACTTTTGATTTTTAAATTACAGTTCACATTCTCCTCTTTTCTTTACTTTGTCAAACAGCTAGACTTAGGCACAGGTTAAAACAGAACACCCCTAAGAGTACTGCAACAGCTTCTCCTAAAAGTTTTCAAGCAAGGTACATTTGTACATAAGAAAATTCTCTGGCCCATGGAGACCTGGATATACACACATCCCCACAGAAGGAACATTGCCCTAATTGTAGAAACACACAGTCAACAGCGTGTTCACCTTGTGATCTATTGCAGCCGTACCTGTTTGCCAATGCTGTATGTTAATGTCTCTGGATGCCCAAAGTCACTTAGTGATTGCAAAGATACAGGTGCTTACATACTTAGGGCCCAGAAGTCAGGCTGTTTATCATTCGGCTATGTTGCTGAATGTATTTTGAAAGCTAATGTTTGTGTCCCTCTCATACAGCACATACCTCCTTCCTGCAAAAAAAAAAAAAACCTTCTGTTGTTAATAAGATGAAGATGTAGGGATTTTTAAAGTTATTTTTCCCTATGTGAAGTGAATGTGTCAAAAAATTCCTTGGAAAAAGAAAAGAAAAAAAAAAAATCAAAGAAAACCTTGTTGCAAAGTTCTGTGTCCTGTTGGCCGAGTTTGTAATTAAACTCGTTTTTGTGCTCAGCCTGGAACAAGGTCTTGTAGGGGCCCCCTTTCCCGTCCTCCCTCCCCAGCTTCTTCTCCCCTGGGCCCAAGCCCGGGCTGTGTCCCGGCACCCTGCGCTCCCGTCATCCCTCCCCTCGCTCTCCTGAAGATGTCTGGGGCGGTTAGGATTCGTCAGGTCACACCTCGGCCTGTCAGGACGCGGCGCCTCCTTTGCCCTGCTTCAGCCCATCGCTTCATTTCATCTGCACAGAGCCTGGCGACGAGCTGGCCTCGTTAGACGCAAGTAACCACAGCCAGCCCAAACGAGACCGCTATTTCCTTCCCGCTTACCTGTCACATCCCCTCGGCTTTTGTCAAACCAGCCAGCACTTTTATTAACCCCAATCCAGGCCACGGTAGAGAGGCAAGCGCGCACATGCACGCGTGTGCGCATGCATGTGCAGACACACACAGGCATGGAGTCCAACAAGACCTTCTGGTTTTGGGCTGAGGGTGGCGGGGGCCGGGCTACCCCCCCAGCCTTTGCCTGTCCTGCTGCCCTCCTTTCTCCCCTTTCTCTCTCCACGGTACACTGCCTGCAAAACTCCTCACCCAGCCACACTCTGTTTTCAGCCTCTCCCACTTCTCCGCATGTTGCTTTCCCTCATTTCCCCAACATGAAGGTTTGACTCTTTCCCCCTCTTCCCCTCCCTTGGTCTGACACCATGTTTTCTTCACAGCACTTCTTTCCTTCAACCTGACGCACAGTGACTTCCCCCAGCCTGCCCTCCTCCTTGTCATCACTAGCTCTCCCCTTCCACCTCCACTTCTCCTATTGCTCCCCTAGCTTTTACCACCCCTCTTTCCTCTTGCCCAGCCTGAATCTGAAGCGGGGACGTGTGTTGAAGAGGTGAGCTCTCATTTCTGGCAGGCGCTACAGCCTCAGCTGTAACCACAGCAAACACTGTCCCACCGTCCCCTCCGCCTCCAGCAGGCTCCCCTTCCTATCTCTGCACGTGGAGAGAGGAGACCACAGGCAGAGATATGTGGGATTGTTGGCCAGACTCTTCTCCTGGGGCTGGGGCAAAAAGGTACCTCTCTAAACATGACGTTACGCGCACTATTTCGTTATTTTGTACTTACTCTACGTTTAAGTTGGTCACTGCCATTTTATTATAGGTTGCACTATCAAGCCCAACAACTAACCTAGTGATAACAGCAGTGTGAGAGCAGAATCAGGACAGCACTGAATGTATTTAAGATCACTAGAGATTCAGATTTGTGTTCTTACATAGGAAATCTTCCAAAAAAAGTCTATCAAAAAATGTGTTGTAATATATTCTATATAAAGATGTCTACACACAAAATAATTTATAACAGTAAAAGTGAAGAGTGAAAACCTCTTGTGCATGAACATAAAATCTAGAAATTACTCTATTCATAACTGAGAAAATAACACATTGTTTTTACACCGGGACATTCAGTTCTACCTTCTTCTTTGTGCACATGTACCTATTTCTAACTCCTAGCATAAGGAAAAATACATTTAAATCTATTTGGCACAGTACAACAAAACCTGACATTTCCCTGGCATTTTTTGTGAGGCTTAGAAAGAATAGACCACTTTCTTCCATAAGTAGTTTACATGGTATTTTCTTGGCAAAAATAACTACATCAATAAATTGTGGGTGCATGCCGGAGAAAGCTGTTGATAGCAAAGCAATAGCTGGATTTTGGAATCTGAGCTGTTCTCCAGTGGGTGCTGAAGTATTTCCTAACAAGAAGCAAGAATCTGACTTCAGTGCGGTGTTGGATTGCTTATTTTTCTTTGGTGTTTTTGCAAGGCATCTTTGCCTTTTCTTGGAAATGAAGGGCAAATCTGTTCTCCGGCCCTTCTTCTCCCCTACTTTTCTGCACCTCCTCCCCCTCCCTCCATTTTCTTTTCCTTTCTCCATCCCCTTTAAGTTGTAATTCAATCTCTTCCAACCCATGATCTCTTTTCTCTTTTTGGCACTCCCTCCACCCTCTCTCTCTCATTAGTTTAACTTGAGTTAATTAGGAATAGTAGGCAGCCCTCAATCTGTTATGTGTTAAAATAGAACAATCCAAAACAGAGAGGCACAGACACAACTATGTGATTTCATTGTCTAAGGGAGACAGAAAACCAGTGGGGATTCTCTTATCTAGACTAGCATCTTCCCAATGGTTAATCTAACTGGCTTTAAAATGTTCCGCAAATGCAGATCTAGGATAACAATCTTTCCGTGTTTCCTTTTCTTTTTCTTTTTTTTTTTTTTTTCATTTCATCATTGGCAAGAATGAGTGAATTGGATTGACATGGAGGTGATAGAGGAAGAGAAATAGTCTACACGTCAAAATGACAATGTATATTACATGGTTAACAGAATGAGTGGTACGTGCAATGGCTGCGGGTATTTTCATCTGCTGTGTTGTACAATAAGCTCCTTTTTTTCCCCAAGTGTATCATCAAGATCATTCCCAATTCAATGCAGCTTAAGTGTTTGCTTGAAGGATCTCTTTCTATGAGTAATATCACTTGATAAATGTGGAACTGAAGTAAGAATCTGAGTATTCACTTGTTGCTGTTACTGAATTGTGTATATATAGAGGTCATGCCTGGTACTCTGACTGTAGTGCTGATCACAGACCTTAGGGCAGAGTGTGCTGTGGAAGTGAAATACAACAGATCTAAGAAATCAAGCCCTGATTGTAAAGGTAAGGCCTTGCATTTTTGATTGACTACATATGGTACTCTTTGGATGAAATGCATGCTCAGGAAAGACAGGTATAACTGTGCAACTAATACAAAAATACATGCCTATATAAAACATATATATATCTGTGTATGCTTGTGTGTTTATATATGTATATATAAATACATAAATACATAAAGTTTAAAGAGAGTTGTGTAAGATTCGTGGACTATCAACAGCCAAATTTATGGCAATGGTTATGTTAAATTGCTAATTTTGTATCTATGTGCCTGCATGCATGTGAAGATGTGTGGCAGTAATTAGTGTTAATAATTTATCCATTAATTAACAATGCTAATGTAAATATGCTTTGAAATTAAAAGAATTCCAGTGGTCTTTTTGAAATCTGATATCCAGGAAACAGAATGAAAAATCTATTTGAGAAAAGGGAAGAAAGAGAGACATTGAAAGTACTGCAATCAGAATATCATTATATATGTTAAGAAAAATTATTTTTCTTTCTGCCAAAAACATCTCTTTATGACAGAGAAAACATCAGACTAATGGGGCATAAAAGGAATGTGTAGTGAAAGACATAGTATAAGCTTGATTATCAGAACATACCAGAATGTTAAAGCACTGGAGAAAATAATATCCCCTCAAAAAGACATCCTTGGCAGTTTCTTTTGGGGGTGTGTGAGGGAATTTCTAGCTGGACAGAATCAACATGAGGCCAAATAAGGAGATATTGCACTCAGTTTAGGTTTTTTTACAGTTTATGGTTAATATATTGATTATTTATTTCCTCAATATTGGTACAATTACGTGCAAACTCTATTAGATCCAGTGAGGAGAGACAGATTTGGCCCTCATAATGATCTTCTGTTTGATCTTTGCTTTATATAGTAATGCAAAAATGCAGTGATGGGTGTTGGTCTATTTTACATCAGAAATGAAAAATATTTTTCTTTTTCCATGGAATTAAAAAAACTTACAGTAACACTCTGTTTCAATATTGATAATTAAAACTGTTTAATTTACACAATCTTTTTCTTTCTATAAGCATTATAGATCACAATGTGAGAGCCACATAAGAAAAAGGTACAAACGTGTGATTTAATAAAAATTCAGGGCATTATAAATCTATACACCAGATGACATTAATAATTTTATGCAGTTTTGACATCTGAGATTATGTCAATTCCAGTTCTACATGGATGCTGAAGCATCTTCAGGAAGCCATAAAACACATATGAATTCACACATAAAACCATTGTTTAGTCTGAAAGTAAGATAGTAGGGAAAAATAGTAAAACTAAATTAATCTAACATCTATCCAACAGGTATCTAGAAAGTGCATACCTTTAGAAAGCCAGAAAATAATTGCCATTCTATCACAGCTAGTAAACATGCTGGTGATTTTACAAGAGTAAACATATTTATCCCCCCACATGTAGCAGATTAGAACCACAGTTCCTCGTTGCTTTCGCCACATAAAACTGACGTGCAAGCCCCTGAAAATGCTCCATGCCTATAACAACACACTTTTCAGTGCAATGCACACAAAACCCGTCTTTCATCAACATATATACTGGCATGGCAGGAGTAGGAGAAAGACAGTGCTGTAGTCTGAGAAGAACCACTTTAGTACGTAATAAACTAGGGCAAGTATTTGTGACAATCTGAGTGGAATGACTCCAGAAGATAGTTATGTAATGCAAAGAGGAATCCACAGTCCTAAGTGGTTTTGACTCACTGCTATCTATGAAATTTAGTCTGGACAGAGTTTCCACAGCAAGCTCGGTTTTTAGCCATACTGAGTATGAGACTTTGTCAAAACTGCAGATTGCAGGATCAGATAATAAACAGCTACAGAACCAAGAGCAAAGTAACTTTTAAAATGCACAGGTGATGCAGGGGTGGCTGTGTCCTGTGGAAGTTAATGGCATGTTAGCTATTCATACATGTGGCTATCTAACCCAAAATATTACAAAAGCATAAAGCCAATAGTTTTAGAAATTATCCTTCAAGAAACACTGCTTCGAATGAATTAATAACTTTGGTACTAAAAACTGCTGTAGATGATTTTGGTGTTATGATAGTTTATCATGTGTTATCGATGTTTATGTTTGTATTGCAGTTGATTTTGCCTTATTCTTCAGACATATAAAGATAGATCCAGAAAGATAAATATACATATAGGATGAAACAATGGTATTTTGACACTTGAAACAATGGTATTTTTGGATTTGATATAATGCTAAAATTCACCTCACAACTAAAATTCAGAAATATTTTAAAATGCATTGCTTATATGTTCAGACTGGTTGCTAAAAAATACATAAAGACTAATACTGCTACTTAGACAAAGAAATCCAGGAAAACAGAAAAGAGGTACTGAAAGTATAAAGGCAATAAAGTTCACAATGTTCAAGATGTAGCATCATAATTCATGATCTCAAAGCATTTGTTTAGGCTGAATATAGAAGAATATTAACTATGATCAAATAGACTTGTCTTACGTGTTATCTCAGGAACATGCAGAATGTTAATGGGATTGCTAATTTCCTCGGAGGCCAGAGGTTCAGCAGAAAATTTTGATTGTTAATAAACTTTAATGTGTTAATAGGGACACTGGAAAAGGATTTAGATAGTCAGGATAGCTTGCTGTATATAGCAATATGCTGCAATTTCGACGTATGCTCCTACAGTTTATTTCATCCTGCTTACTCTTGCCTTTGGCAAGGAATTCAGAGATTAATTAGATCTGTACCTTTAAATGCCTTTGCGCTGTTGGGCTGATGCTAAAAAAGTAAGATATATTGGACAACAAGGCCCCATATAAATGTTATAAATCTAACATTTTCTCATAAAACATTAACTCCACATTTTTAAATAAGGAAAAGCCTTCCTGGGATTTGGATTTGAACAGATTATTTTCGGTATCTGGGTGAGAATAACAGAGTTGGGAATATGCATGTCCTCCTCTAACTTCACAAATGAAATGGAAAACATTGAGAAAGGACTGCAAGGTCCCAGCAGACACAGGAACCACCCACACCTTTAGGTGAGGAAGCTGCACTTGCTGACAACATCATGCACAGACCCTGCCACTGTAAATAATTTACTCTCACTGACACATGACATGGTCCTGTCTTCTGAAAGGTGTTTCGTTTCCATAAAGCAAGGAGTAATGTTGCTGACATATCCCTAGTTTTAAACCTGATGCAATATGATGTAATTATTCTAACTGTTAAATGAAGTTTGCTTGCTGTTGTGGGGGTTTTCATTTTTGTTTTGGTTCTTTTTTTCTTCTTCTATCTTTTAACTGAAAAAAATAGATGTATCTAGGTAAAAATTCTTATTAAGATTTTGGATGGTGTCTGTGTCTCAGGGGACAGTATTTTCTTTTTTTTATCCTCACATAGCAACAAAAAATCTATAAAGAAAATATTTTCATCTTTTATCCAGAGATGTTTGAGTGCTTTTATATTTTAATCATGGAGAGAAATATCTGAAATTATTAGGGCAAAAAGCAGACAGATTCTTACTGTAATGAAATCACTCACCCAAAATATCTTTTCCTTTTTTGAACCCTGACCATCCCTTTTCACAAACACTCCCTTTTTAATCCACTGCATGGCATTACATAGAGTCCTTGCTTCTGCAAATGCTCACCATCAGGCAAAGCACTTTCTACCATGAATATTCATGCTGAATTTTCCGTATTGTCTATCCAGCTACAGGAACAAATCTATTTGATAAAATGTCTTTACATAATACTCAGGTTAGTATCTTTTCTTGATTGTTAGCATATTGCTTAAGCCTGAATTTGAGTAAATGAATTTAATCTGTCTTGTTTTTTAACTTCTATTAGGATTAATAATTATTCCAAAACTGGTAAAGAAAGTTTAGAGCCCTAAGAAGTACTATCTTTTTAGATCAAAGCAAGCAGCTTTTCTTATTTTGTGGTCAGGTCTGGGGAAATGAAAAAGGGAAAATGAAAAAGAACTCAGAGAACCTTTACTTGGAGATATTTGTGAAGTTATGACATTCTCATGTGTTTGGAATTTCAGATATTTTTTCAAAACAAATTGCCATGACTTATTTTAAGAAATATTCTTTGTGGTCTTTGTATAAACTGAACAATGAAATGTTGTACAAAATTACACAGCCTTAAGAAGATGTTGTCAGTGTATATTATTTAACTAACTCTACACTTCAGTTCATGACAAAATTAGGGATTGGGTAGCACACAAAGCGAATGGATTTGAAATGCCTTATCAAAACTTCAATACTTTTAAGTTCACTTTTGCATTTTCCGCAGAGGTAGCACGGCCAGATAGCTATTCCTCTACCCTCATAAAAAAAAATCCACACAAAAATTAGTAGATTTGTTGTTGACTTGCATTTAAATGCATTATTCGTACAGCTGTAGCTACACTAAAACCAGACAAGACGCTATAGTCCAATCTAATAAAATGTTCATATTATTTTGTTTTACATGCTGTCACAAAGAGAAGAAATGGGAAAATAAATCATAAGACTAATATTGTCAAAACAACTAGTACATTTTGTCTTTCAGAGCTTCTTACATTGTTTATCCTTCCATTCAAAACCTGCTGTCTATGATTAAATATTTTTAATTGCATTAGGTGAACTGAAAATACAATTCTCCAGACACTGAACATTCCTGAACTGTGAGTACTAAATGTATCGGCAAATTTACTTACATACTAAGTGACGTCTTAATAGTCCCCTTTGACTTAATATGAACTTGCATGACTTTTCTAGATAGATGAACCTGCTCTCATTTTACAATTGTTCTTCCTCTTCACTGCAAATTACAGCACTTGAATCTCATGTAATTTCTCCTCATAGAACAGATATTCTACAGTTTTTCTAAGAATGATCCTGAGTAGAAACAGATTTTTCTCCGCTTTTTGCAGAAATATAACAGTATTTTCTTCCACAATTAATTAAGTGACCTTGGCAATGCAGGACACCTTACAAACAAATGAATGAACAGATAGGTTTCTGTTTCTAAGAACTTATGATGCTGGGAAGATATTAGACAGGTATCGCACAATTATTACAAATTTTTTTTTATTAATATTTTTTCATTTGATTTCTGACAAGAAATCAGCTACAGGGATTTTGCTGACAAACTGAAGGCTGAAAGAGCTGGTATTGAAGAAAGATTAAAAAAGGGAAGTGAGTCTTGTGGAAAACAGACCACAAAGTGTAAGGATTCACAGATGGTGGACTCCATCCTGATACTGTAGTTGCATCAGTGCATAGAGTTACTTCTGAGAGAAGAACAAAATGGAACATATTCTAGTGTACAGCGTATGCTAGCTGCCAGCTTTACCACTTACACTTGTAGTGTCGTGGAGTGATTTAACACAAGGCAGAGGAAAAGTAGACTTATTAAAGGGCCATGAAAGAGAAAGTGAGATGTTTCCGTGTTAGAAAGAATATCGAGAGCACCTGTATGGCCCCAACCACAGTGATTAACTGATTAGAGTAAAATGGAAGAAAACTGGTTTTAAAAATGCATTGCTGCAGTTCAAGCCCCAGCTCCCAGCAAGTGACAAATTTTACAGTGGCTTTGGGAATATTTCTCTTCAAAAGGCACGTCACAGAGGTATGGACACTTATGAACTGAAAGAGAACATGAATTGTCTGCTTGTTCTCTCACTGAGGTGGTGAAAGGAGGATTTGGCCATCATTAACTTATAATGGGAAGATATTTGGAGTGCACACTAAGAAACCAAAATTTCGTATTAAAGTCTTTTCTAACAATTTTTCTTACATTTTCTCAGCTTGTTTAAATAGTTTGATATATACAATTCTTTTTGATTCTAACGCATATGTTAGTCCACAGTAGCTAAGTCTTCATCTCATCAAACCTTTCTTTATCTTCATTAGTGTTCTAAGTTTTAGCTTGTATGTAGTTTGATAATCTCTCCTTTCTCCACTGTTTCTCCCTTCAATTTATCTCCTTTTTTACCTTCTGATTTAGTAAAAGTTTTTGTACTTGCCTATGCTGAGTTAATACAAATTTCAAGGTGAAACTTTGAGATAACATTAGAATTTTACTTAGTTTTAAGCTGAAATTGTAAATCTTTCTTGACAATGATAGGGGAGGAGTGGTTTTATGCAAACTTTATCCTGAGCAAAACAACTGTGAATTTATGTTGATTGTGAAAGACTAAATACTGTCTCCCATGGTCTGCAAAACTTCTGCATCAGTGGAGTTTGGCAAGTTAACTAAACAAGAAAGTGTAGCAGTATTTTAATTTTTCAGGAATAGTTTATAACTTTAGCTATATGCAACTTGTTTTTCAGGGAAAAATTGTAAGGAATAAATAGTAACTCTACCTTCGACCACTCTCTCCTGCCTTTGACTTATTTTTGCTTCTCTGCTTTCTCCAGAATCTGCTGATCGTCCAGGTAAATTTCAGTTTATTACTATCATTATCACCACCCCATAATACAACTTTGGGTTATCATCCAGGTAATGTATAATTCATATAATTTTTTGAGTGCTTAGTGTAAGCATAATTATTGTGAATAAAACTTAACATTCTTACTACCAAAGCAATATGTCAGAGTATATATATTTGACAAGACTCAGCAGGATGTTGAAAAACGCATTAAAATCTTATAAACATGTACTGATTTTTCTTGTGAATAAGAAACCTTGATATTCTCAGCTTTCATATTCTTCCTTACAAAAAGTTACAGAACCAAGAAGTTTTTTTAATTACTCTGCTATCTAGTAAATGGAGAAGTCAAACCAAAATAGACCTTATTTTATTTTAAAATTTTAAAAATCTCCTCAGAGATTTGCTTTAAAGGTCTGAATTTGTTTCCTTTCTTGGGACACCTTTAGCGGCAGCTGATGTTAGACACAAATGGTGCAAAAACGGGTTTTACTTACATTCTTAATTATATAGATTACCAGTGGCTTGGATCCACTGATGATTAGAGCAAGCTTAGGAACATTAGGCTAAAGTTACATGAAATAAACAAGAAGAAAAGCAGTGTGAGACTGAAAGATACTTTTCACTGTTTAATGTGTTTATGGAAAGAAAAGCAGAACACACCCCACACCTCTCTGACAAAAAAAAAAAAATTAGAGAGAGAAATTGTTTTGTTGCTCCTGTTTTCTTAGAAATTGTGTAACAATCTGAAAATATTTGCAGCCATTTTTTTCTCAGAATTACAACAAATTAGTTAAGTACTGATACATTTTACTGGGCTACACTGTTTCCAGGTCAAATGTTCTCGCTCCTTAGAGAAAGGATTTTTCTTTTTCTAGTTTTCTTCTTAGAAGGGACATGAAACGTATTTATTGAATCAGTCCCAAAAAGTGGATCTAGTTCTGTCAGTATCTGCAATAATCTACATATATATACAAACGCACACATATGTAACACATCCACAAAACATATTTCTAATTTTAGATGAAAAGTGAATAATGTTACACACCACACGCAGCGATGTGGTTTTCACTGTAAGCTTGGCTCCTTCCAAGATTTACTGTTACTGGATTTGGATTTGTAAATCTGCTGGCTAACATGTTTCTGTAACAAAGCAGGAAATTTTTTCCCAGACTGTATGTTATTTATCTGATTTCTTGTACTAGGATGTTATCATCTTTTTTCCATCCTTAGTTCAAGGGATCTTACAGAAATGACTAATATACATCAAATTTGTCACAACACATATTCCTTTTTAAATGCAATTATTTAATTAAATGGTGCACAGGACTTAAAACTACTCCTTCGCAAGACAATGGGAAAGCTCTTGACAGCATTCACTGGAAGCTAGACTAATCACATCATCTTTTTAAAAATCATAGTCAAGTGTTTTAGCTGTTAATTCTCACTTACCAGTGATGCTAATGAGTAGCATATGTACACTAGTACAATACTTCTATCAACAAACACACGACAATTGGATTATAACCATGACAAAGCAAAGAAAAATGGGAATTACAAATGACAAGCTAATGTGGTCAACTCATTACATCTAAACTTGAAATTAAGATATAAGCTACAGGACAGGGGATAATGTCAATCTTACTAATTACCTTAAAAGGAGAGTAGATTCTACCAACAGGAAAACAGAGACTCTTCATAATGAGCTGCAAAAGTTTTATTCTATATTGGGATTTGGATTCTGAGTCCTAGTCCCCCAGAGCACGTGTATGCACAGATCTACAATTTGGTTAAACTCCACTTTTCATTAGAAACACCAACCTCTGACAGCATTCACAGAAACCTCCCTGAAATTTGCAAACAAAGTGAGGTCTTGCTTCATGTTAGTTGTTTGTTTGTTTGTTTAAGTTAAACTAAACAGTTGGGAAATAGAGGAGTGTGAAATCCATCAAAATCCTCCATTGGCATTACAATACAAGGAAAATACTTGAGTGTCGCTGTTAATTTGGAAATGCTATATGATGAATCACTGTGCCAATTTATTTTTATTTCTAATAACTCATATTCCTACTGCAAATATGGTTCTTTCCTAGCATTTCTCATTCCATTTCAAATGTTATAAAGGTGAGTTTTGATCCCAAGATTGCTTGCCTGTATGGGTGGTTTCTAACCAACTCTGTAGGAACTTTCTGGGAATAATAATGGTAAAAGCAAGTTGGGGCAGGGGGGCAACAGGATGGCACAAATGAACTGTTATTGATTTCATATTAGTTTTACATCAGTTTAATTGTAGCTTCAGTAGACATCCTTTTGATTTCTTCTTCTAATAACAAGTTTCAAGTCATGTCCTAGCAGTTTACTACCATGATGTATGGAAAAGGCACACTGGCTCTTGAGTAGGAAGTTTTTTCTTATTTTCACTGCAGAGACCTCAGGACCTAATACATTCTATACCAAAAGAGACAAAAATAAATCTTTCAAAAACAAATTTATAATCATGCTGATTATTAATATCAAATATTAACATTAGGAATAATAACAAGTGATATAAGGAAATTAAGGAATATGCATTTAGAAAACTGTTTTTAAATATCAAAAAAGAGGTAGATTAAATATACCTCTAACATTTTTTCTTCCTTTTAGCTGTACAATAACTTTTTTAGATGCTCTTTAAAACTTTAAAAGTAGAAAGAGGTTTATTTTCACGTGTGAGGCTTTCATAACTGAAGAATACAATTACTACACACAGGCTTATAAAGCACACATAGCAATTATGTAAAATCAGTTGAGGCTGTCTACATCTTGGCTTTGAAACAAAGGTTTACTTGGCAGTAATTGTTGCTAACAATGCAGGTTAATAACTAGTGTTGGGTTTGATTCTGATCTAACCCATGCACTTGCATGAACTCTATTGATTTGCATCAAATTATTCATGATGTTCACTGATAAAAGTTTTTATCTGTGACCTGTGGCATAAAATCTACCTCCTTATTCATAATCAATTATTTGAGGAAACTTCAAACTATTTCATTACTTATTACTTTTTCTCATTTGACCTGTGTAATGAAAAAAAAGTGTTAAAAAATTTTAGTTTAATTTTTAACAGGAAAAACAGGAATAAATTTGTTGTCCTGACTCATGCAAAACGGACTTTATTTAATGTCACACTTTTTAAGCATAGAATAGAGAGAAAAATAACAGTATCACAAAAAGAGATCCTAAACATAAAAGTCATTCTATGCTTCCAAGACTGCCATGACTGAGAAATTACTCATTTATTAACTAAGATGTTGTTGTGATAATACTGTTCTTTTATCAGTTTTCATTTCACAGCCCAGATATTTCCAGTTTTCTCAAAGCAGTATTGCAAAAGAGATATAAATGTCCATTAACTTTCAGCAAATAGTTAGAAAAGCAATGGACCATTATTAATGTTTTAATTAAATAATATCCTGTTGACATGAAAACTAGTTTAGCCTGAGTGAAAAAAGCATACTTTTGTCAGTTGCTAATTTATGAATGGACTGTTTCTAAGGCCTTAATTTTGCAAATATTTGATGTCATGATTGAATAATAAGGAGGAATTAGTAGAGTAGGAAAATTTCTATTGATATAATAAAATACAATTGCTTAAGTTCTATATTTTAGAGCAAATGTGGACACAGACCTTTACGAGTCACAGTTACATTTTTTGGTATGGTTTACCTGAGTTTTGTGAGAATTTACTTCTTCTCCAGAAATGTAGATACATTTTTGCTGCATCAGACTATAACGAGTTCTTTTCTATTTTTTTTTATTTGTTTTATTGCCTTCTTCACAGAAACTATCATCCCTTTTACTTTTGTCTGAGTTTTTTGATGATAAATTCAAGAAGAGAGAAAACCAATTACAAGCCATTTCAATATAAGGAAACAAAACATATTACATGTTACTAAGTATTCTTGCAACTTTCAGGAAACACTGTAATGCTAAAACAGCTAGTATTTAGTCTTCTAATTTGTATTACAAAGAAAATTGCTTCCTGTGGCTGAAATAGGTTCTTCAGCTGTTTTTAAAAATGCTGTTAATAATTCCTGAAAACTACTCTCTCTCTCATTGTCCCACAACATATCCAGTTCCTTTAACATTTCCCTTTATTTTTTCTTTGATGTTGTTTTTATGATCACATTTTAGTCATTATTTTACACGTAAATTTCCCTATATACAAAAATAAAGCATCTGTCCCCAAATCAATATACAGTATGAAACATGCTACAGAAAATATAGACCACAAAGACTAGACGTCCAGGTAGCAGAAAGAAAGATGAGTGTTCCAAAAATGTATTTATACTGATGTACATGCTTTTAATAAAGCATTTTGCTCTAGACAAACCCAGCTAGATTTTAAATAAATATTCCTGGGCTCCAAGTCAGTCTTTCAAAGAGCAAAAACTCTTCGGCAGAGGAGGTGTGTTTATCTTCTCCTGAGCGCCTGCTATCCACAGAACAATATTGTTAAGCTTTATTTACACTCCAGAAGCAATATAATAGTTCATAAATGATAGGTAGGAAGCCCACTCCCTGTGTTGGGGGAAAAAAATAAAGTGAAAGCCATCTCACCTGGCAGTACATATCTCCAGTAACATATTTGTATTAGAGATAGATGAGTAGACTTCCTTTATAGCCACCAATAGTAATTATTTACCTATGGGATATTGTTCAGTTTGCTAGGATACTGAGCTACTTTATATACCTCCTTTGGAGTGAGAGGATTTGTGCTTTAAAATACCCTGTTTCTCACCACTGATTATGGAGAGTTGCTATACAATTAGCTCAGACATAGATAGCTGTATGGGTGCGACATAAATTTGTTGAAGTATGCCCCATTCCATTGGGCTAATCATGATATATCATGTTGTCTCACCCCATCAAAATCAGAGAGTGGAAATAGGACTGTTTTTCTAAAGGTGATGTTTGACTGGTTTTCTTCAGCAAACTTGATTTGCAGATCCACAGGTTAACCTTGGTACCCCTGTGCTTGGGGATTATGCATTATTGCACTGCTGCCTATGCAAGACTGAGTAGGCATTGTGGACTTTCCACTCTGAGCCCCAAGCTTCCTTTCTAGGTGCTCTGTTCTCTCTTGCTCTATTGTCATACTTTGTTGTCTGTTGTGAAAGGATTTATGGTGAAAAGGTGAAATTATCCTGAAATTTGTTGTGAAGGTCTGTGTTCAGCGTACTCAATCGAGCAGTGTCTGATCTATGTATGAAACTAGAAGAACTAATCTTGCTCCACTAGCAGGTGGAGCTCTATGTGAATGAAAAAAACATCCAGCTGTGGTTGCACAGGCTTCCATGTAGGAGCAGAGGAAACTCTTATTTGTCTCTCCCTGCAGAAACCATCTTGGGACGAAAGTGTCATTAGGGATTCAGCAGAGAATAGGCCTCATGACAGCATCCACTGTCAGCCCAAGCACAGATATCAAGAAGTTGTTCAATATCTTTTGATACCAAGATTATAGAATTAGTAGCTCTAGTTTTTCTACTTCTTGCTCTGCCTCTGCCCTTGTTGTAGTGAATCAACGCAAGTTAAATCTGGCCATTACTGGAGCAAAGGTGTTTGCATGATTCAGCCAAACAGTAGCTGGTATTATGATGTGTGTTCAGACTTGTTTGTGGAGGCATTATGGAGAAATATCTTCTGGGACATTTCTTCATACACTGTTATTGTCCATGTAGCAAAAGGGAAAGATTTTTCACTAAGTGAGTTCAAATTTCAAACTCAAATAAATAGTTACGCATCTGTCAGCTGCCTCACTCCACAAGTTTATACCTCACAGAAATTTTATAATGACTAAAGAACTACTAATTGTGCTTAGAGATACCTGTATTTATATAAAAGTAATGCTTAGATTTTCAGAAATGCAGGATACTCAGTGTGCTGCAAAAGCCAAAGGAATTTGCTCTCTGGCCTTGAAAATCTTGTCATTTTGACTTCAATGCTTCAGAATTAGAGTTATCGGAGCTTGTACATTCCACCCGCCTTTGTACTCTCAGTTTAGATGGGCAAAGATGGCACAAATTTCAGACCAGTTCTGCCTAGTTTCTGATGTGTCTGCCTTTCCACGTCATGCTAAACAGTGACTACTGCTTCTGTTCTACTGTCATTAATGGATGTCATAAGCAAGATTAACAAAGTGAATAAAGTATTTCAGAGTGAGAGTCCAGTGATTTAATGAATCTCACTTTTAAAACATATTTTGTTGCTTGTGACACTTACATCTTCCACTCCTAACTTAATGTCAGTTTCTGTCAGTACTAGCAGGGGATCTGTATGAATCACTGAATAATTCCCTTTCTTAACTCCCTGTATAATCTGAGTTTGGAAGAAGTGGTTCCATTAATCAGGATTTTCAGTAACAGTCATATTGTCTCAATAGAGATTTTTCAAGTGATTTTTTTATGATAAGGTTTTATAAAGTGTAAACATGTACTTAAGCATTAAAGACTCTGTCTAAATTCAGCACAGATGATACAATACACCTACCAAACTGTGGAGCACAGCAGCCTATTCTGTTCATCTCCTATTCCAGGGAACTTTTGACAACAGTGCCCTAAGTCACCATGGAAGTTTATTCAACTTAAATGTTTTGAATTATAGCAATTGTAACTTTTTAGAGGTTACTTAAGTTGTTATGCCAGCTTTTAGAAGACATAATTGTTATGGAGTTCAAGTTGTAGTTTTGATAGATCATCAGACAGCAATTTGGAACATTCCCAGAGCTGTAAATGACAAAAAACGAAAGTAGAGAACACCTACTGTCTGTTTACCTGCAATAAAATCCTTGCACTGTCCTATATTAGAGGTGGTCCAAGCTAAATATATGCAGTCTTATCTGATCTACATAGCTTTGAGCATGTCTAGTACAAGATAATAGTTAGATTTCTTTAATGATCAAATATATGTATTTGAAGGGCAAAGTCTGCTTTCCATAGAAACCTATGGACCATAATTTCTTCCTGCTATGATTACAATCTCGGCATTATACAAAGAGTAAGTCACCTGTCCCCTATTGCTGGAGAATGGAGACACCCAGACTGTGGGAACTGGGAAGATAGTTTGGCAGTCATTCAAAAAAAAGAAAGAAAAAAAAAAGACTTTTTTGAAAAAGACAAGCTCGTGCCAACTTCTGGGGAAAAAATCCCAATAGTTCCTGGCCTTTAGAAAAGCCAATGTAATTTCTGGATAAGAGATAATTCTATTCTCAGAATAATAATATTCTATGATGTAAAGTAAATATTTCTCTATTAAATGCTAGAAGGGGAATTTTCTATAACAAATATACGGCTTTCAGATTGTGTAAGCCCAGCATACACTAACATAAAAATGGCAAGTAGAATCATAAATCTTCTGGTCAAGTAGTTTTCTTTGTCGTAGACATAAAGTCTATGTGCAGCCATTTGAGCTGCACAAAGGTTTTGAAGACACTGCTATGACTTTGGCAAGGTGACACAGGACTCTCCTGGCCTAACATCTCAGGGCGGCTAGGAAAGGCTGGGGCATTTCAGATAGTGCTAGTATTGTGTTTAGGGAAGAGAATCCAGTCACGAGTTGCCTCTGGCTGATTCTTGTGACACACTGATTTCATTGATTGGTTTGCCAGCTAGTCCAACCAAAAGCTCTGCTTTCATTGGTGTACTGCTGGCTATTAAATCATATCTCATGTCATGAATATGGGACTGCAATGAATCTCAAGAATATAGGCCAAATTGTTTGCGCACGTGGACTACAATGAACCCAATCAAAAAGTAACTACCAACAATGTTGGCAATATCCCACTGTGTGATCACATCCAAGGAGAAAGGTTACTTGTACTCTGGAATGTTGTGTTTGGTTAGTTATTAATTTTTTTTTTAATCTTTGTGAAGAAACACATAGACAAATGATTTACAGCTTCTTCCAGCATAAAACTTTCATTCAATTTACTGACATAGAATGACATAAGTCCGACCTAAAGTCCATGTGGCCCTTGGTCTTGTGTTTTAGCACCGCCAAAGTCATGCAGCAAAGCATCTCATAGCTTGATTACAACTTGCATGGTGAACCACTACCTTTCATTTGTTCCTCTTTGATCTTGTATTGAATAGGGGAACTCAGTAGGTTTAGACTGGGAGAAATATTATTCATTAAAGTGTAGAAAGCACTATCACATAGTTACATAACATATCATGTAGTTCTCCAAGGTGTGGAGTGGCTAGCAGTGAAAAGATAAAAAGAAGTAACAATCAAATCGTTGACCAAAAGAAAGGAAAAAAATAGATAGAATTTAACATTTTCCAATAAAATATTAACAATAAAAATATGTAAACTTCCATGTACAATATCTATAATATCCGAGTGTTGTATAATCCACTATTTGAAAGAATAGTACAGTCCACTAAAGTTATAGTGCTTGAATTGCCCATCTTTATTTAGGTGAAATGTGTAACAGTAGTGATGCAGGATGGGGAAAAAAAGTCACAGAATGAAAATAGCAGGAAGCTGTAATAAATAGGAACATGGGCTGTCAGGCAAAGGAAATAATTTCTACACTAGGCTAAAAGGAATCCTAGGCTGAAAGTGAATATGAATGTTATTGGATGGGAGATGACTGGAGTGGTCATGAACAGCTAGTTTAAGCAACAGTTAGAATTTCCTATAAAAAGGGAGGGGAGTCAGGCATTCATAGATATGAGAACACAGAGAAGTTAAAGGAATTATTGACATTAATGGCAATGCTTGGAGCAAGGAGCAAGTCTCAACAGATAAGGCCCGACCCGTAGGACAAGCAAATTGCTCAAGATAGCAAGTAATCTTTTTAAGAGATGAGACCTTTTTAACAATACACAAGGTTTAGAGAGAAAAGAAAAGACTCCCAGGAAGCGTGGTAGTGAAGATGATCCATGCAATCCAAGACTGAAAGAGGGAAACAGAAAGGAAAAAAAAAGGGTAAAGTATGTGTTAAATGAATGAATGGTGTGGAAAATAAAGCAATGATTACCAACATGTTTGAAAAAGTAGAAACTTTTCACCCAGGGTGGTATCTCCAAAGCCTATCTAAGCATATTTCAGACTGTACTTATAGACATGGGAAGAGGATAAATGCTATCATTTTCCAGAGAAGTTATCACAATTCACTTCTAGCTTAATCATTTAAAAGAAAATCAGAAATGTAATGGTACCTAAATATGAGAATGTATTTAGTACACTCCCATTTGGGAGAAAACTTTTTTGCTTTGCTTGAAACCAGACAATTCCACTGATCTCAGTCTTACAGCTCCAATTAAATTCTGTTTAAGTTAGGCAAATCTGAGCAATTAGCACGTGAATTAACTAGAGACAAACTCTTTGTGGGTTAGTGGAGAAATGAATGGCAGGAAGATTATTAGCATAGACTTTAGTGTCTAAACCAGAAAATTAATGGAAATTAAAAAAAAAAATAAAAAGGAAAACCACAAAAATTTGCTATGTGAAGGTAGCACTGAAAAGCTGTATTCCAAATAAAAGTGAACAAACCCTACTTAGACATTGTCTTTTTTCATGAGACTCAAAGACATTCTCTAAGGCAGGCAAACATTGTAACCTAAAATGTTAAGGTCTGAAAGTGCTGTTCACAAAACTTTCAAATATACCATTCTATGTTGGAATGTCTTGAGCCAGCCAGCTGAGGCAGAAGAGCTGAAGGATGCATTCAAAAGAAGTAAATGAGCCAGTAACCTTGGATATCATGGCATTATAGCAATGGGAATGGGTGCCCTTCATTCACGTGACAGGATGAATGGCTGAAGCTTGTTCAAGTTCACACAGCTCTTTACATCTCACAGAGAGATGACTATTCTGAGAATAGAATTCTCTCTTATCCAGAAATTACTTGGATTTTTCTAAAGGCCAGAAACTCTTGCTCCAACCATATGTCCAAACACAAATATCATCAATGATAATTATAGCATGCTCTTTAATTCAGAAAGTATGTTACATATAACTAATGCATCGTAAGATTAATCTCATGATATGTTCTGTATCACCCATCAGTTAATCAGGCAACAAAGCCTCCACTGCCAGATGGTTCAGATGATGCCTGATACATGAATTAACTGAGCTCAGTGAGTTTTTCAAGCATCTGTGTAGTCTCAATGAAAACAATAAGACCATTTCTCTTTATTTCTATGGCACAAATCCATTGTGCATATATCAGAAGCTTAGCATACAAAAACAAGTGCTAATTCAGTCCTAGTTTTTTCTGTGATACTATTCATCAGAAAAGGTAGGACTTAATGAAGAAAGGAGTTTTTTGTGCCTTACAAAATGATTTGCCGGTACTAGGATATGTTTCTCAGTGAATAATCAGAACTGGTCATATACGCACCAGTGCATTCCGCCCTGGGTAGAAAATCCTGTCAATTAAATAATTTGTTTTGAAAAGCACAAACTCAAATTTTCCAAAGGGCACTGTAGTAAAAATTTTGTCCTTAAAGTTGTGGTGCTATCTGGAAAAAAACAACAAGCTTTTGCTTGGTTCTACCCACAGAGTATTTTTTCTGGATCAATCAATTTTGTCCTACCTTCACATTTCTTGAAAAATATGTGAAGGATTTTGTATCACCATAGTCATCCCTTATCTCTGTGATCTACAAAGCAGGTATTAATTACAGGAATTATAATGTACTCTGAACATATTAAAGCGTAACCTAAGGTGGCTTGTTTTTTAGTGAATGTTTTCCAGCTTTGGGAATTATTCTCACCAACTCTTCAGTGAGAAGGTTGTTTGTTTCCAGAGCTAAGTCTGTCTTTACCTTCAGAGCTGCCTTCAAGTACATGAAGAACTTCACTTAAAATCAGGGGAGCTGCCTGCTGAGAGAAAAAAATTTTACAGGTAAGACAAGGAGGCCTTAAACTGTAATCCCCAGTAAGAAGTTTGTAGTGTCTGGCTAAGCAGATTTTTTCAGCAGCGTTTGCTTCATCGAGGTCTCAGCTTAGTGAAAGTATTGCATTTGGTCTTAAAAATAAGTAGTGTCATTTTCTCTTTGCAATGAATTCTTTCATCCAATCATATTCCTGTATGCAAATATACCATAGCTGGTACAGATAAAAAAGCACAAATAAAGCTAAGAGCTCAGTAAGGACAAAAATCACTGTGCTTCCCTTATACCTCATTTCACCTGTGTTTCAGGAGCGTCCTCAAACTCCTCAACTGAAAATATGAAGAAGCAAGGTTCAGACAGCAATCCTGCTCCAGTTTTGCCAGCGCTGCCAGAACCACTCAAAGATCTGAAAATTAAGTACACCAAGGTTAGTAGCATTTGTGGTTCTTAATTTTTCTTATGCATTCAGTTCAGACAATAGGATGTACTCATTTTAATCTTCTATGAACCATGGAAGCAACTGTAAATCAGTGCTTAAAATGTTTATTCTGACTTGTTTCTAATATTATACATATTAGCAATTAATATTCAGTGATCCTTTTAACGTAAGTATTTCAGGAAGTGTGCAAGTGTGATAGAACCATTTCATATGTCACTTGGAGTGGATGTTGTTTTTCTCCTGAAACAAACTTTCTGCAGTGATAATTTTCTCAGAAAGTATAAATGGAGCAAAGAAGGAAAAGTTTCTATTATTATATTATTTTTCAGAACAGCAAGAACAAATTAAAATGTTAGCGTATTGCATTGTATTACAATCAGATTTAAATAATTATACCAAATAAGCTTATGTGGAAAGGGATGTATGAAAATGAAACTAAAATAAAATTCATTCCATTCATATATTTTTCTTAGAGATAGGGAATCTGTTTTTCAGCTTAAACGAGTAGCTATCAATAAAACAGATAGTCTACCATCGCTAATTACTCAATATTATCATAAACTTTTTGTAATAGCAAATTCTTTCCATATGCAGTTAGAAATACACAGATAAAGAAGGTCTGAATCCAGACTTGTGTTCCGAGCTTGAAAAGACCATTTGCCTGTTTTATATCATAGTAGGCAGATATCTGCAAGAACTTTGAACAAACTGTTGGCAGAAAATATTGAAACTCTGCCTTCTGAAACGTTCAGGTACTACAATTGATCAGAAAGGATCTCTTGTCTTTGGACACTCCTCGGTTACTGTTCAATTTTTTTTCTCATTACCACTGCACTGGAAATAAATTTTATTTTCTAGAACCACTGCTTATTTTCTTTTCCAAAAGCAAGGTGTTTAGCGGTTATCTAGATTAGTCCTTTCAAATTCCATTCTATCCTATTTTTTCACTGAAAAAACCTAACCAGATTTCAATGCATGTCTTTCTTGACTGAATCACACAGGACTTTACTTTGTAAATATTTAACAGGCTACGAAAACCATGTAGTTCTGCCTAGAGAGTGATAGCTCTCTACTGCTCTTCCTGTCTCAAAAAAAAAAAAAAAAAGCTTAATTCAGAGAAGGTACTTTAGTACCTAGGTCACAGTGGTGTTCCAGAAACTACAATGTTATTTGTTTGACTTTTTTATTTTTCCAAAGGAAAAAAACTAATATGAGCAAAATGCCAGCTCACAAATTTGCTGTAACTGAATATGCAAGACATAAATTCCAGTGAACATTTCTACCCTAATATTTAGTTAGTAAAAATCTATTCCATTAATACAAAAAGCAACCACAAGACAGCCAGCATGGCTGAAATGTCTATAGGGCACAGTTAAGGAGAGTGTCACATAGCAAATGCATGGCCCTTCACCAGCTTCGTTGCCCTCCTCTGGACACGCTCCAGCACCTCCATGTCCTTCTTCTAGTGAGGGGCCCAAAACGGAACACAGGATTCAAGGTGCGGCCTCACCAGTGCCAAGTACAGGGGCACGATCACCTCCCTGCTCCTGCTGGCCACACTAGTTCTGATACAGGCCAGGATGCCGTTGGCCTTCTTGGCCACCTGAGCAAAAGAAATTTCACAGCAGGTATTCTATATCAATATATTTGTTTAAAGCTTACAATTTCAATCTTTAGTGGTTCCTTAAATAATTTCATGTATTTTAGCTGTATTGCTTAAAGAATAAAGTAAGACTCCATGACATATTTCGAAATTAGTAAATCAAAACTGATAGCACTTGAAATGAACCTCCTCTTGGGCCACAAATCACTTTCAGGTTTAGCTGTAACTGTAAGATTCACTGCCATCATCAAACTGAAGAGTATCTGAATGACTCTCATAATCTGTAAGAGCAGATGTGAATAGAGGGGAACAATTTTTTAGCACTGTGCATCACCTCACCTGAGTGATGCTGAATTGCCTCCAGCATGCGGGAACCCAGCCACAGCCCCGGTGCCTCTTCACTGTTCTTGGCCTCTAAAAAAACACTGGTGGTGTCATTCCCTGGTTTACTGTCTGCACTAGAAAGCTTGTGAGCAGTCAGCTGAGCAGCTGTTGAAATTTGGTGATCACTTTTAGCTCTGTAAAATAGGCAGCTGGGCTCATTTGAAGAGCATTGTCAAGAAAAGCTTTATCACAGCAAGAGTTGCAGGCTATCTAGGGGCAGATTTATGGTGGGAAGAGTTTATGCTTTTTCTTGTACTATATGTTTGGAAGAGTTTCTGGTATCTAAAGAGAAGATAGCTTAGACATTTCATTCCATATTTATAAAGCTACCCTTAATAGCTAAGTTTGGGATAGTCCACAGTTTAGATAGTTCTATTGCTTTTCTTGGCTACATCTCTGTAGTATGGATTATAGTTTATAACAATAATAGTGAATTACATAAAAATTTTTCCCTGATGAAGAATACATTTATAGACAGATACTGGGTATGGGATCATGTATAGGATCTTTGCAACATCAGAAATGAAGTATTTTCTTCTCTAAACTGCACTTTTAAGTCACTTCTACAGAAGCACTGAGGCCTGAAACCCTGTACAGTCTTCGCACAATACTGAACCCACAAAAAGGGGATCCTTATTCTAAGGAAGATGCAGCAAGAAGTTATGTTTCATAAGGTGATGACACCTAATGTAGAGGCCCTAAAATCTATTTCAGCAGGGCTATGGTGTGCTCCATCTGAGACAAAGTTGTCCAGAGTCAAATACTTTCTTTCCTCATGCAGCACAGACACAAATATGGCACTTCCCATCTAGCAGATATTTTATAAAATGAACAGACAGTCTTTCCAAAATATTCAAGGACTGAAGGGGAAAAAACCACTGGGATGACAAAGAAAGGCAAAGATCTTGTCTCCCTGTTCTCTGCTCAGGTCATTTGAGTGACCAAATCAACTGTCTAAGTGACAGAAATACTGAAGTCTTGCAGGTAACTTCAATCCCAAATGGTGAAAGGTATCAGGTTATCTGAACTGACATAAATCATTTTAGAGAATCAAGATTTTATCGCACTCTGACACTGGGAAATAAAACCAGTCAGAAGGTTTTTGACTGCAATAGACTGTTACCTGGGCTCTATTTTAGATACTAAGCTTTAGTAGCATACAGTCTCATCTACAAGAAAAGTGTATTTCCAGGTCTAGTGCAAAGAAGTTTGAAAGTCATTAATTCTTTGGGCTGTTGAAATAAAAAACATTCTCTCTCCTAACCAGTGAAATAATGGTTACGAAATGTCTGCAACAAGATTTCTAAATCCTTGCAAAATAAATTTGCAGCCTTAAACCTCATGGGCCATAGTCAGTCATCACAGACAACCCCCTGCACAGCACATGCCATGGAAGGGTAGGTCTTTTGCTAAGGTCTAAGCTGCCAGTGGAGTTCTGACTGACCGACAAAACACTGTAGCCTATTGCAAGATGATCCCAAATGTTTTTTTTTCATCAGGACAAGGGAGTTGCCAGAGGCTGCTCTTGGCTGGTACTTCAATGTTGCCTGGATTTAGAGATCAACATCCTGTTTGTTTGCAGCATGTGCTCCACAGCATTAAGTGAGCATGGTTGCATGCATGTTTATGAGTGCAGCTGCCTGCAGTATATGTAACACTGCTTGCATGGAGAGTTTTGACTTTTTCCTTCTCTTTCCTGTCTTTCATACCTGCATATGCAAGACTGCTATCTGGCTTATAAAAGACATCTGGATAGTTTGATATAATGTTGTGTATATATTTAATATAATGAAGTTATGTTTTAAATGGGAATGGTATTAGAAACATTAATAAGAAAGATATTCTAAGCTAATATTATGGGTGACATTGGTTGGTGCAATAAATGTAGTATTTAAACAAATACTTTTACAACTTCCAAAAATGGTATGTTTTGCTATTATTCCTTTCACAGACAGATATGAATTTGGCATACTGCAACATCATAGCAGTGTTATGTTAATATTTACCTTTTACTTTGTCTCTTTTCTTGGCAATGTAGCTAGTTGCTAAAGATGGCTTTTTTCACATTAACCATTTAACTGCTGTCTTTGCCCTTTCACAACAGTCAGAATTTTGTGTGGATATTCCTACAATCAACTTCATCACATATCTGAAATTTCCAGGGACATACATATTTATTTCCCTGACAGCTTTTGTTAAATCAGGAGTTTGCTCATCAGTCCTGATGGTAGGAGGCAGCAATGACACTCTATATATGATGCCCGCCATATAGAAACCATATAGAAACAAGCTGAAACATACAGGAAAATATTAATAGCAAGTTGTTACCATGTCCATTTAGAGATAATATTATTATTGATCTTGATATTTATTATTATTGATCTGATATTTATTTATCAGATAGTCAGTGTAAGCAATTTCAATACTATGCAAAAAATCTGTTCCCTGAAAGCTGTCACGTTTTCATAACTTATGTGGTTGTGGTAGTAGGGTTTAAATCCCAGGTCTGTGTGACAAAAAGCATTTATCCTGCAGTTTTGGTGTCTTGACTTTGTCCTGCCAAGTCAACCATCATTTGCTTTGATTTGCCTGCCCCGAAGTATTTTCTGGTTTCCAATTTAAATGTTCCTGCCACTCTGAACAGCAACAGTGGTTCCTTTATCCTAGTCGAGAGCAAACAGGAATCACATCCTGTCTGCTAGTTGGTCTCACAGCTAAGCTCCAGTGACTAAAGGTGGGGCAAGATGCCATGACCTTAAAGATAGGCACGGTTTCAGTACAAAAGAGCTGGTACAGTCAGTCAGAGCCTGCTATCGTCTCCAATGTGTGGTCTGCCATGTGTGCCAGCAATGAAGCAGCATTGGGAGAGAGCAAGAAGGGAGGGCACGAGCCCATCAGCATCAGGAAGGTGGGCTCAGGCATTGGGAGGGCGGCTTAGGGTGGCAACCTCGTTTCAGCACTGACCCAAACCCAAAGATCACAGAGATGGTTAGAGAGAGGATGACAGGTACTGTTAACATTGGACTGTATACATTATCATGTCCACTTTAAAGAACAACCAACACTTGGTTGCAACATAGCCTCCTCTTTTCAACATCTGTACCATGTATCAGATATTTCCAATGGGGTTTTTCTTTCTGTTTCAAGGCTAACCTATGCAGTCAGAAATAAAAAGTTAACCGACTTTGACAATTTTACCAGCAGTGGCTCAGAGATGGCAGGCTCTAGGGTGGCATAGATCTTGTGCACCTACAGGTAAGGGCCAGGTTCTATTTTGCATTTGTGAACAGATATAAGTACCTCAAATTTCACCCAGAGGTCCTTAGCCTTCACTCTGCTTGTCCTCTAAATTTTCACAGCTATGTAATATCTTATAACTTCTCAGTAATTACGACTACAGTAGAGCATATTTTTAGTAGATTGTTTTATTCTCTGTCACTCAGCAATTGCTGAATCAATTCATTTTGTATCATCTTTAATATGACAGAAGAGAAAATTCAAATATATTATAGTTGTTTTAATAATCGTATAAAGTACATCTTTTAAAAGACAACATTTACCTTTTCAGAATAGTGTGTATGGTGCCATATTTTCCCTACACAATTGAAAAATATTGATTTTTCAGGAAAAATTGCAGTGGTTTGTTTCTTTGTTTGTTTGCTTGTTTGTTTTAATGGAAAAGAAGACTACTTTCTACAGATTTCATCAACAGCTTTATTAATATTCAGTAACCAACAACCTAGAGAGATGTAGGACTGCTCACTCCTGAAACCTTCTTTGGACTAGGTTTAAGGGATATATAGCACAACTAAAATTAGGACACCTGAGCTTGAAAGGAAGGAAAGTGCCATACCAAACAGACAACAAAATTAATAGTAAAAGTAAAGAAGACATGGTGGGAATTTTGTGCTGTCTTTGGAGAAAGTATTCTTGTATGGCGCTGATGTCATTTAGACTTTATAAGGATTTCAAACATTTAATTATTCCTTCAGCTGTAACAGTACCTTTGCCAATTACTTATTCCCATACCAAAGGGCCTAGATTTGAATTTCTGGGGTAATTATTCCAGAAAAGGTTACAGATCATAAAAATTCAATATGGGAAACAATAATGCCCATGTTGTTTTGTTTAGGTCTTGTTCTAAGTGCACCAGCAATGTTGCAATCAAGAGTTGACGGTATTTGTTCCAGTCATGCAAAGTAAATTCAATACAAAATGTGTTTTCAGCCAGTATGAGAGTTTAATCTTTGAATAAGGACACAGCTCCTAACAATTATTAGATGAATTTTGGGTATCAATTTCATTGCTGCTGGGTAAGCTGTTATGATTAACTTTGGTGTAGGCCAGCTGCTGTGCAATTGTTGTTCTTTTGTGCTTCTCAATTGTTAGCTATATGTTTGGCACTCTATGAAAAAATTAAAATAGAAAGATATTAAATAATAAGACAGGATATTCTAGCAAGATTGAGGAAAGCACAATTTTAGCTTGTTTTCTTGGTTTTAATGTTAGACTTTTTCCTGTCCTTGTCAGGTAAAAGTCAGGATAAAACAGTTAAATGAGCAATGCATGCTGGCCTGGTTTTCCTGGTATATGGATGTTCCACACAAAGGCAACAGATCAATAAAAGGGGTTAGACGATGTCTGGGAGGATAGAAAATCAAGAGTGGTGGTGTCTGCTAAGGGAAATCAATGTAGAGACATAACAGAGATCCTCACAGTTGGAAAGAAGTATGAAGAACTATCAAAATGGACACAAGTAATATTAATTTGTAATACTCCTTGCAGTTCAAACAATAATAGTCAGACATTGGCAGTAATAGTCAGAATGACAGGAGTATGTTTGCATTTTATGCCTAAAGGCTGAATGGGAGTCAGGGAAGTGTCACCAATGTCAGGGTGACAAAAGATTTGATAGCTGTGACCGTTAAATTGGAGGTAATCAGGGTACTGACAGAAATTACTGAATAAATAATGAATAAGATCAAATGGTTAGGATCACCTTAAGCAGAAGATACTGATTATAAAGCAATGACAGCTAAAATAGTTACCCAAGGATCATCTCACCAAAGCCTGAAGTCATACTACGCCAGTAGTTTCACCATTCAAAAACAGGAATTGCAGCATGTGCTGAAGACAAAAACCAGAGAGGTTTGAATTCTTGGTGTTTTGCAGAGAAACTTTCAGATAGGGAGGGGAGATACATGACCATCAGCTGTAATCCTGCCGAGCAATGAGGGCATATACATTGTCAGGACTCACATTTGCTGTATGTTTGTATGATTATATTCACATGTTAAGTGCAGGATTGCAGTAATATGGCACAACCCCCCTTCTGGCACCCATAATATAACCCCTGGGAAATAACAGCATTGTGATGTGAAAATGTTCAGATTGAGAGCCTGCAAATAGTCTTTCCAAAGTAGGAACAGGAACTAGCTTTGAATACTATGATCAGAAGTGCCACCGTTTCCTATATATTTTCATCTAGGCCCTCGACCCCATCTAGGTAAGAGAAAGACCCTCCATTATTACCAACCCTGGGAGCACAGGAAACCCAGGTAGTTTCAGGTAGCTCATTTAGGGCTGTAACTCCCTTGTGCATCACAGACTTGAGTTTGAGAGAGGAAGGACGCCTTTGTAACAGTATCTTTTTATTATATGAATCAAAGTGAAAATATCATGTAGAGAGAGAAAGTTTGCCTCTCCAAAGGAAGTTAGTTTCAAAACGCTGTTCCTGGTTAAGTGCATATGTGATTACTCATCTCTTCAGAATAATGTAGAAAGAGGTATTCCATTTTTAATTCAGGTACGTATCAATTAGGCAGCTCTCAGCTATGAAAGATAGATTTATTCCTTGAAACAGATAACAGACAGCAGCTATATATATGTGAATAATATTTTTTGCACTATTTCTTCCTCTGCAGATATTTATAAACAATGAGTGGCATGATTCGGTCAGTGGTAAAAAATTTGAAGTCTTTAACCCTGCTAATGAAGAGAAAATCTGTGAGGTTGAAGAAGGCGACAAGGTAGGGTTTTCTTTCTTGCTCTTAACCCTAGCTTTAAATTCAGTTCTGCGTCTTAAAAGCAGAAAGGCAAGCATCCATCTGTGTTGATGAAAAACACCACCTCAGAGGTGTACTTACTTCATTCCCTATACCTGCTTCTGCAAACATAATTCTAGCTTTTTTACTAAGCCTTAATATTGTTTGTAAACAGACGTTGAAAAACGACTTTACTCGGGATCTTGCTCATATGACGAAAGTTCTGAAGAAATATTTTTTGTTAATAATATTGATCCTTTTTGTTATCTTTGATCAGTGATATCTAATAATTTATTTGGGGTTTTTTGTTATTTTTTTCCTAGCTCTTCCTTACACAGTGATGTAATCTGTTCATTACACACTTATACAGGGTTTTTCATTATAGATAACCTGAAGTGGATAAATACTGATATTTCCCCACACAGACTCTGCGAAGATGATCATTACCATCAGCATTTTTAGCTATCAGTATGTCTTCTCAGTACTGTCCCCTTCAAATATTTGGTTTTGTGAAAGATATATTGGAACATAGTCCTAAAAAAGACTCTGAAGCTGAAGGTAACCCTCAGCTAAAACTTAACCTAAAAATAGACACTAATTCCACCAAAACTGATTTCCTTACAGCATGTTGAATTGATGAATTCAAGCAGAGGACTAAAAAGTTTGTTAACACCTGTAAACAACCATTTATTTTTTATATTTATGAGGTTTCTTAGTGGAAAATTAGAAATAGATGCCATGTAATGAAAAATATAGTGAAAACCTAAGCCTTCAAATAAGCAGCTCTGTATTTTTGTTATATTATGTATTCTTCTGCTGAAAAGGATTTGCCTAGTGCTACCATATAGTTTAAATGTAAGTTATCAAGTAGGGGGGATAGTTTTTTAAATAGAACAGACCACGTTGCTTAAACAGTTTTAAAACCGATGACCAAAGAATTTTTACAAACTCTGAGAAAGTAAGTATGAGAAGTGAATGTTCTATTTCCAATTCACAGGTATAAAAAAAGTAATGAGTATAACTGAAAATAAAATTGGTTTTATAATTACTGTTTTGGTTCTTGCAAATATTTATTTCATTTCCTACACTTTCCTCTTCAAAGTCAGATTTTTACATCCAAAAGTGAGAAAATTTTCTCACATTTCTCACAAAATGACATCTGATGTTCATTTTAGTCAAGAAATACCCACATCTAGTATGATTTGTATAACAAGTGTGTTTTAAATTTAACAGATGTCTGTTAAGCACCTTTTTATCCATGAGAACTACTATAAACTTATAAGCCATTTATCTATTATAAGTTCATCAAAAATTTACTGCCAATATAATAAGCATAATCTCTTTCAGAATATTTTAATTTACTGTATGAAGATTGACTCTGAAATTAAATGCTGTTTTGAGAATACATAGAAACCCAGTTCATTTAACATCATGTGCTCATTGAATCTTAGTTACTTTGTTCTGTAATTTCACCATTAATCTCCTAACAAACTTTGACTCAAATGCTACCTGTCTAGCACATGAGCAATAGTGACCACACATTGTTAAAAAGGCCGTACTGAAGACACAATTTAAACTTTTTGTTAGACAAAGATGGCTGAGAAAGTCTGCATGAATCTGTCTTTTGATAATTTCATATACCTAATCATGAGTTTTTCAAACACCTTGTTCTTGCTTTTCTTTAGTCCCAGTTACCTGTATATAGTGCTCAGGGTCACCGAGATTATTTCAGGCTCTTTTTGTCCTCAGCCAAAAAATTTCATAGCATGCTTTTAACTTCTGAATCGTGTCCCACTAGAACCATACATGCTTTTGATGTAAAATGCTACTTCTTCCACCTCTTCTATGTTCAATGTTTAAAAAACAAATTACATTGCAAATCAGGTTGGCCTGATATTTGATCATCCTCAAATTAAGTTACTCATGACCTGCAACTGTTCACTTACCACTCAGAATTTTTGTAGCTTTCATTCCTTACAAGCAATCTCATTAAATAAAAAGATAATACTGTTCGATACACAGGTTTGCTTTCTCTCCAATAATTTTGCAAACTAATGTGTAATGACAACTGCTATTAACTAAATTGCCAAGTGAAATGTACAAATCTAGTAAATTACACAGTCATTGTGAACCTAATATTCTAGAGCCTAGTCTTTAGATAATGAGCCAAGAGAATTTAGGAATTTAATTTGTGTGTACAATAGGGTTGACAAAGGGCTGTACACTGCCTTGCAGTGGTATTTAAAAAAACACAAGTGGAGATTACAAAGCACAGACACATACGTGGGTGGGAACTGTTTTCCTTTTAGTTTGATGGCTCTTTTAAGCTACATTCGCTAATCCTAAAGGCCCCTAGTAATAATAAAGCAGCTCAACAAATGGTCAGTGGGATGTAAAGTAAATGTACTCCTGTAAAAAGTCTAAACTAGCTCTGAAAGGAGCTATTAGTCTTTATACTCATGGTGTAGATTTATGTACCCAAATTAAATTTCATACAGTTGAAGAACATCTTTTTCTTCTTACTTTTTATTCACAGTCATATATTACTTTATACAGTTATTCTTGGTTTTAATTATTTCTGCACTTGTAGTAGAAAGAACACATGGTACTGTATTTAGTTTTAATTTACATCATTCACACAAGTACAACTTATGGTTTCCCCTGGTTCTTTTCCCGTAAAGGCCAAGGCGTACCCCCCAAGTCATATTGCAATGCTGTAGAATATTTATGATAGAAAGAGGTGAGAAAAAAATATAATGAATTAAATATCCTTCGAATGCAGTTTTCTGGGTCACAGATAAGTGATGAGGTATTTGACGACATTGTGACAGATTCTGAAGAAAACCAATTCTTTTTAATTTGGTAGATTTCACCTACCTGATATAGGTGACTGGTCAGTATTGCCCATAAGTAATGACTGTACTATTTGTAGAGATGCTTCCTATCTTTTCCCAAACTTCCTGGAAAGAACATCGGGTAGTTCAGTGGGCCTCCTGCCTAGCAGGTCTGTAGTGGGCTTTCCAAAACACTTACCCACCCCGCTCCAGGCTTTTAAAAATTAGTTGTTGGCTACCAACATCAGTTAAAGATTCAAGATCTGGTTCAGATTTAGAACAATTGACTTTGGTGCTGACTTAGTCAACTTTGCTGACTTAGTCAACCTTGATAGTGATTTCCCCAGAGGAGACTAACAACCAGCACTACAAAAAAGAGTTTGAAAGAAATCCTTTAAACAATGCATGCAAATTGCTCAGGGAAATGTGCCATGTATAGATTCCTCCTTTTTTTTCTTGAAATTTGTTTTTAATTTCTAACAAAAAAATAGAATAAACCTTCTTTTTATGTCATTGTTTTCCTGGGAAAACTTTTACAAGAACTGTGAAATATAGAAGAATTCCAAGTACTAAAAGCCTTTTCTCAAGAGATTTTTAACTGGGTTTTTTATATCCTGGAACACCCTTGCACAGAAAAGAGTTTTATATAATTCATTATAGATTTTCCTGCTATAGCGAAAGCCAAATGATAAATAATAAATTATGCTATAAAAACCATTAATGGACTGACAAATTAGCTTGCTTAATGCAAAGACAATGCTTAGACTTCAGAATTTAGGCTTAGCATTTTAAACCTGGTCATTTCATTTTATGAAACATTCTAAGGAACAGATTTTTCTAACCTGGTCTTCATCAACCACCAGATACTTTTAGATAATGTTGAGTACTTAAATATTTAACCTACAGCTTTGGGCATCTCTTTGTACATAAAAGAGATTAAATTGCATCAGCAGTGTAATTGGTGGGTGTGTCCCCAATTACAGACACTAAAAGGCAGAGGGTTTGAAAATCTAAATTTTAAAAATAGGGTTCCTTAATAAGTTTTTATTTTAGAAGCTTTGAGAACCCGTCTGTTTCTTGTATAACTTCACATTACTGAAATAATAACAAAAGTCTTTGAAAAAAAATAACCCATGTATCTAAAATTACTGTACTAATTATGATTAGATTGGGGTTGGTGTCTCTTATTTATCTTGCAAAACACCTTGCACATTTAACAACCAACAAGACTGATGACAGAATCAATTACTGATTATAAAAGTTTCTCTGTTTTCCCCACAGGCAGATGTAGACAAGGCTGTTAAAGCAGCTAGGAAAGCCTTTGAACTTGGGTCACCCTGGCGTACAATGGATGCTTCAGAACGAGGAAGGCTCTTGAATAAACTAGCTGACTTAGTTGAAAGAGATCGGCTGATTTTAGCTGTGAGTATGATACATGTACAAAAAGACTGCGGAAAAAGCCTATGTCCTGATTTTTAAAGAAAGATATAAGCAAGCATAAGATGCTAAAAACTTGGAAAGTCAAGCTGTCTCAATACTTGTTTTTCATCTGTATTGCAAATAGACCTCATTAAACTGGTTTGCACGCTGGTCTATTAACACCCCACATCCACAGAGTACTTGAGTATTTGATTAGCTTTAAGATGATACTTAAGCCGCCTACAGTTGATGCAATTTCAGTTGTTGATTCTTAAGGACACACTAACGTAGACCACATGCTTAATATTTGTCTAAACTAAGGCCGGAATCAAGGCCTAAATTCAAAGTCTGGCTCAGCACTTACAGATGGTAGAAGTCAGAACTGGGACAAATTTTGAATTTCATGGCTATGTATTTTGTTATCCTATACCACACCTATAACTGGTCATTCATTAACTCCAGCTTGCAATTGGCAATGAGTGAAAAACCTTAACCAGAACCAAAGGCAGCAATGAATTACTTATTAGTAGGAAGAACATGGGGGGATGAGGAATGATGTCCCGTCCTTACCAATTGCTGTGTATTGGCTATTTTCCACTCTTAACAGCAGACACATAAGTTGTAGCACCACCACCTGCGGATTGTGCACTAAGGCAAGAAAGAACATTTAAGATAGGAATGCACCACTAATATGATAAAGTTTAATACCCCCCCCCATCTTGTTTTAAACCCCACATATGATGCTACCATTGAGACGATCTCTTTGCTATTTCAAGCACCATCTGGAATTAACGTTTAGGCAGGATAACTGTTTGCACTGTCCTGAAGATGAACCCTGGTTTTCTGCCAACAGTCTGAAAAATTTAAAAGAGCAGGAGGAGTATCCAACATTCAGGATCATCACTCAGACTGATCTAGTCACAATTTGAAGTATTTAGCCATTAGCTACAAACCACACCATTGATAAGCTCATAAAATTTAAAGCTTCAAAATATGTAAAACCTGCAAAGAATCTATTGCCCATTCTATTGTCCTTATGGCTCTAGTATAGGAAGATATTTGCATGCGTCCCAAACAGGTTTTTAAAAGAGAAATGAAAATTCAAAGGGACTGAGGTTGTTTCCTTGAACTCCAAAGTCTGCAACTGTCAAATTTATGCTTTTCCTCAATGAAATTATTTCTCTAAATGAATCTTGTCACCTTGATAGGGACTGATAATCACCTAGTTTCTCAGAAGAAAACTTGGGTGGCTAGAACTTGTCTTCACTAATCCTTAACAATGCTAGATTTATTGGAGTTGAGAGAGACAAAATTTTATGAGACTTACATTTCTAATAGGAAAAGTATGCCCCCTTGTCAGTTAAATACTGGATGAGCTGGCATTTGCTTCTTTATTGTACAGCCTAAGGCATTACACATGCAAAGAGGATGGAGAAATAATCTTTTTTCCACAGGAAAGCTGAAACATTAAGTTAGTTTTTCTTCCCACTTGCCATTTCCATACCATGAAAGTATTGCTTTTCTCTGGGCCCCCTCCCAAGTTTCTATCTTACTGACTGTGTTTTTATTTCCTACACCTTATTCACATTATTGACTACTTTTCCCTTTTAGATAAGGTGTGTTTGAATGAAGTGCTTTTCAGACTTCGTCAAAATGAAGAGAGGTTTTCTTCATTCACAGCTTATCTTAACTGCAGAACTAGTACTATAGAATAGCATATAGCCTTGTAAACACTAGAGGTGAAAATAAATCCCCAAAGCTCATTGCAGACATTTTCCTGTGTTCGTGCATCTGGCCAGGATCAAAATTATTCCATTTCAGTGTTTCATATAATGATGAAATGCTTCTCCTAAAGCTCAACAGGGCTATAGGTAGGAAGAATAAGTCAAAGCAGGGTACTCAAAGAGCCACTGAGAATTTTGTTTCTTAGGTTTCAGTCTATTGTGGTGTTCAAAGCTATGGAGTTTGTAAGTTTGAGGCCAGGGAAGAATTTTCTCCTATGTTCAAATAGAACACAGTGCCGGATGTATTGCCTGGAATGGCAAGGGCATATATCATTTAATCAGTACCTTGTTACTGAAAGCCATGAAGCGTTGCTGGCTTCTCTGTCTGTTCTGTTCTATTCCCAGGTATGATATCTGCAATGTGTCCAGTTAACTAAAACTGCAGACTTCACAGGGGAGTTGTTGGTTAAACTTTGTACTTGCAGGATCAGTCTGTAGACTCAGCCTGAAATACTAAAGAACTGTGGAATACAAAATAACAAATTTAGAAAAGAAAATAATATTTCTAAGATCTGACTAGATCTTGAAACTATAGTTTTGGGTTTTCCTACTAAATATCCTAACAGGATTGTTCACAAAGCTGAAGGTCCCCAGTGTCTCTGTGCTGGAAAACATGAGAGAAAAATTCTAGCAGTGTCAAGAAGATGTTCACAGTATTTAAGAACTGCACATCGTCTTTAACTAGATGTCCCAAAAATTAGGGGTATTGAAATTACATTAATCCAAACCACACTCCCTAGATTTGGCTGGAAATCAACCCTATTTAGTGCTGGTGTCTCTGTGGGATCATTAAAGTACTGTGGGTGGAACAGAAAAGTTATAGACGTTGAATGAGTATTTGCTGACTATTATTCTAAAGGTTTATATCTGCCTGGCATGGAGATCCATGGTGTGGAGAGTCAGGCCTGGCTTCAAATAAGACTAGGTAGTTCTCTCAGTTAGTAGTTAGCCAATAAAAGAGAGTCTCTTCTATATAAATATTTAGTTTCATAGTCAATTTTTCTCAGTTAAGAGTTCTTGATGGCTCAGATCTTTCCTTTGAACATCAAACACTCAAGGTATTTTTGGGGTATTTTATTCCCTGCTTTGAGTCTTCTTGCTCATATAGGTTGCTAATCATACATTTATTAAGCACCTAGAAAGATGTTCCTTAATAATTAAACAGCACAGGATCCTAAGTTAATGGGACAGTTATTTCCAGGAAACTACTCTCTACCTTGAGTGTCAGGGCTGAGGAAGGCCACTCATTTTATTTGCATCAGTTATTTGCACAGAATCCTAGCTGATCTTTTCATCTACACTTGTAGAATATTTAATATAAACTAAAGCAGTATAACTGATTCAGATGGGAGAAATGTTACTGTTTTTACAGAACATGTCACCATTACAAATGTGCCATGATCATGTTATCTGCATAGTTCACTGTGAATAAACCATCATGAAAATTTCTCATTTGTAAATTGCTACCTTGGGTTTTTCAAATGCTAAGTATCCTTCAGAAGAGAATTAATCTAAACGTTTGTTCTAAAGCTGAAAACCTCTGAACTTAACAACCAAAAGCTAAATGACAAAGTACAAGCATAAGAATCATTATCAGTATTTGATATTAACTTTGTAATTGCTGTTGTCTGCAGACAATAGAAGCCATTGATGGGGGGAAACTCTTTTCTACTGCCTACCTAATGGATTTAGGTGCCTGTATCAAAACGTTACGTTACTGTGCAGGCTGGGCTGATAAAATCCATGGTCGTACTATTCCAATGGGTGAGTAGTTTTGAGATAACAAAAGTACAGAACTGAAGCCAATGTGATCAGTACAAGACTGCTTTTTTCTAAAAGTTGTGTAACACAAAAAATATCACTAATGGAAAATATTTTAAATAGTTCTTAGTATAGCTTATTTAGGATTTATCATAGTGCTCATTTTAAACATTTAGTGCAGGTATTCACATTTATTTTATGTTCTCTACGCCACTAATAAGTACTGTTTATTGACCAAAAGATTTTAACCTGTATGTACATCTAAGAAGTCTGGTAGATTACTTCTGCGTAGCAATGTATAGTTTATGCAATGGTACAGTAATGAAAACCAGGTATTTGCTTATTAAAGCTAAGATTAACACAAACAGTAATAATTGTTTCAGTTATTGGATAATGTATTAGGAAGAGTACTAAAAGATAGGAATGAGGAAACTTTCCTTTATTTTGCTGAAATTTCATTCCGTTCCCTCTCCCATTAAGCAACTCTATGAAAACATTGTTCCTAGTTGCCTTCTTTTGGAAGGACAAAGAAAAGAATGGTAATAAAGAAGGAATTAAGGAAAACTAAAGTGATAAATACTTCCAACTTTTTGCATCACGTAGATCTCTATACTAGGCTTAATGGAACACATGTTTATTTGAATCTAAGAGAATTTTGTACTTAATGGATTTGATTTAAGCTAAAATCTAATATTAAAAAAATGTCTGATACATACCTAGGATTGCAAGTAGCTTTTAAAAGAGCACTTTCAAAAAAAAAGGTGATAGAAGAAAAAAGAAATGAGGAATGCTCATTGGTGTGCTGTGCATACCATATTGAGAAGCAAAGTTATCACTGCAAAAAGTCAGTCAGACTGGCAGAATCAAACCTTGGAGCTATGAAGAAAGTAGATATTGAATCCAGATGTACTTCATGGTTGGTTTTTTGCATAAGATTTTGAAAATATCATTTATAAGTAAAATTGTATCCAGCTAAGTTTGGTATCCAACTTTATCTTCTTTCTGATTTAACTGTTTCTCACAAATGCTTTGTCTGAATGTCTAATTTATTTCTTCTTTCCCTAGATGGAAACTTTTTTACATTTACAAGACATGAGCCTATTGGTGTGTGTGGCCAAATTATTCCTGTAAGTTGGAGCCACCTATGTAAAACACAAATGTTCCTGTTATAAATGGAAATGTTTTGAAATTTTGTTTATTGCAAGTGCATTTGTGAAACATTACCAGTCAAAAACTTTCAGGTTTGAAGGATAGAGACTATCCTGAGTACTCATCAAATTCTGCAACATGGAGTTTTTGATGAGTCAGTCCAGTCCATCTTTGTCTCTCTCCTCCCTGTATATGAAGGGAGAATAAATCTCAAAAGATTGACTGATGGATTAGTTTGAAAGACAGAATTGTGTTTTGCTGGAACTGAAAGAATTAGAAATGCACAAATAGGAGAGGGTAATATTTACAACCTATAAACAATAAGCTCTTCAGGACGTGGAACATCTGTTCTGCTCTGTACAGCATCCAAACAGGTGGATCTTTATTTATGAATAAGACTTATTCAGGGTGTTGATCGTACAAGTAACAAAACAAAGAATGTGTCCAGTAAGCACAGTGATACAGAGCCATATGTTCCCAAGCTCCTGTTCTGAGCATCTAAATTCCCACTTTTGAAGACACTTATTTTAAATGAAATTCAAAAGGCCTGTCTGAGCCTGACCATCCAAAACACTGAGGAACACAACCTTTAAATTTATTTGTGAGGTCTATACAGCTTCAGTGTGTTGCTGTGAAAATGATTATATGCACTAGACACTCCTAAACCACCCACCTCTTTGCACATGGTAGGTGTGAGCAGCCTGACCTGACCTGCTCCACAGCTTACGAGATTCTGAAATAGTCAGCTTGTCTATCAGGTTTGCTCAGATCTGTGGGTCCCACACACGTTCCTGATGTCTTTCAGTTGAGCTTGCAGATTTGCTATCTCTTTAAACCACGACATTGATTTAGAGAACATCACAACATCACTGGAACACATTTAAATCCAGACTCCAGGAGAGCTTGGGAACTTGCCAGTTTAGATTCTCTTGTAGGTCAGGCACAAGATATTTCAAGTAAAGCACTCAGAGTCAAGATATGCCAAAGAACTAGAAACCCTAGATGTGACCACTTCTAAATAAAATTTCATCGTGGAAGTACAAGCAGTTAGTACAAACACTGGCTTCCCTTACAAAATGTTCAAGGACTTCTGAATATATCTTCATTTTCTCTCCATTGAAATGTGAACCCACCAAGCTGCAGGTTTTTACGTAAACCAAAAACTTTGAGGCCTATGTGAACATTGCAAAACACTTTTGCTAGCTCATCATTTCCGTTTCCCTTCCACTCACACGGTTCCACTTTAATGACAAAGATCCAGAAAATCCTGTAATCCCTTGCTTTGTGTTATTTGTGCTCCTGTTATTTTGGGGGATGGGGTGAGACTGAAATGAGATAAGAAGAGAGACAAAGAACAGTTGCATGTATACTCTCCCAAGCCTTTTTGACATAATAGGTAACTGTTAACTGCCTTTTTCCCCACTTTCATAAAGGTAGGCACACTGCGTCTTTTGTGCTGAGGCTCATGGGCTCAATGCTTCCAAAACTATTAGAAATATTCTCAAAGGGGCAACCCATTTTTCCCCCAGCCACATTGTCTCTTGTACTGCTGAATATGGGGTCCAAAGGAGTCAGCTGCTCTGCAGTCTGGCTGGACTGACCACAATGGAGAGCTGCCAGTGAAATATCCAGGGAAGAGTGCAGGGGCAGTGTTACATGTTATTACCTTGTCTCCCTTAGAAAACTGAATTGATGACAGATGTGATCATTTAAGATAGCAAAACTCCCAATTTCACCACTAATCCAGCAACTTTCTGTAAGGCTTTGTTAGAGGAGTACGCTTATTGTCTCTTGAGCTTTTAACTAAAACCTTGGATCCTCTGGACTCACATATACCAAAATCACTGGTCTTTGTACAACATGGCTTGCCAGTTGCTTTTTCAAAATATCTTCATTCTCAAAAGAGTTCAACAAAGAGTTCAACCACCCAGTTGACAATTGTTATCATAGAAAAAGTAAAGGCATTTTGGTGATGTATTAGAAATAGGATACACCTTCTCATCTGTCTTTCAGTGGAACTTCCCATTAGTTATGTTCATCTGGAAGATCGCCCCTGCCCTTTGTTGTGGAAACACGGTGGTTGTCAAACCAGCAGAACAAACTCCACTGACTGCCCTTTACATGGGATCCTTGATTAAAGAGGTAAGTCGTTAACAACAGAGTTTTTTGCCCTTCTCAGAAATGTAAGAGTATACTGCAGCTGGAATGCCACAGAGGTAATATAAGCCAGGCTGTCCTCTGCAAGTACTTCTCATTGCATGTCTAGCCTTGTACTATGGAACTTACCTTACTGTAAACCAGTGAAGCAAATCCAGGGCAAAAGCACGCATATCTTTCAACCTAGTCCACACACATAAAAAAACCCACAATAGCAATTTAGTAAACTCCATTCCTTGGCAAACATATTTGTATTACAAAAGCACAGTACCTTTCAAAGTCAAAACCAAACAAGGAGTAAAGAACAGAGTACCTAGAGGTGGGTGGCAATGACTTTATTATCATAGTTATCACAGAAAAAGACCTGTTTGTACAGCTAATTATTATTATTTTTTAATTGAACAAACTTTTCACCCACCTAGGTTTATTATTAACAGGGAGCTGTAATATTGAACTGGTAATTGCGGCCAAACTTGTCAACTCTCTTTACACAGAAACTGGGAGAATACACTTTGTGCTCTTGAACACAAGCAGTGTGGTAACTTCTCCAGTGTCTCCAAAGTTACGTTGACTATTGTGCCCAGCCCAGCAAACACCCAAAGAACAGTTAAATAGTTTAGCTATCTTGCTTCCCAACAAAATCAACAAATGTAATCTAACATGTTTGAAGAGTTGGCACAGATGTCAATAATCACCAGTGCAGTAACCTCGCAGAGTGTTAATGGAAATGACTTGGCACATTTTATTATTCTGCTTCAAAATAATGATTCAGCAGAGCATACTGACTGGTTATGCATTAATATTTCACAGAAACTAAATGACTATCAGGAAGGAGACAAGTCCTGCTGTTATTGCATCACATAGTAAATGCTATTAAGTAATATTGGGGAGGAGGAATTGCTTTAAAAAAATATCAGAGATACCTTCTGCATTCGTTTTTAACAATAAGTATCAGAAAGTATATTTCTCTGAGAAAGGAACGTTACAGGGAAAGTAAATCAGTTCTGCTCGGAGTCTAATGAAATATCTGATATTCTGATTTCCTGAAAGGACAGCTCATAAGTGGGAATGTGATCAGTGGTCCATTTTTTATGCACACTTACAACGGTTACAGAGTGGTAATGACCGGTATAACGCTAGAGCATTTTTAGTAAAAGGCAGGATGATTCTCATTTTACGCATTCAGTCAGTGTTCAACTGGATGGGAAGCTTAAGTATATTATTGTTAAATATCTTTGGTATATTATCTGGTAGATATTGTGGAGCTTTAAAAAAAGACAAATATTCATTTTGTCAAGTCCTTAAAGATTTATTCACCCAAATCTAGCTGAGTTTTAATTTACATCCAGATTACCTAAATAAAGTTGGAGCCCAAATCCCTGATAGTGATCAAAACCTCAGTGATCACTTCAGTAGCTGCTTTAGACTTATTGTGAAACTATCTGAAAATCTAATTTAACTTTCTACTTCTCAAATGTCCACACTAAAAAAATAATATAGTCACTTTTGGTAATCCTCACTATCCTTTTTAATAATCCTCACAAGGCTCCTTTGCTAATATGTAAAGAATAGCTTCTAATACAGCCATGGAATTTAAATGCCTGAAGTGAGACAGTGTGAATTAGTCCCTCAAAAAATATTCTTACTTTACTCTACAAATTAAGTATGAAACACAATGCTAAGCAAATAGAAGGAACCTCATTGTCTCATCAGTTCTGGGGCAAATATTAATCTGGAATATTAAATGAGCATAAAAAGTAGTGATAGAATGTATCTGAGCATGAACCTGTAAGGAACCAAAGTTGCTTGAACAAAAGTAATTGTCTGGTGTTCATAACACAGGACATGAAGTTAGGAGCTGTAACTCACCAGCTGAAATTCGCCATTTTCCAAATGAAAATGGAATCTTTGCATGTAATTGCAAAGTTCTGTTTAATACTAAAAAGAGACTCATTTAAGTGATAATACAGGAGATGCATCTTTTTGGTCTTTTAATTCTATGCTTGCTCTGCAAGTACTATTGAGATCCCATAGCTGTTTCATAAGCCAACAGGAAATCCAGCCGCACTTTACACATCCATGGGAGATTGCCTGACAAGCTGTTGGAAGAAAATAACTTATTTTGCCTATGAATGGAACATAACTAATACAGAATTGGTGGGAAACAATAGGTTTGATTTGGCCCACAGGAAAAGCCTCTTTAAATAGAAAATTTGCAAGATACTGGAACTGTGCATATCTCAGGTATCCAGATTTTTCATGCTTGGTAGCTGATCTGCCTCTTTTGTGCTGTAAACTCTTGTGTTGCCCACTCTGTATTTTCAACCCAAGTCCAGAGGAAGAAGTAAAGACTTTGAGTTTGAAGTACTATTTCCATCATTTTTCTTAATAGAATTTCAGTGTAAGTCAGCAGATCATTAATTGAATTCCATCCAGCATGAGGGTTAGTGAGCAGAAGTCAGCAAGCACACAGGATGATTTAAACAGCTTTAACAAAGTAGACATGAAACTAAGCAATCTTTTCCTTTACATATCTGACTGGGGGAGAAAAGAAGAGAGAAATTTATTCCTTGGCAATGACACTGAAAAAGAACTAAAATAAAATGTTCTTTCTTTAGAAAAAGAGCCAGTTCAATAGCCTAAAAGACAGGTGAGGGAAAGAGGGCGTAAATCATATGAGAATGAACACATTTGGGACTCTAGGGCTGAGAATAACTTTATGACTGAGAAAATGTGGCTGGAGAACTGAAAAGGGAAGTAAGACTGTATGAGACATGTTCTTCTAGTCATTATCCTTCCACAAATTTACACGGTTCTCTCTTCCAATTCAGGCAGGATTTCCATCTGGAGTTGTGAACATTGTGCCAGGCTTTGGACCCACCGCTGGAGCAGCAATTTCTCACCACATGGATGTAGATAAAGTAGCTTTCACAGGCTCTACAGAGGTACTATAATGAATGCAAGAAAATATAAACAGGAAATGATTTAATGTCTAACTTGTTCTATGTAACTATTTTAACTTTTTTCTTTCTTTTGGCTGCTGGTTTGTTAAACAAAGTCTGTTTAATGATTTGTTGGTTATTATTAACTTTAAACATATTTAAACAATGTTTGTATTTCAGGAAAACCCTTCAAACAAAGGAACTCCATGAGATACACTAGGTTCTAGTATATCAAGGCTATTTTTAGTCTTGTCCTTTAAAAAGAAAACATTTTCCTAACTTTTGGGTTGCTTCTTTTTTTAAGAATAATTATTTTAAAAAATGCGAAAAGTGAAACAGGCTGTGCTCCATTCTCTTTAATTTTAATAACAACAGGATGGTAGGAAGGTACTTCATAAATCATTCCTGGTTCTGCACACACTTAGGTGAGGTGATGGCTTTTTGGTATTTGAATGACACTGATGATCATCTGGGTGGTCTTAAAGGTATGTTTGAATACGTATCAATTTAATAATTGAAAGGAAGGCTACTGTTAATTTTCCCTAACCTTCACTCTGAAGAACTATGAGAGATATGATTGAAGATTTCTCAATGCAGGCACTATATAACTATATCCTTTACACAGTACATTATAATTATATTATTTGTCTGTATGCATGCTACATGGAAGACCTACCAGCTGGTGTCTTAACTTCTTGGATGTACAGTCCAAAGACAAATATCATTGCCTCGTGTCAAGGATCTTGCCTAAGTGCAAGAGCTATGTTTACTCTTAGAAACCTTTAGCTCTAAAGTAATGGGAAAACCACCCCAAACCCTGACATCTGTGAAATATCCCACAAATGTTCCCAATGGACAGTAACAACTACAATTCCCAGTGCCCCACGTCCCTCCAAAGGCATGTGGACCAGAGAGTGTTTTCATAGACTTTGGTGACAGTTCTCTTCTTCTGACAGTGTAATTTAGCAGCGAGCAATGAAGGCAGGAAGGCTGGCAGAGGGCGGAAGCTATCTGATGGTTGCTAAACATGAGCATTTATAGACCAAAGCCACAAGGACTACAGACAGGTTTTCCCTTCACAGTTTTTCCAGGACAATTCATATTAAGTAGTTCCTTTAATTATGCCATCAATAGATGGGTAGAAAGAAGCAGGGTAGAGGTTTTATTTCCTCTTCTTCTTTTTTCTAAGGGAGAAACTGGAATAAGGAAGAGTTGGCCATGCAAACAGAGTAGATATCTACTTTTTATCTCATACACTTCGTGCATCAAAGAGCTTTCCCATGTATAAAACAGAGGAATTTCAACCTAATGGGAGTAGCTGGCAGAGCAGAAATCAGTGCCTACCTTAGATTACAGGTACAAGCAAGTAGAGTGGTGGTAACCAGACATCTTTGGCAGTTAACATGAGCGTGTCCAGGGGGAAACTCTTCCAGAAAGCATTCCCGGTTCTTAGACTGCAAGTCACCTGCACACTGACTCTTCTTTTTTTTTTCTTTTTTTTTTTTAGTTTATTTTTCATTTTTACAATTACTGGGATAGTAGATAACTGTGAACTGATTTTCACTTTTAAGGAACTCAGAGAATTGTTATTGAGGTCATAATAAACTTTTTGAGTTGAAGCTGTCCTCTCTCTACCTTTTAGGTTGGCAAATTGATTAAAGAAGCGGCAGGGAAGAGCAATCTGAAGAGAGTTACATTGGAACTTGGAGGAAAAAGTCCTAACATTATATTTGCGGATGCAGACTGTTAGTAGCATTTTTACTATATAAACCTACTACTTTTGCAAGTCCCATATTCTTTTTCTTTTCTTTCTCAGTAAATTATTTGTACCTATTTAATGAAGGAGTGAATTTTAATGTTTTCTGGTGACATCATAGTTTTAAGTTAGATTGCCACCAAAAATTGGTGTCCCCTGAATGGATACGAACCTCTGACAACCTGTCCACTCTCACTGTAATTAAGGATCATCTTAATGAAACATGAATGCAGAACCAAAAGCAGCTAGATGGGTCTTATACAGGTTTGTTAACTTTCTAGCTGAGTACTCCTCTTGGTACTGCTGATAGGGCAAATAACGTTGAATCCACATTCCACATAGAACAGCTGAATATGTGTTTGTCTAGGTGTACCATGCTACTTTTGATAACAGTAGTTTTGGACATAAGTAAATGCATGAATATCTGTGTTTTAAAGGGCCATAAAAATAAAAAAGTGTTAAAAAGGGAAATGAGATGGAATGACAATTGTTTGTAAAGAATTTATGATATGACCCTTCAAGTTTATAATCTGATGAGCTCTGCATTTCTTTGCAGTGGACACCGCTGTGGAATTTGCACATATTGGTCTGTTTTACCACCAGGGACAGTGTTGTATAGCAGGATCTAGGATTTTTGTGGAAGAGCCTATTTATGATGAGTTTGTTCGTCGGAGCATTGAACGAGCAAAGAAGTATACTCTTGGGAATCCTCTGTTGCCTGGTGTACAGCAAGGTCCTCAAGTAAGTAATGTTACATGCTTCCAATATAACTGTGACATGACATCACAGTTTAACGTACTTCTAAACTTATTGTTGCATTAGTTTCAAGGCTAAATACAGTTGTCTATTGGTTAGTCTGGAGGACCAGGAGGAAGAAACTGGAGTGATGGTTGTTTGTGCCACTATCATAGGCCTAAGGGTGAGGTTTCTTTCTCTTTTCTAGTTCCTTTTATTATGGAATGGGAACAAGTATATAGAACTGAAATGCTTTGAGAAAGCTCCAATGCAACAGCTACAAAAGCACAAGTACGATCACCCGTGTTAGAGATTGCTAACATTATGTTCAAATAGTGCCAATGTAAGTGAGTAGCTTGAGGAAATAAAATTTAATAGTGTCTTTTCTCCTTTTTCAAGGTACTAGTTGTTTCATTATGCTGCTCTCAGTTTTAGAATATTACACAATCAAAATGCATAATTTTCTACTTTTTCCTGCTTATGTTAAAAGGTTATGCCAACAGCTTCCCCATTAAATGAATTTTAAAATGCAAAATTAAAAATCATAGCTATCACAATGCTGTGGATTCAGCAGATCACATTAGAGCATTGTTAAATTAGTTTTCATCTAGAGTCTTATTCCCGTATCAGCTTGTACTACAGGATATATACTTTCTTGGCAGAGCTATGATGCATATATTCGATTGTCACAGAATAAAGGAACTGTATTAGAGACAAAGCAAAAGCTGGAGATAAAGAAACTCCCACACATTTGATAATGTAATGTGTTCTTCATTGGTTACCACAGTCATTTTATGTAATCAAAGACACCAGGTACACTGGAAAACTGCATTCCAAGCCACACAAGCTTTGGAGAATTTAAAAATAGTAAGGGTGCTATTTTGATATCCCACAATGTGTCTTGCTAATAAACTAATATGTTCAGCTGAATAAATTTAAATGCCAGAGGACAGGAAGATTGAAACAAGTAAACTCCAGGTGTCTGGTGTACAGCTAATACAAAACTAATAATACAGGAATAACTAATAATAAAAATACAGGAATACACTCTAGTGTTATTGTGGCTTTACTGAGTTGAAATTCATGCTAACAATTTAAATGAGAGATGAAAGTAACTTTTACTAAAGAAAAAGGAAGCTTAAACCTCTGAAAAAAAGCATTGTTGAAAACATTTGAAAGAGCATGAAGACTCTTTTCTCTTCCAGTCTCATCATTTGCCTTTCTTAATCTCTTTTTCTTCTTAGCAAGCTTTAGCAGAAATCTTAACTTTTTCACAGGTTAGCAAAGTTTCTCCTTTTAGAACAGGTATGATGCCATTTAATGGAAAATTGTAACCATGCAGTTTAGGTGCATTTCTTTTGTGGTAATTATATTAAATATCTCTCTTTGTCTTCAAATTCCTTGTGTTTTGGGCAATTCTTTCTAGAAACAAAAAACGATAGCTTGTATCAGGCATATTCACTATGCTCTCTTGTCATAGAAGCTCCTTGAAAGCCATATTTGTCCTCCAGTTCACAAGCCCTCTGGGGCAGCATCTGCCTCAGGCAGCAAGTTTGGGTAACGCTTTGCACAGTGGGCACCAAAGAAGAGCCAAAGACCCTAGTGGAATTCAAAAGATCATATATATGCTAATTCACACATTATTAAGAAAAATAATGATGATAATAATAAAGGAACGACTGACAGCAACATGAGCTGTATCATCTAAACCTTGCCTTCTCTTCAAGATGTTTATGCCCAAGAGATATTTGGCCACCAGAGTAGCAGAAATTTTATGTCTTCAGCATGCAGTAAGGCAATTGTTTGAAAGCAAAATGACAAAGGGAGCGCAGCAAACTAAAAATCACCTCCTTATCAATATCCTTATAAATTCATATCCTTTTAAATATAAGCTTTTGTCATAGCTTTAGCTGAATAGCTGTTTAGTCTAATATGCATCCAGGATTCCCCAGAACATTTGAAAATATTGTTGTGTTCTATGATCATAGTAAAACTTATTGCTTAAACTGAAATGTGACCTTTCTATTGCACGAATAAGACAATAAGATACACACCTACTCTGCTGACTGATGGGTATGATCAGAGAGAAGAAGCTTCTGTGCAAGAGTCCCCCTAGAAGTAATCTCAGTAACTTCATGAGCCAGTGCTTGAAGGGCTGAACTCTGAAAGAGTGAAGGAAAGAATCACGAAAATGGAAGAAATAAAAAAAAAGAAAAAAGACGGTGTTAGAGGCCTCTACCAAACAAGCTTTACCATTGAGTTTTTCTTGACATAAATGTTATCTTGTGTACAATTTCCCTTCAGAACTGAAGTGGTGATTGGTTGATTTGGAGAGGGGAGGAAAGGAAACGATGTGTGAACTGTTTCTAGTCCCCATTTACACTATTTCCTTTTATGCACTTTGGCACTGAAAACTGGAAGGGGTTAGAGAAATATAAGCCCCTATTGTAGTGCCACCATAAACTCCTTTTCCAGCCAAAGACCATGCATTTTGCTATACTATAGAGCCAAACTGCAATATGCTTGTCATATGTTGAATTTGTTGGTAGGCTTAGGAAAGTGGAGGGGCAGAGACTGGCTTCATACCATGAACAATCTGCTATCTATGTTTCTCAAACCACAAATGTAAGTTTCTTTACTCCACTAATAAATCAGAATTAACTGAAAACAGCATTGAGTTTCAGTTATATTTTATTGTTGCTTTTTAACTTCCTTTAATAGTTTAGGAAAACAATATGGCCTATCTACCAGACCCAGTGAAATACAGAAGAGTCTTGCTGGCTAGATCAAGCACTCTGCTATTTTTGCAGCACGAAGCTCAGCAATTTTTATTTTGATGAACCATTTGCAGTTGGCAAGAGTACTGGGAGAAGTGTAAAACACATTCATTTTATAGATTTTTTTTATTATTTTACTAAAGAAAACCAGGATATCAGTCCCTCTACAGCTGATTCTCCTATGCTAAAATTTTTGATTACTGGTCTATTTGAGAAAAGCCTGCAAAGTTTTGAGAAGCTAGTGACAAGAATATTTGCAGGGCTCTCCAGCTGTTCTACTTCAACACATGCAATTGAACAAAGCTGCAACATTGTTAGGTTTTATTAATGAGTTAGAAGAACATTTGTTATCTGTGTGTGCTGTTTTCATTCCTGTAATATCTTTTCATTTAGATTGATAAAGAGCAGTATCGAAAAATCCTGGAGCTAATTGAGAGTGGGAAAAAAGAAGGAGCCAAACTGGAATGTGGAGGAGGTCCATGGGGAGACAAAGGTTATTTCATCCAGCCCACAGTTTTTTCTAATGTTACAGATGATATGCGCATTGCCAAAGAAGAGGTAAAGATATTCTTGGCAGTCTGTACGCTCACTGGAGATTGTCTGTTTAAATATCTGTACAAAATATCCATTTGGAATGTCAAGTGGCTACATAAAACGCTCTCAGTAAATCTGTTGTTCCATCCTGGTGGTGTTAAAAATGCTTTTCTTGGTTTCTGATGCCCATTTCACCAACTTAGTGAAGGTGAGGGAGAGGAATATGATGCTGGCTGCCAGCAAAGGCTCCAGCTTAAGCTGGCAGTAGATAAGAAAAGCTGAGGTTCGAGTTGTTTACATCACCCCATACTGCCCATGTCTCACATATCAGAGTCACGGTAACCTGTAACAGAGAAACAAACCTTGAAGGCACAGCTTGTGAATATTTTGCACTGCCTAAGGAGCCACTTAAACTGTGGTTTGGACACAGTAAGCACTATGCAGCTATTTTGCAATAAGAGAAAATAGTTAGGTTGTGCTTCCACAGGCGTTTTGTGGGTGGCAACTACAGCAAAGCAAAGTTTTGCCTCTGCAGGATTATTTAACCTAGATCAGTTTACAAATGTGTCTACACAGCGTTAAAGAAGCTTTTACTGACCCAACTAAGGTGGCAGTGCCAGGGCAGCAGTGGTCATCTGCAAGAAACAGGAGAGAGTTAGGAGTGCAGAGCTGCTATGTCATTGAGAAAAACAGTTCTGTAAACACAGTTTCAAAGTCCAGTCATGATCTCTTCTCTGCGTTTTTTTACATTCATTTTGATTAACAACTTCTGCAATTGTGCTGCAATCGGTGTCCATTATACTTCTTCATACCAGAAAGCTCCTTCAAAACTGTTATAAATCTAGGTGTTGCTTTGTATAGCCAGTGATAGTGCTGATGCAGTCTGCTGAACATACCTAATACATTCAGCAAGAGTCAACAGGCTGAGTTAAAATGAACACCAGAGCATCTAGAGTCAATTGTGGTGGGGAGAGAGCTGTAAAACAAGAAAGAGCTATATGAGGAATAATTTGGATTGTTTCTGCTGGTCTGGGGGCCAGGTAGGAAACTGCACAGAAATATGTTTCTTTATGTGAATACAGATCTATTAGTTTCCTTTGGGTCAGCAGTATAAGAACTGCTTTTCTCACGCTATTTTGAGTATATTGAATAATGAAACCCCAGAGAGTCAAGGCAATTTAAAGAATATCCGGGTTCCGAAAGTCACAGACTGGACAGTGGGGGACTGTTCAGTGGTTTTCTGATCTATGTAAATCAATCCCTGCAACTCTATTTAGAAACTAGCACGAAACACTTTCCAGCAAAATCAAGTGGAAAGCTCACGATCTATGGCAATGGGAGTAATTAGATGTGGTAATGCACCCCTGCCCTGCACAGTCTTGGCTCTTGTGGTGGGCATGGCACCTCTGGCTGAGAACACAGAGGGGCAGTAGTGGAAAAGCCGAGCCTGAGGGACCTATTATCTCGCATAACACCCATATGGAAAGCAGCATTAGTTGTTTCACTTGGCATACATGCCCAGTTGTTGTGCAGCTACCTGCAGAGATAAAAGTCTAATATAAAGTTTAGGGGAAGGAAAACTTGAAAGTCTTTCTCAGCTCTAAAACTGGAGCTTACCAAGAAAATAGTAGTTCGTTGGTATAGATATGTAACACATTGTGACTCCATGCTAACTACCTTTATGGTAGGTGCTTTTCATCTTTATTTATTTGTTTTCATCATTTATAATTTTTTTTATTATTATTAGTCATTTTACAATAGGTTATCTTGATTTGCTGCATTCTACAAAAATCTTATGTTTTTGTGAATTTATAATCCTTTTTAGAACTCTGTTCTGAGATGTACACTCCTGACTGAATGAATTCAGGAATAAGATCACCTGACAGAAATAAATTTTAAAAAGATGAATTATTTACAATAGTAAGCTATACTAGTCCACTTCTTATGTTTACATGTGTCTGAAACAGATATTTGGACCTGTTCAACAAATCATGAAGTTTAGAACTATAGATGAAGTTATCAAGAGGGCAAATAATACTACCTATGGCTTAGCAGCAGCAGTTTTTACCAAAGACATTGATAAAGCACTGACGTTTGCAGCTGCTCTTCAGGCTGGAACAGTATGGTAAGTAATGGCTTTTTTAATTCTTCCTTCAGAACTACAGGTGCCAATGGCAGTAACTGTAGGGCATTTTAACACTTTTTTGGATGGTATATTTTATATCTCAATTCCTTGTCATCTTGAGGGAAGTAGATTAATGCCATCCTCCTGTGTCTCTCTCTCTCACCATTCCATACTTAACGTGTTATTAAATAAATATTTCTTGTAAGTCTTCACAAAATTGCGCTGTAAACTTAGTCTGAAAAAGGAAGTTGACTTGCTAAAAAGGAAAGGAGACAAAAGGAAATACAGTGAGAGTGCCACTTCCCTTTTCATTCAGGGTCTAGGGATAGCCCAATACATACTTAATTTGCAGGGATCGTTTCCTGTACTGTGTAAAGAAATTAATTATCTGAAGTTCTGTGGCCATTAACCTGGGCAGAGCATGCACCTGTGATGGAAAAGATTGATAAAAAGTGGTTGAGAAAAGGAAGGAAACACAAGTGATGGAGAACTGCTACAAGTACAAGGACAACTATTTCCAGCGGTGGAAAAGAAAGAGGCAACTTACATGGAGCTGGAAAGGCAAAGGCTGAGAGATGCAAGAGTGAAAGCTTGGAGGAATAGCAGACTGAATCTAATAACTATCACTGACAGACACCTGCATTTCCCTAGTTATCTCAATGCATTAGAAAGAGAACAACCAATTTTACTTGAATGCAAAACCTGTGTCCAATTTACATTTCATACAAAAGAACTCGCAACCAGCACAAATTCCTGCCCAGGCCCTGAAACATACACTTTCTAAGAATAAGTTAACAGTTTTGACTTAGGAGTTGGTATTCTTTCAATGGAAGAAATTTTAAAATAAAGGTGGAATCTTTGATAGAATCATAGAATCATAGAATCATACAGGTTGGAAAAGACCTCTAAGATCATCGTGTCCAACCGTCAACCCAACACCACCATGCCCACTACACCATGTCCCTAAGGGCCTCATCTACACGTCTTTTAAATACCTCCAGGGATGGTGACTCCACCACTTCCCTGGGCAGCCTGTTCCAAGGCCTGACCACTCTTTCAGTAAAGAAATTTCTCCTAATGTTCAATCTAAACCTCCCTTGGCGCAACTTGAGGCCATTTCCACGTCCAGGTGGCATAGCAGGTCATGAACTTCATCCTTTTGAATTATGGGGGGTTTATCCTGCTCATCGTCCCTGTCTTCCAGCTCAGGGGGCTGAGTACCCTGAGGATAACCACTCTGACTACTAAAGACTGAGGCAAAGAAGGCGTTGAGTACCTCAGCCTTTTCCTCGTCCTTGGTGGCAACGTTCCCCCCCGCATCCAATAGAGGATGGAGATGATATTTTTATTCTCAACCACAATGCAGAATATGATTTAACATTGAGTAGAACCAAACAAAACTTCTTAAATATATACTGAAGCAATCCTGAATTTATCTACTGGAAGTGTACCTGCAGAAGACTTAACTGTGAGTAGTCTTTGGTTTGAGAGCTTGTGGACTAGTTAGGAAGGAATTTTATCATAACTATCAGAGAAAGATATGACTGTCACTCTGCTTGAAGACCCTGATCATAAGTGTAGTTTCTGGCAATGCTTTGTTTCTCTGAACCTTGAACAACATGTATTTTTGCAAATATATTACTCAGATATGCTTTGTGAATATCACCATAGGTTTTTCACAGTGTACAGAAAAACACTGATTTTTCAGAAGTGAAAAAAGTTGTTTCACACTGTCAAAAGTAATTTTGCTGTTCTTCCAGGGTTAATTGTTATAGTGCAATGTCTGCTCAGTGTCCTTTTGGAGGATTTAAGATGTCAGGAAATGGACGAGAAATGTAAGTAAACACTTTTAAAAATGTAGATTCACAGGAACTGCAAAATGAAATTCCAAAACCCAAATTTAAACATTCATAACTAGGATGTCCAGTTTGAGATTTTGTCAAATTAGTCTATATAGTATTTAGAGGCTTCATGTTGTCAGAGACAATGTCAAGCAAAGAATTCTTCTATAAAACAAATAAGAAAATTACTTAGATACACACTTTTTCAAAATGACCATTTTTATTTGCTTGCGGTCTACTGATATACAAAACCGGTCATTGTGTTTATGGTTTACAGTTTTTGCATATATATAGAAAGTGTAATTTGCATGAAGATATATATGCGTGTAGTTTGTGGAATCCCCTTTAAATGCTAGGTTTTTGAAAACACAAGACATTTCAAAATCCTTGATTTAAACAGGAGTTTTCAGTTGAAGAGTCTTGTGACAACAATGTTTCTACAGTACATTCCAGCTTGGTCAAAAGTTATGATGAAAATAGTCTTCAGTAGTCTGCAGACCTTTGGTCTTTTCCCAAACTAGAAGTGGAGGAGTATACAGAAATGATAAGCTAATCAAATTCTTTCAAACTTCTAAGGTTTAGTCCAGTTTCAATTTGAATCATGTCCTGTCTTACCTGTATTCATCCTGATCTTCATATTAGCAAGAGAATTGTGTAATGTGTTACATCACAAAACATTTGATATCATACATTATGTAGAGTTATATCTTCCGGGGTTTTTTTGAACTAAATCACAAGCAGTCCTTTGTTAAAAATGCCATATATCTGAGAACAACAAATTATTTTTAAAGCAATGAATAAAAATCAAAACATGTACGTTTTCCTTTTTATTAAATCAAATGCATAATATGTTTAATGAATAATAGAAGTAATTAAAAATATATGTGCAGGTGAAGTGCTTCAGAGCTTCTTTTTCTCTTTTTTCGTATTTTTTTTAAGAGATAAAGGCTAGGGTTTTCATGCTTGCTCATCATTGGACTCAATCTGCTCCTGATGGCAAAGCTCCCACTGACTTCAAAGGAAACAGAGTTATGCCAATGCTGAGAGCTTTAGAATACGTCAAAATGAAAAAAAAACCCACAATAATTTAGGCCATTACTATCAAGGACTGTTTTGCATTTACTGGGTGTCAAAAACTGGGAGACCATCAATTCTGAATTACAGCCTTTTACAGAAATATTTTGGGGATTTATTTGCTGGAAATAACAGGAGAACAATAATAGGCTATGATAAAGATTAATATTCTCTATAACAGTGCATTTTGAAGGAGTTAAGCTTTTGTGCAAATTAAGTGTTTCCTAAAGCTTCATTCAAAATCACAATTAGTCGACCAATAAAAATATTCCTGCTAAAGGGCAAGGAAGGAGTTAGCACCAGTTAGATGTCTGCCATGGAAAAAAGTTTTGTAAACATGTAGCAATTAAATTTAGGAGAGGCGGAAATATGTGTGGCATATTTCCTGCACTGAAATAATCAGGAAGTCAGTGTGCCAAGCCACTGAATTCCCTGATTCCCAAAATAAAATTCCCTGTATAATTCTTGGAATCATAATACCGTTATGAATGTCACATTCATAACTACTGAATGTCACATACTAACAGAATGTCTCTTCAAAAATGAAGAGAATCAGTAAACATTTTCCCACAGAATGAGAGGCCTGAGCACAGATTTCTGTTTTGCATACATATGTGTCTAGTAAGGTGGCAGTGAGAACTGGTTAACATTATACTGTAGCAAACCCTTGTTCTATAAAACAATCAATTATGTCTAAATAGTTTGACTGTTTCAGATGTCAAACATCTAGCTTCATCTCATCATGTAAAACATAAAGGTGGAATCATGTTAAAAACATGTCAGTAAGATTTAAGTGTTTTTCACTGTCTGGGAGATTTCCCAGTGGATTAATTATGTCCCCCATTTACTTGATATGAAGCGTCTTTCTTTGACTATGGAGAAAACTCTTGACCTCAGAGGAAGGCCTTTGCAAATAACTTGTTGAGCAAGTGAAGACCTAACATGTGCCTGATTTGCTACACAGACATCCAGTTCAGAAATGCACTAAATTGATTAAAAGCCATTCTTTTGCACAGAAATGAAATTGTTCTCTCTCCCACTTTTCTCAGGAACCAGTTGCTGTAGCTTTTCAAAAGGCTTCCAGCAGCAGTCTAGCTGCACAGATGTCTTCCCACTATGTCCGGTACACTTAGAATCATAGAATCATAGAATAGTTTGGGTTGGAAGGGACCTTTAAAGATCATCTAGTCCAACCCCCTGCAATGATCAGGGACCTCTTCTACTAGATCAGGTTGCTCAGAGCCCCATCCAACCTGACCTTGAATGTGCCAGGGATGGGGCATCTACCGCCTCTCTGGGCAACCTGTTCCAGTGTTTTGCCACTAGTCTAGAAGTCTAGATCTCAGTAAGTCTCTGTAAACACATTTTATTTTAAGGAATTGTGTTTTACCTAACAGCATTACTAATGTTCCTGAATGGCATGGTTTAACCCCAGCCAGCAACTACATCTGGCCAATTACACAACACCACCGAAAATCCCATCCAGAACATAACTCACGTAAAAAGCATTAGCATAAATATTACTCTTGGTTCTGTTTTATCTAGGGGAGAATATGGCCTTCATGAATACACAGAAGTTAAGACTGTCACAATCAAAATCCCACAGAAGAACTCATAATGCTTCTTGAGGTGCAGAATTTAGCATCTTCAAATGAATCTGAATTCTGAAAAGTTTTATATCCCAAGTTATTCATTAATCTTTTTGCTTTCTGATTGTATAAGAGGTACTTGCTTACATTAGCAATATAAAGAATAATGTAGAAAATTTTAATGTGATTAGCTGAGACAAGGAAACTTTAATATCTGGTACCTAGCTAACTAATTTTGAAATTCATGTTCAGAAAGAACTATTTTGTATTTTCAGTGGAACATCTCTGTAGTGCTATGAAATGTTCCTTTTTCAATATATTCTACAGGTACAGTTTGAATTTATGTGCTCTTCTACACGTTAGATGGCAAGCTCTGTTTGCATTTTCTTTTCTTTGTGGCCTTAACAAAAGCACTTATGAGTAATTAGCAGATAGATACTTTTCTGTGTCTTTCAAAAATAATAGACTTTTTCTAGATATATTTCTTAGACTACTGAATTTGTTCATCATTCTACACAAATGTAATCTGGATAATATTAAACAATATTAAAATCCACCTTCAAAACCTAGCATTGCTCTTTTCATTAGTCTTTTCTATTACACTGGTTTACCACTGGGCACTATGTAGCACATATTTTATATCCTTAAAGAGGCACTTCTGTCTCAATGGTGTGTTTCGGTCATTAGTAGTATACTATATTGGCTATATGGAGACTAAAGTCCCTGATCCTTTGACAGTATTATAAATGGAAAAATATGAACACACAGAACACTGGACAATTTGCAAAGAACCAGCACTTGACTTTGTAGTGATAAGTATATAAAAGAGTCTTAACAGATAACAAGAAAGAAATATTAAAGGGAAAGAAGAGAGGTGAGGGAAGGCAATCTCTTTTGTGATTTATACCTACTCCATTTTTTCTGTACTTGTATGCCTGCATATAACTTCCATGTTTTCCTCCCTCCTCTTTACTCCTCTAGTCCATTGTTTACCTTCATCCTTTTTCCTCATCCTCTCTTTTTCATATAGCTGTTTATTCTCATAAAGGCAGACATATGTGTCTCAAGCTGATCATAACTTCTAAGGTCTCTCGGTCCCTGCAGCTTTGGTGTTTCACAATTCTCTGCCAGCACAGCTCTCAGCACCCTCCGATGGCCACTCACCATCAGCAGCCATCAGATAAGCTCTGGGACAGTGGTCTACAGACACCACGAACAGCAATTACATAGCCTGCTACTGACATGGTCATATCTTCTCTGGACTGAATCCAGAGCCACGATTCAACTCTTGTTAGAGAGGGTCAGTCTTATATACAACCTTATGTACAAGATCTGCCCATTAGTAAGAACATAGCACACCACAAAGTATGGAGAATTTGCACAGTATTGAAAAGAAAGAGGTTTTGTTCATTTGGATATGCTTGTCAATTGTTTTTTTTGGAGGGGCGTTATAAGATGGTTAAAACAAAACCATCAGGCTTTCACTCTATGACTCTTCTCTGTATGCCTTTTTTCATGAAGTTAGGAACTGGACATAAGACTTGTGGCACAGGTATATCTCTCCACAGGCCTCTACATTATCTGTTCTTGAAAGATGTCAGTTCCAAATCCCACATTTATGCCTCCGAAATAATTTCATTAGCCATAGTTGTCAAACAAACCCAATCCTGGTCCCATATCAAGAAACAAGTAACAAAATAATAGAAGAAGGAAAAGAAAGAAGAGTAAATCAAAAGTAAAAATGTACTGTGGTAATAATTAGCAGAGATTGTTCAGCAGAGGAAACTGTACAGAAGAAAGCACAGAAATCAAAATAAATGCCAAATAAAGGGAAAAGGGAAAAAAAATCCTAAAGGAATAAGCTGCAAGGAAGAAAAGAATGGCAAAACACTCCAAAAGAGTTTAAAAGTGGTAATGAACATAGTATTAGAGAAAACTTGGATATAATGAAAGATTAAATATTTAAAAAGAGATGAAAAGCAACATGTAGAGCAGGTATGGGTCTTCTACTGTCCGAATTCTGCTTTTGCTGAAGTCAGTTGTAGAAGTCTCAAGGGAAGATAAGGAAGCCAAATGACACTAAGTCTACATTTGCATTTTGGTTTGGATCAGGGGTGCACTTCTGAAATTCTATTCCTGATCATCCCCACTTACCTTCTTTGGTTCACATGGAAGAGTGATACAGGGGAGCAAAATTGGGTGTCTTTTCGATAACACTAAGCCAGATGGTCACTTGGCCTGTGTTTGGTATGATCCAACTGCCAATAACCATTCAGCTCTTAGAAACAGACTAGGTCTAGTCTGAAGCAACACCCTTCTGAATGTGTACTATATGGGCAGCTGGTTCTCATCTCCTCACAATGTCCTTTGGCAGCACAGGACTGCAAATCCAGTCCTACCAGGCTATGCTGCCTGCAATTGCAAGCACAAGCAAAGAAAGACTTTGAAATATAATCCAAGGAAAGGGAAAACCCAACATAAATAGAGGGGTATAGGAGAAGGATCAAGTCAACCCTTGCATGCATATATGTATTCTTCTTTACAATGCCTAAAATATTTTAATACTGTTCTCAGCAATATTGTAAAACTATTTTAGTTATTCTTTGACAGAGCCTTTCTTTTATTAACAGGTAAAAGAAAAAGGTGAAACACACAACTTTTTAATCAGAGCCAAGTATATCTTTGGGTTAATCTGATGACACACTGAAGTTTTTCCTAAGAGATGCCAATGTAAAGAGATACACCTTTTGGCATCCAGTAAGTTTAAGCAATTCATTATGTGTGTGTTTGCCTAAAGCACTTGAGATATATTTGAAGGAGGCAAACAAGGGCTCAATAAATTGCATAGTCCGGTTTACCTTACAAGAGCATATTTGTTCACAGTGCATGGCAAAGCGTCCAACCCAGAAAAATTTCAGAATATGGTCCCATTCGTTCCTCAACCGCTCAGTTATTAACTCAGAGGTCAGGAGACAATTTCCCTCCACAATGCACACCCTATTAGTACTAATACAATCTCTCTGTGAGTACAAGAAATGTCCTTTCACAATTAAGAGTGTTTGTAACTGTGTTCATAGTATTAAAGACTCCATCTGACAGTGAAATATCTTTGCTATGTCTTTGCATTATATCTGCACATGGGTACAGTGGCTTGTGATCACCCAGTCCGGGCAGGAATAAAGGACGACTTAAACTCTGCAAATATTGCACAGGTAATTAAGGAGGCTCTTTCCTTCTGGTCTTGAATCACTATCATGTTACTCCTGTTACATGCCAAAGCAGTGCCATTGAAATTTACAGGCATGAAACACAAGAAGAGCAATAGTTGATCTCTATGTAAATATTGCTTATAATATTAGTGAGGTTGTAGTCAACATGTCACAGAGAATAAAAATTAACAAGAGAAGTGAACTTGCTGCACTTCCTTTCAAAGCCCCTGAAAACTGACTGTCATAGTCAGCAGCAATTACTAAATTTATATTTTATGTTTGAATTGAAACAGTGATATTTTCCATATACTTCTCCAAGGCAGTGGGTGCCTGAGTAAATAACATACAGCAAAATCCCAGCAGATTTGAATAGAACTATTTCTTTTTCCAGTGAACTATCTTTCTATCCTCTTAACACTATTGAATGCATACCTTTAATGTTCATGAAAGTATGACCAAGGAGATGCTTTTGCAGCCTTCTTGGAAAGTTATCTGTTTCAGGCAATTTTATACCATATAGAAAAGCAAGTCCTAGAAACTTGGGGTCCTTAAAGCCATTGTCTTGCCATCACGGAGGTCATCCCTGCCCCCTTCCCTGCTCCTGACACACTATTTTTTTAAGAGAGGGGAAGTTGTTGAATGGCAACAGCCAGATAGAGGGACCCTCAGGCAATTTCAGTCAAAATAGCAAAGCTGTAAGGAATTCTCATTCTGTCTCAAGAAATAAAATTATTGATAATCCTCAACTGCCAGATATCCAGGTCTTAAAACAGACAAGAGCAGATATGGAAAAAATATTCAGAGCAAGAAAGGCATCTGGCCCGGATAAGGAGTGAAAATTCCCTGACGAAGTAGGTTTTAGGGAGGAATTTGAAAGATGTGAGATCTTGGCAGGCAAAAGGGCTTGGGGGGAGGAGACTGGGATATTCCATCTGGGACACAAAAGATAAGTGCAGAAAAGGCAAGTGCAAGAAAAAGAGGGAGAAAGGAAGGAAGCAACAGCAGGTGTATAGAAGTTTGACACGGAATGAAAGCAAAGCTAAGGATCACCTTGAGATTCTGAAAGATCTCACTGTAAGATCTCATTATAATTCTGTAAGAGTTAACATGAAGGGCTTCAATAGATGAAGTGTCCTTCCCCAGCCCCTCCATCATCATGTCTGCTGTCAGATTGCATTTGTCCTGCCTGATCCTTCTGCTCTCGCTCTTCTCATGCAAGTCATGCTCCTGTTCTCTTGGTGTTAATATTGCCTTCCATTTATTCCCCTACTGAAAAGTGAGATTTAAATAACTCCTTATTAGGAAAAGTCCACTTTAAAATAAAGTAGCAAAAAAAAAGTCTGGGAAAATTTGGGAATAATAGTTCCCTGTGAACTTAGTGGGAGGCCCAAAGGACTGAATTATAACCTTTGCTATGCTGAGAGAAAAACAGTGGCTTGATGAATATACTGCTCTGGAAACAAAAGTTAAGGATCTGGAAGCACAACGTAAACTGACTCAGTCAAATAAAATGCTGCATAGTCTTGTAGGAAGGACATAAATCACTTGTTGCATGAAAAATTGGACAGGCATAAAGATCCAATAAACAGAACTGAGTATTGGGTGGTTTGACTGTTGAAAATCTAACTCGTGAAACAGTCCTCAAAAGGCAGCAACAAAGATGATTCATATACAGTATAATAAACTGGTCATGCAAGAGGAAGACACCACAGCTGCTTTTACACGTTACTAGCAGGCATTGCAGAGAGATTTGGGAGAAGTATTAACAAAAATACAATATGGTTGTCCTCAATGGGAGCAGAATAGAAGTAGCTAACTCTTCCAAGAAAAATTATTAGACTGAGGATTATTTAGAAGCAAGCAAGCTAGAAAAGACAGCAGCAAGGAGAGGGTTTGTTTTATTATTTTAGTTTATATCCTCATATTGCTTATAGTTCTATGTGGAGTATAATATTATGACTAAATAATAGCTTGGCTATTACAAATGCTCAATACACCCTCATCCAAGATGGCTCTGGACATAAAGAGCAATTTGACAAACTCTGACAAACATTTCAAGTTATTAAACAAACCACTGCAACTGGGCACCATGCTCTCACTGTCAGCGCCGAAAAAACCCTTAGATACCAGTACCTCTTTCATGGACTATTAAGAAGCTTTGATAACATGGCATGATCCATACAGCACAAATCTAGCTGTGGCAAACAGAATAATGCCTTTGTATCACCATACCTCACCAAATGGTACAAGCTGTCAAGGCCTCACCTATGGGCTCCTTGCAGGCTGGTGACTCTAGTAATACAGATTCTACATTCACTCTGAATATAGCTCCTTATTACACATAGTGATCATGCTTAGGACCGAGGAGCACACCATGTGGTGACAGCAAGAATGAGACTGGCAAAATTTGAGCAAGATGAGAGATTTATTGCCCTTGGAAGAGAAGAATGTCTGACAAGCAAATAAGTGAACCAAATGAGAACAAGCAACACTGTCTACAATTAACTATAATCAAAAACCAAGAAAGACTTTTTATGAGTGTAAAGGAAGAAATGTGTCACATGAACACTGTATTTGGACTATAAATATGTCCCAGGCATAGACACATCAACACATATTTTAGAACTCTTACTATGGACAAACAGCCTGTATTGCTAAGCACAGTGCCTATTAGAGAGCTGACTCTTAGACAAAGAATCTTTGACCCTGCTTATCCACTGTGTTGGTGGCAATCTTTAAAAGACATAAGATTGTGTGGCCTTCTCCATCTCCAGAAACCCTCAAGGAAAAGAATCCATGCAAATTATCTCCTATAAAACCTCATCACCAATCAACAGAACACTTATTTTCAGCACAATGCATGGGCCCTCATACAGCACATTGGTCAAGTTCAAACTACTTGGGAAAAATATCAATGCATGCATTTGGATGATGAATGAAGACAAGAAAATCATAATCTGTCTACAGGTATTTATCCAGCTGAGGAGTATGATGAATATGTACAGTAAACACTCATTGTAAATTACTTATTAAATATTAATATACTAATTAATATTCAATATTCTCAACCTATTGTTTTCTCCTAGTGGGGAATTTCCAGGGAAAATTGGTCTTCTATTTCTTCTATGTATATTAAGTCAAAATTCCCTAAAATAAAATAAATGTAAGCATTTATTTTTTAATGTTCTGAGCAATAAAGGGGTTCTGTTTGTTGAATATGGGAAGCCTTGGGCATAGGTTAACTTCAGCTAGCAGAAGGAATCTGAAGTCACAGCTCCACATATCCATGTGTCACGAGGGAGATTCAGTCTGAAGCAGGAAGGAGATACAAGCACTCACCATTAATGCTGTTGTGACTGTAGAAGTCTGAAGGCAAAAGAACCTGATTAGAAAGAGACGAAATCTTTTACAAGACCAAGTTAAATAGCAGAACAACAAAGAAGCTCTTGGGTACAAAGTGCCTTCTCCATGCCACCTGCTGGCTGCCTGTTCTCAGGCTTGATCACAAATGAGAGGGAACAATCACAGTCAAAGTAAGGAGGTAGAGGAGATGAGCACTCCCAGCTCACATACCCAAATTGCATGTCAGCAAAAAAAAAAACTGTATAACTTCTTTGTTAGTCTCCCCTTATGGCATCTAACGTGCAATGGGAAAAGGAGTAAGGTTTCTACTACTTCAGCTTCCTTCTCTTGATGCGCATACTCCCCTGTGCTCCGTGGCTACCTCTCTGTTAGCACCTATATAAAGGAGGTGTTTAATATGAAATTAGCTTTCCGTGTTGAATGCCATAATAAATAATTTCAATATGATTGAGAAATACAGTTGTGGAGTTATTTACATGGACAATTAGCCACGATATTATAGAAATGGGTAAAAAAAAAAACAGTCCTCTCTACAGAGCTAAACAAACTTCACAGTCTAATAAACAGCATGTTTCATGTCTTGTATTTTGCTGATCTGTTGATGGAAAGATTAGGTTTTATTATGTTTCTCTCTAGACCTCAGCAAACAAAGAGAAGCAAAGAATTGGTGCAATTAACACTAAAGAGAGGTCAATCTCCATGAGAAAGTATCCTAGGAACATAAACCTTACACTCAGCAAAGCAAGGTGTGTGTTTCATCCACAGTATGTTTCCTCAGCCTGTACTGTGTCACTGTACTCTTCTTCAGAGATGTCCTGGTTTCAGCTGGGATAGAGTTAAATTTCTTCCTAGTGCTGTGTTTTGTATTTAGTATGAGAAGAATGTTGATAACGCACTGATGTTTTCAGTTGTTGCTAAGTATCCTGCTAGTCAAGGACATTCAGCTTAAAAAAAAAACCAAACAAAACAAAACAAAACAGGCACTGTGGGGGGATCAAAGCTGGGACAGCTGGCCCAGCTGGCCAATGGGGTATTCCATACCATGTGACATCATGCTCAGTATATGAATGGTAAGCATGTTCCAGGAAGTAGTGATCGCTACTTGGTTATCGGTCAGCACAGGTGGGCTCCCCCCCCAGAGAGGTCTTAATTATCTTTAACAAAAGGAAAAATGTCCATGTATTACACTATTCACCGATACAAGACAGATCATGTCTGACGATATGTTGCTTTATTTAGCCTTTTAAATAATAAACTTTATTTAGCCAAATGACTAATTTTTTAATGAGATGTTTTTGTCGCACGTTTACCGCCTATGTGCTTCATTCTTATTTTTTCCAGTAAATACTTTGCTTGCAATAAGCTACATTTAAGTATTAATTCTGTGCAACAGATATGCAAATATAAGCTTGTATGTAAGTCATTGTATTTTGAAGTATATTTCTATGAACAGAACATGGCAGAATTTTATTTCATAAAAGGAGATTATGAAAATTAAAAACTTTGACATACTAGATACATAGGAAGAAAAATACATATGCCTTCCCCTTCACACCAAACATACCTGTCCAGATCGAGGTCAGAGCAGTTCCACTACCTCCTTCTGTGCCTACTTCCCTAGCACACAAGCAGCTGCCTAGGAGGAGAGTGGGGTGAATCAGTTTGACTCAGATTTTTGTGTGGTTTTATATCACTATTGCAGCTGGAAAGAAGAGATTCACAGCTTATTAGGCGTTCCTTCATGTCATATGAAGAGCTGTATGGGAGAAGCTAGCTGTGTATTAAAGTGAAAATTTCCATTAGCAGCAAATCTAGCAGAGTCTGACATAATTTTTGACTGTTAAATCAAGCACTCAGCATTGTCCATGCTGGCACTGCCTTGTAGACGACAGAGACCAGCCTGAACACTCTATAGCCTATACAAAAATTTCAGTCTCAACCACGAAAAGACTTTTTAAACTGAAGATTTCTTCCAGTGTCAGCTGTCACTACCATTAATTTTGACAGCTCCAGATATCCATGTGATTCAGGTAAACATCTCCTGTGAGCATTGCTATGCTCTGAATAGAAGAACCAGCTATTCATCGTGGTCTGGCGCTTTACGGCCTCAGGGCTGCATGCGTGACGTTACTACTTTAACTTCCAAAAGCATGTTTTATCTGAAAGATGCATTTTAGCTCTTTAATTTTTAAACAAACCAAATGGACATCTTTAAAACTAATCTTTCTCTTCAATGCTGCATAGAATAAATTATTTTGAAGGTGAGACTTTTAATAATCGTATTCAACCAGGGAAATGTATAACAAATGTGAGGACAGAAAAAAGAGCACACCAGTTGAGAGAATCCAGAAACAAGTTAAATATTTAAAACTAAAATTCTCATTATATAAATAAGACATTACATGATTAAACAGAAAATATCTGTTTACTTTTTAGTCTTTGTGCTCTCTATTAGAAAAGTTGCTGCTCTAAAGTACTGATGCACAAATCTGTGACTGTGCTACACAAATCTGTGAGTGGACTACAATCACCTAGTAAAATCCATAATGCCAAGGTCAAATCTTTTTCATAATAATCAGATGAAGGCAGAGGGACTCCAGTGAATAAGGTGGAAAAGATTTTGTCTCCCCAAACCTTTATGGGCCTAAAAAGTAAAGCTTGAAAAAATAATCAGGAGCAAAGATATAGAGTAAATTAAGAATCCTTACTGAGAAGGGAGAAAATATATATGCCTGCAGAAAAGATATGCTAGCAGAAAAGTCAATAGGGATTTGATGCAGAAAAACGCACTGAACCTTTTGCAGACATAGGAAGAAAATGTCTCATATTATGTAATAGGCTGGAAAAATAAGCAATTAAGATATTTTAGCATTTGTGAAAATGAACTTTTGGTTACAACATTTGAAAGTGACAATAAATTAAACATTCCACCCCATGAAATTTTTCAGTCATCTTCTAAAAAGTCCAGCTCGTAAGCTTTATAGCTCTTCCTTATCTATTTCCTTAAGGATTACATATCCCAGAAGGTTAGAGATCAGCGTATATATGAAGAATTTAGGACTGAGAAAAAAAATTACACAGAACAAACTCGGTATAATGGACAGATTCAGAGAATTCATAGTTAAGATTAGACTTAAGGAAATGCAACTACATAAGGCAGAAAAGTGACAATGTGTCCCTCAGATATCAGTAATATTTACAGTGATACTCTGTAGTTAGCAAAGGAGAAGAAACCATTTGAGAACCTATGTAGCCAGATTAGAGGAACTAATTTATTTAATTTAATTTGTGTTTCAACTTTTTATATTTTCTCCCTTCTTGTTAATATTCAAGAAATAGCTGCATAAAAGAGCAGAGAGAATCCACAGATAACCTACAAATGGGTAGGATGTCACTCAGCTCAATCTTTGATGTAGTTATTAATGTGGATCTCAAGAAGGCTTTGAACAATGGCTTATCTGTGAAATTTGATTCTACTGCTATGACATTTGTGACAGATGGGTGTTGTTTTCTCTTCACATTTTCCATAATGCAATACAAACAATTCCTCAACAAAAAAATATATATCTATATATGAAGAAAAATCATCTGTCAAAAGAATACCTGCAGAAGGGTTTATATAAAGGAAATGTTCCTAGCCAAGAAGGTGATGGCACAACATTATTTTAACTCGCCTCACCTGTCAGTGAAACAAGAAACACATGAATGAACAATTATATAGTTACTGCAGAACCAGGAAGGATCCTATTTTAACCTAGGATTGAAATATTCTTTATTTTATTATCTGCTTGGGAGAAAATCATACTATTTATGCGACAATCCCATATAAATTTTGTGTAGAGCTACAGTACAATTGAGTTAAAACATTTTTTAAAAACAACTTTTTTTTTTTTTTTAGTTTACTCTTCATTGAAATCCCTCCTAGAACATACCTGTGAACTCCTAGGAGGTTGACAAAATAGCATAAAAGTTATTCTGCTCAGGGCTGCAGTCTAACTGGAAGGCACCCTGCTGTCGCCAAATGTTTCCAGGAGGCATCCTGGTCTCTCAGTATCCAAGTGGGCATATTAAGAATATCGAAATGAAATCTGCAAAACCTTGTATGCTAAGCACCAATGCTAATTGCAAAACAGTCAAGAGTAATGGGGCTACTAAACATAGCACAGACTAGCGGCCAGCTTCCTGCATTTGCAGGGAATAGCTGCTATAGTCACTGGGCTCTGGAGTCATTCTGGCTCAATCTCTGGCACAAAGATGCTTTGTTGCAAGCGAAACAGGAGAAAAGGAGAAAGTGCCATCTACAAGAGCAGGCTGCTGTATCAGCATTTCCTGGAGAGAGAAAAGACATTGGGAAAAGACTGGTACCAGAGATTTGAAACGGAAGTCCTGCATAACAAAATCCACTCACCACCAGGACACTAGGACAGAAAAAGGGGAGCGCTGGCCTGACTGTTCACACAGTTCTAATTACGCTCTGCAATGCTTAGACACTTAAAGATGGTAGGGTTTAAGCCTGAATCTGAGTTTGTTACTCTCAGTATAATTTAGGCATATACTGGGTGACCTGGCTTTTGGCACTCGTAACAATCAAGTTTTAAGCAGGTCTATTCATGCCCTAGTAGACATTTGGGTCCCAGGGTAACTTTGCTAATGGAAAGATGTTTTCACAGAAACTTCAGATAACTTCAGGCAAGGCAGCAAGACAGGGAAATTTTTTATTCTGTAATTCTGAATACACACGATGAAAGTGGAAGTTAAATGCCTATCTTTGTGGATTCCGCTACTGCTCCTTACTTTGTATCTCTCAGCTAGGCGCAGCTGACAGAGGAAAAGTATCCACTAACTCCTTGACCATCCAGCAGGGAGGTCTCAACTGAGTCACTTTGGATGGCCATGTATTTGTTTTGAAGCCAAACTAAAAGAGCGGTTTCAAGCAGCAGAGTCTCCTGCAGCCTTGCTGGGATGTAACCACAGTTCACCACATGTGCAGAGACAGTATCATCACTTGAAATATAGTATGAGCTATTTTGCTATGTATCTTTGGCACATCATAAAACACCACAGAAGAACAATCCTATATAAGTAATAAAATATTGCTAGCAATGAATACAGTGAAGAAAATTATCCTGACGATGCTGGCTTTTGTATTCATACTTCCCTGGAGTTAACTTTCCTTGTTTCTTGCTGCGAGATTCCCATACTATTTTAGTTTGCCTGTGACTCTTAGGAGACACAAAGAATTTACTCCACATTGCACAGTGGAGTTAAGGTGATATTTGTCTTTTCTAGTGCAATGCTAGAGGTTGTCTAAGGGGAGTATTGTTTGCCGCTGTACATTTATTTGTTGTAGCTAACTGAAATACAAAGTGGGGATTGGATATACCACTGCTGTGCACAAAACCTGGCTGTCCCACTGCCTTATATTGTGTTGGAAACAAGATCCTTCCTGCACCTTCATACTTGTTTTGTGTTAGGGAATGGAAAGGTGTAGTCTGAGGTATTCTGATCCTGTTCATCCATGATGTGGAAAAGAAGGGATAGGCACCTGTAACCTCCTGCAACGGATGTCTCAGCTTTTGAAGCTGTGTTAAGCTTACCTACATGGCAGTTTGTGTGAGGCAGGACCATCTCTCCCTCCGCCCTACTGTGTCACAGTAAAGGCTGTGGCTTTCTCTTTAATCATATCTCTGCATGTGATCTGTCATTGTGGTGTTTGGGCCACTACAGATGCTCCATGATATGGAGTACTTCTGGATCCTCTGCAGAGCTGTTTGCTACCTGCACTGAGGCAATAACGATTTACAGTTTGCCCAAATATATTTGCTTTGCAAAAATGTTTCCCAAATTATTCTGGATAAGACTTTTCTATCTGAATATCACCACATATCTACGCATTTATCCAGCAAAATGAAAATCATTACTCAGCTACTTTAAACAAGACACATAAAACAGAGGGTATCATTTTTCCTTCCCAAATAGAGGCTCCTGAAATAAAAATTCACTTTGATAAGTTTCCAGTTTGCCTTTTCTGTGTACTTATAAATAATGTTTAAACTGGCTTTTTGAACAAGCATTACATATTGTCATATTTGAAATGAGAGAATAGACAGACGATTTTGACCTGCAAAATACCTATAGGTCAGACTGTAAGATTCAGCAATGCTGCTTTTAAAAACAGAAACCAACAGACTTATTCTCAAACAGTCATACTACCAGCTATTATATCTGAAAAACACACAAATGTTGGAAAGATTATTTTTTTCACTGAATTTTCCCATGTACTATTTCAGATGGCCTATTAAATTCTTTGTTCCTTTTAGATAGCCACAGCATAGCAGAGCTTGTACTATTGGCATTAGTCCAAACATCACATCAGCAAACTTCTGGCGTTCCCACAAATTCCCAGTTAATTTGAAATTCTACTAGCAGTCTTAGTTCTCTCAACTTTTACGGGATCCAATAGTAAGGATTTAGCCTCTCCTAAGGCACACATTGCTCACATTGATGCAGGGCGATATCTTATGTTGTTGTGACCTCTGCTGGAGAAAAGACCAAGGCACATGTAATTTTTTTTTTTTCTTTTTTGCGTCAACTGGATAGGAAAAGAAGGCAGCACTTTTTACTTCACTGTAAGCTTTAAAACCATTTCTTATTATGCATTCAGGTAATAGATTAATTCATATCTGTGGCACATATCAATGTAAAAATAATGATTAAGTATTCGCACACCTAGATGTTCACTTTACTTGTAGCACTCAGAGATCCTAGTCAGATTTGAAGCAGCTCTGCAGTGGGAGTCTCACAAACAGATTAAAAGGCTAAGCTACCCCAAAGAGTTTACATATAGCTTAGGACATGATGCAGCCAGTAAGTTTGACAAAGAAAAATAGCTGAAAAGGAAGTGGCTAGGCAGATGAAGGCAATAAAAAATTATTAGTTTTTCATGAGTTAACTTTAACTTAAATTCAGCAGTTATTAAATTGAGTACACAGGGTCAGTGAAGTATTTATTAAATTCATACTTAAATGCTGGATTATGATCTCTGTATCTATATTTTGTAGTGATAGAGTGAATAGGGTAGAAGCTAAACTACAAGCGATGTCCACAGTTAGCAAGGAGGAAAGGCAAAGAGCAGGATTTCAGAAAAGGGTTGAAGGTTGAAAGAAAGACAAGGAAGAATCCAGGGACACAATTTCATTAAGTTCAGATACTGAAAAGAAAAATGTAACATACTTGTCTTTCTTCAGTTAAAGCTGATGAACTACTGAGATAAACTATCTCCTAGTTCAAACATTCTGGAATATAAAAATACAAAAGGGATTTTACCAATGTAATTTAATTTGGTTTAGGAGCACATCTAATAAAGAAACAGGCTAAAGGATTCAGTGCCTTTTAGAAAACATTAGAGTCATGTCAGAGATATCATATAATCTTTAAAAGTAAATCTATCCAGCCTGGGCTTGCTCAGGTAAAGGCTTAAATAACCCTATGTATAACCAGTGGCTTTTTTTCTAATGATATTCTGCAAAATTGCAGCATGGAGGTGAGTATGGGAAGTATAAGGCAGTGAGGTAAACTCATACATTAAGCAAATATAATTTTAGTCTCTGACTCTGTTAAATTCTGCTGTGAACTGAAAAGTGAAACAATAGCAAAAGAGCAAGAACAAAAGTACTGGGGCTTCTCTCAACTGTTCATCAAAACAGGAGTGAAATGCTGGATCCTACCATGTGGGAATGACTTGGAGAAGTCTGCAGACAAAGAAATTACGATCTGGATGTGGGGAAAAAAGTCATTTTGAATTGCCAGGGTTTCTTCATCAAAATGCAGTCCAAAAGAAAAACTTGTTTTGTTAATTACATTGTGCACATTACATACAAAAGAAGGAAAAAAGAGAGACCTACATGAAATTGTGTAAACAGGACACTGAGCCCTGAGACCTTCATTCTTCTAGCAAAAAGGAAGAGAGAAAGAAAAGTAAAGGTTTTGAAAGATCACATTTACCTTCAACTAACAAGAAATTAATACTATGTTGATTACAATGAAATTGTGCTTCATACTGTCACATTATAAGGATCGAATTGTTACTTTATATAAGATATGTATTAGATTGATATCATCTTACCCATGGATATTGGTGTTTTGCTGAAGATTTGGCCTTCATACTTTGAGAACTGCTGAAAGTATTTTAGAAGATTTTTTTTCCCTACAATTATTACATAACATTTTTTCTCTTTCTTCTATTCATTTTTCCAGGTCTTAAAAAAGGTTTTATCTAGTGGAAAAAACAAGACTCGTCCCTTATCAGAGACGCAAACTAATGGTTTTAATGGTCTGTTAGTCATTTGACTCTCTTTTCATTAGCTTGCTGCATAAAAGTAGTTTGTGGAGACAATCACTTGGGATAAGCACAGGTAAAGTTTTGTAGTCAGAAAGTTCAAAATTTTAAATTAATAGTTTTTATGAGTAGAATTTGTATTGATTGAAAACTATTTGCTCTAAGAATTATGCAAAATAAATATCTCCAATATAATTGTTTTGTTTCCTGCTCCAGTATTTTGAGATAATGGATTATAACTATTATTGATTACAGATTACATACTGGAATTTTTTTTCTGATCTAATTCCAAGAAAGACAGGGAAAAAATATTCTGTTCTTATTTTTTAGGAAGTTCTTCACAATGGATTAAAAGTTTGAAACATTAAAATCTCTCCCCACAGCCATGGAGAACTGGCAAGGACACAGACAAAAGAGTCAAATGGTAAGTGATAAACATGATGTACTGCAAAACACATTAGTTATTGTATGATAGCAATGTTCACATGATAAGAATGGACTTAAGCAGAAAATCAGCCACAAGTTTTGGAAATTCTCTTTTCTTGTTCAATTTCGAAATTAAATAACCAATATTTTTTCAAAATGTATGTAACTGCGACATTAACTGTACAGAGTAGTTACAAATACACAAACGATCTTCCAACAAAAAGTCAAGGACCAAAAAAAAGCCTTAGATAAAGTGTGCAACACTCTCTTTTTTATTATTTTGCTAACACTTCAGCAGATGTAGTTCACAGTTTTCTATGACTATGCACTGCGGCTGAGATGTTATGTCTCAAAGGAAAGAAAAAAATTCTGATGTGGTATACAAGCTCTTTTCTTTAGAACTTCATGCTAAGCAGGATAAAAGAATCAGACCCCTGAAGTGCAGGTCAGTGTATGCAAGTGTTCCCCAGACATGTAGGGAGCTGATATTTATTCCTACCTTGAATTATTATTAATACCAAACATCTTTCAGCTCTTTACACTAACCTAAAATCTTCGAATACTCTAAATACAAGCAAATACTCCACCAAGAACGTTTATACCCATGTATAATACTGGTAGTACATTTGGATCCTAACCTTAGCAACATATCTATTTGCAAGCTGTCAATTGGATCTGTGATTTATGACACAGTCTCCTCCCACAGAATTTAGGCAATAAGACAAAAACTTACTGAGATAAAAATATCTTGGTTCTGTGGCTTTTGTTAACACAAACACATGTGAATTCCCTGGTTAACCTTGCTATTTATGGAAATGGCCACCTGTCAAATATACTATGTACACAGGAGCTGTACGTAGGACTTGGTGGCTGTCTGTGGTGGAGTACGGCCATGGAGAGACGGCTTCTTGCTTGTGGTACTGAGTGAAAGAAGCTAAACTAAAACAGGACAGGAAAGAGGGGGACACGCTGTGACTCGTTTCCTTTGATGAGACCAAGGGAGAACAGCTGGCTGGGACCAAGATGTGGCAGCCTTTCTTCAGAGCTCCTGCTCCCGTCCAAAGGCGATACTGCAGCAGCCAAAGCCCTGCAGTTTCACACAGTCCAGTTTCACCCAGGGAAATATTTCAGTGAGTATCTGACAAGCAACCATGCCGGCATTTGAATCTCACAAACCATTACCATGGCATCCTAGTGACTCTCCTTTCCCTTGTGCACAGCCTTAGCGCCACTGCATGAATCAGCTGTGTGAGACAGAGCTCATCTGCACACAGCTGTGACCCAAGGACCTGAGTCTCCCACCCCAGTGCTGCCGGGCAGCGTCACAGAGCTGTCAGAGGAAGCTCTCTGAGTCTCCTGCCCTCTGCACTATGCCCCTCTGGAAGAAGCCTGCTGCTGAAATCACACCCATCTTCTCTTGAGCCAGCAGGCTGAGCCACAGCCGGGCTACCAGGGAGTTGCACCCTTCTGCCTCACTGTTTTCTCTGACACAACACCCTGGAAACACCTTTATTTCCACCCAGGGCAATAAAAAGCAAAAAAGTTTCTCCCAGTGGTAGCTGATGCACCAAAGGGGTGTAGCAGTGTTTCTCCAAGGACTACCACAACCTCCCTGTGCCAGGGGAATGAGAACTGCATCCTTTCCCTCACACGTACAAGACAGGCAGTGCTTATCATAGCACATAGGTGCTTATGTGTTTTGTCTCTCCAAACTATGCTATAGTTAGGTCCCACAACTGTCACATAACCAGAGACCTCAAAGGTGAATGCTACTTCCTGATTACCGGGTGATAACTAGGCTCAAGAATGCATTAGAGATACTAGCTGATCTGAAATAGATGGAGAAAACGGAGAACTCACAGAAAAGCATACACTCCATTATTAACCTGACTTTAATAACTTGAAGCACAGCTACCACTAAGTATGTGTCCTGGTTTCGGCTGGGATAGGGTTAAATTTCTTCCTAGTGCTGTGTTTTGGATTTAGTATGAGAAGAATGTTGATAACACACTGATGTTTTCAGTTGTTGCTAAGTGCCCTTCTAGTCCAAGGACAGCTCCCGTGCCTACTGACTGAGCTAGGTACACAAGATGGGAGGGAACATAATCAGGACAGCCAGCCCAGCTGGCCAATGGGGTATTCCATACCATGTGACGTCATGCTCAGTATATGAAGGGTAGGCGTGATCCAGGAAGTGCCGATCGCTACTTGGTTATCGGTCAGCGCGGGTGGTGAGCAATTGCATTGTACATCACTCATTTTGTATATTCTATCATTATTTATTATCATTATTCTCCCTTTTCTGTTCTATTAAACTGTCTTTATCTCAACCCACGAGTTTTTCTCACTCTTACCCTTCCGATTCTCTCCCCGTCCCACTGGGGGGGCGGGGGGAGTGAGTGAGCGGCTGCGTGGTATTTGGCTGCCTGCCAGGTTAAACCACGACAGTCCTTTTTGGCGCCCAACGTGGGGCTCGAAGGGTTGAGATAACGATAGATCTGACCAAAGTGTGTTAAGGCAAAATTGTTATAAGCATCCATTATATTGATTGGTCACAATGTTGATGTATTGGCTGTCAAAGTTGTGGGGCTGGCTCTCAATGTTGGGTCATGTAATACCTTGCTTGCAGTATATGTTCCCGTTTGTGCTGTTTACCATTATTCGGAACTGGGCCAAGATTATCATTTTGTTGCTGTTTTATGAGGTGATAAAATCATTGGTCGTAAGTCTAATCTGGTATCTGTACTCGGCACTGCCATCATTTCTGTACCTCGGGAACCACCTCTTAGAGATTATTGGTAATTGCACTTGTTTCTCCTCGGAGAATGAATTTAAGGGGGAGACGGGTTGGGACACTCTCTCCCACTTGTTCATCTTCCCTTCCATATCGTCAGAAACTCCTTTTTCTTCTATCCTCTTCACAAAGATGTCCACAATATTCCCTGAGAATTTTGAATATCCTTGGGATGCTCAAACAAGCATGTTCATATTGCTATGTCTCCTGAATGTGGTTCAGGCCTTGTTTAGGGTTAAACAACTATTCAGGAATACTGTCCAGAGATCAACCCTCAGGAACAAGAAAAGAGGGAGGGCAAGCAGCGGTGCCTCATTGGGGCAGGCGGAGCGGCGAGTCTCGGGGGCGGCTACAGACACGGTGGCTACTCAAAACCCCACGACAGGCACTGCGGCTACTCCAACCCCCACGACAACCCCTGTGGCTACTCAAACCCCGGCAACAGTCACCGTAGCTTCTCCAACCCCTGCGACAAGCACTGCAGCCACTCAAGCTCCGGCAACAGGCACTACAGTTACTCCAACCCCCATGACAAGCACTGCAGCTACCCAAACCCCAGCAACAGGCACTACAGCTGAACCAGAGGACCAACCCTTGCTGGTATCTGTTGCCCCTGTACAGAAGAGGAAATCTTGGAAGCGGAGATCAGGTCGTTTAGAAAGGGATGATGAAAGAGCAGGGCCATCACAAGGAGAGGAGGAGGAAGAGGAAGAACTCATAAACGAGACGGAAACCACCCGATCCCTATCCCTGAGTGAGCTGCGAGATATGCGGAAAGATTTCAGCCGTCGTCCAGGCGAGCATATTGTTACCTGGCTGCTCCGATGCTGGGATAATGGGGCCAGTAGCCTGGAATTGGAGGGGAAGGAAGCCAAACAGCTGGGATCCCTTGCTAGGGAAGGAGGCATTGACAAAGCAATTGGAAAAGGGACACAGGTCCTCAGCCTCTGGAGGCGACTGCTGTCAGGCGTAAAGGAAAGGTATCCCTTCAAGGAAGATGTTATATATCGCCCAAGCAAATGGACCACTATGGAGAGAGGTATCCAGTACCTGAGAGAACTAGGCGTGCTGGAGGTGGTTTATAGTGACCTGAACGACAACCAAACGCCCAAAGATCCAGATGACGTCCAGTGCACGCGACCCATGTGGCGGAAGTTGGTACGGAGCGCACCTGCATCGTACGCCAGTTCGTTGGCAGTACTGTGCTGGAAAGAGGAAGAAGCACCAACGGTGGATGAGGTGGTTAGCAGACTTCGGGATTTTGAAGAAACTATCTCCTCCTCCCTTGTCTCGGCTGTAGAGAAGCTGTCCCGAGAGGTCCAGCAACTCAAAGACAATAGGTCCTATTCTCCACCTGTACAGACCAGTATCTCAGCCATTAGGAGTCAGCGTTTTTCTCCTCAAGAGAGAGGATATAGAAAGTACACACCACGGGGCACCCTGTGGTTTTACCTGCGTGACCACGGAGAGGACATGAGGCAGTGGGATGGAAAACCTACCTTGACCCTAGAGGCACGTGTACGTGAGTTGCAAGGAAAAACAATCACACAAGGGGGTTCTCTCAGGAAAAATGCTGCTCCAGTTTTCAGGAAAACCCTGTCTCACGACGGTCCAGTTTCCAGTGAACAGTTCCCCAGACAGAGTAGAAGGGCTGATCTTACTTTGGACTGTAATGAAGGAATTCTTGACTCACGTTTGCAAGAAGTGAGAAGCGGATACTATGACCAGAACTAGAGGGGCCCTGCCTCCGGCCAGGTGGAGGAAAGGGACAACCGGGTTTACTGGACTGTGTGGATTCGATGGCCTGGCACATCAGAGCCACAGGAGTATAAGGCTCTCGTAGACACTGGTGCACAGTGCACCCTAATGCCATCAAGCTATAAAGGGGCAGAACCCATCTGTATTTCTGGAGTGACAGGGGGATCCCAAGAGTTAACTGTGTTGGAGGCCGAAGTGAGCCTGACCGGGAACGAGTGGCAGAAGCACCCCATTGTGACTGGCCCAGAGGCTCCGTGCATCCTTGGCATAGACTACCTCAAGAGAGGGTATTTTAAGGACCCAAAAGGGTATCGGTGGGCTTTTGGTATAGCTGCCCTGGAGACGGAGGAAATTAAACAGCTGTCCACCTTGCCCGGTCTCTCAGAGGACCCTTCTGTTGTGGGGTTGTTGAGGGTTGAAGAACAACAAGTACCAATCGCTACCACAACAGTGCATCGGCGACAATACCGCACCAACCGAGATTCCCTGATCCCTATCCATGAGCTGATTCGTCGACTGGAGAGCCAAGGAGTGATCAGCAAGACTCGCTCACCCTTCAACAGTCCCATATGGCCAGTGCGAAAGTCTAATGGAGAGTGGAGACTAACAGTAGACTACCGTGGCCTGAACGAAGTCACGCCGCCACTGAGTGCTGCCGTGCCGGACATGCTAGAACTTCAATACGAACTGGAGTCAAAGGCAGCCAAGTGGTACGCCACCATTGACATTGCTAATGCCTTCTTCTCCATCCCTTTGGCTGCAGAGTGCAGGCCACAGTTTGCTTTCATTTGGAGGGGCGTCCAGTACACCTGGAACCGACTGCCCCAGGGGTGGAAACACAGCCCTACCATTTGCCATGGACTGATCCACACCGCACTGGAACAAGGTGAGGCTCCAGAACACCTGCAATACATTGATGACATCATCGTGTGGGGCAACACAGCAGAAGAAGTTTTTGAGAAAGGGGAGAGAATAATTCAAATCCTTCTGAAAGCCGGTTTTGCCATAAAACAAAGTAAGGTCAAGGGACCTGCACAGGAGATCCAGTTTTTAGGAATAAAATGGCAAGATGGACGTCGTCAGATCCCAATGGATGTGATCAACAAAATAACAGCCATGTCCCCACCGACTAGCAAAAGGGAAACACAAGCTTTCTTAGGCGTTGTGGGCTTTTGGAGAATGCATATTCCAAATTACAGTCAGATCGTAAGCCCTCTCTATCAAGTGACCAGGAAGAAGAACGACTTCAAATGGGGCCCTGAGCAACAACAAGCCTTTGAACAAATTAAACAGGAGATAGTTCATGCAGTAGCCCTTGGGCCAGTCCGGGCAGGACAAGATGTGAAGAATGTGCTCTACACCGCAGCCGGGGAGAGTGGTCCTACCTGGAGCCTCTGGCAGAAAGCACCAGGGGAGACTCGAGGTCGACCCTTAGGGTTCTGGAGTCGGGGATACAGAGGATCCGAGGCCCGCTACACTCCAACTGAGAAAGAGATATTGGCAGCATATGAAGGGATTCGAGCTGCTTCGGAAGTGGTTGGTACTGAAGCACAGCTCCTCCTGGCACCCCGACTGCCAGTGCTGGGCTGGATGTTCAAAGGGAGGGTCCCCTCTACACATCATGCAACCGATGCTACGTGGAGTAAGTGGGTCGCACTGATCACACAACGGGCCCGAATAGGAAACCCCAGTCGCCCAGGAATCTTGGAGGTGATCACGAACTGGCCAGAAGGCAAAGATTTTGGAATATCCCCAGAGGAGGAGGTGATACGTGCTGAAGAAGCCCCACTGTATAATAAACTACCAGAAAATGAGAAGCAATATGCCCTGTTCACTGATGGGTCCTGTCGCCTTGTGGGAAAGCATCGGAGGTGGAAAGCTGCTGTATGGAGTCCTATACGCCAAGTTGCAGAAACTGCTGAAGGAGAAGGTGAATCGAGCCAGTTTGCAGAGGTAAAAGCCATCCAGCTGGCCTTGGACATTGCTGAACGAGAAAAATGGCCAGTACTTTATCTCTATACTGACTCATGGATGGTGGCAAATGCCCTGTGGGGGTGGTTGCAGCAGTGGAAGCAGAACAACTGGCAGCGCAGAGGTAAACCCATCTGGGCTGCCGCATTGTGGCAAGATATTGCTGCCCGAGTAGAGAACCTGGTTGTAAGAGTACGTCACGTAGATGCTCACGTACCCAAGAGTCGGGCCACTGAAGAACATCAAAACAACCAGCAGGTGGACCGGGCTGCTAAGATTGAAGTGGCTCAGGTGGATCTGGACTGGCAACATAAGGGTGAATTATTTATAGCTCGGTGGGCCCATGATGCCTCAGGCCATCAAGGAAGAGATGCAACATATAGATGGGCTCGTGATCGAGGGGTGGACTTAACCATGGACGCTATTGCACAGGTTATCCATGAATGTGAAACGTGCGCTGCAATCAAACAAGCCAAGCGAGTAAAGCCTCTTTGGTATGGGGGACGATGGTTGAAATACAAATATGGGGAGGCCTGGCAGATTGATTATATCACACTCCCACAAACCCGCCACGGCAAACGCTATGTGCTCACCATGGTGGAAGCAACCACCGGCTGGCTAGAAACATACCCTGTGCCTCATGCCACTGCCCGGAACACCATCCTGGGTCTTGAAAAGCAAGTCCTGTGGCGACATGGCACCCCAGAAAGAATTGAGTCAGACAACGGGACTCATTTCCGAAACACCCTCATAGACACCTGGGCCAAAGAGCATGGCATTGAGTGGGTCTATCACATCCCCTACCACGCACCAGCCTCCGGGAAAATCGAACGATACAACGGGCTGCTAAAGACAACACTGAGGGCAATGGGTGGTGGGACATTCAAGCATTGGGACACACATTTAGCAAAAGCCACCTGGTTAGTCAACACTAGGGGGTCTGTTAATCGAGCTGGCCCTGCCCAATCAAGACTTTTACGTACTGTAGATGGAGATAAAGTCCCTGTCGTGCACATAAGAAATATGCTGGGGAAGACAGTCTGGGTTACTCCTGCCTCTGGCAAGGGAAAACCCATCCATGGGATTGCTTTTGCTCAAGGACCTGGGTGCACTTGGTGGGTGATGCGAAAGGATGGGCAAGTCCGGTGTGTACCTCAAGGGGATTTGATTTTGGGTGAAAATAGCCAGTGAACTGAATTTTATGATGTCAATTGTTATATGATATTGTATATCATTATTTCTATGGTTGCTATCAATGGTATAGCAGTGAAAATCACCCAGATTAATGAAGAATGAACTAACTCCGAAGAAACCGAGCAAAGTGCAACGATGATAGAACTGGACGAGCGCAGCAGTACCGAAATGAGAACTGGCTTCAGGATGCAACAGCCCAACACCACACACCATCCTTCTGGCCCTGAAAGACTGTTATGACAGATGGAGCCCAAAGTTGTGGACTAAAAGAACTCAATGGACATTTATATATATTTATGTGTATATATGTATGTATATGTATTATATGTATATATGTATGTATATGTATTATATATGTATATATATAAAAAAGATAGTGGTGATTAATTGAAAGGTATCGAAAAATGTGAGACCTAAGCATAACGTAAATGGTATGGAATAAGGGGTGGATACTGTCCTGGTTTCGGCTGGGATAGGGTTAAATTTCTTCCTAGTGCTGTGTTTTGGATTTAGTATGAGAAGAATGTTGATAACACACTGATGTTTTCAGTTGTTGCTAAGTGCCCTTCTAGTCCAAGGACAGCTCCCGTGCCTACTGACTGAGCTAGGTACACAAGATGGGAGGGAACATAATCAGGACAGCCAGCCCAGCTGGCCAATGGGGTATTCCATACCATGTGACGTCATGCTCAGTATATGAAGGGTAGGCGTGATCCAGGAAGTGCCGATCGCTACTTGGTTATCGGTCAGCGCGGGTGGTGAGCAATTGCATTGTACATCACTCATTTTGTATATTCTATCATTATTTATTATCATTATTCTCCCTTTTCTGTTCTATTAAACTGTCTTTATCTCAACCCACGAGTTTTTCTCACTCTTACCCTTCCGATTCTCTCCCCGTCCCACTGGGGGGGCGGGGGGAGTGAGTGAGCGGCTGCGTGGTATTTGGCTGCCTGCCAGGTTAAACCACGACAGTATGCTTGTAACCTGGTAGGTAACACCAGTTATATAGGCCAATCAAACACAGATATTTTTATAGTCCAGTCTTTATAGACTGTAAACATCAGGCAAAGCAGAGTTTGCCAAATCCATACGGAGCCTTCTGTCACGACCCCCGGGTCATTCTTTAGCTTAGGGAAATAGTGTTTTTCATAGCCTTTTTATAACCACTGGGCATGGGTGCTCCTCAGATTATAATGACTAGAGGTAGGGGAATATTGTTTGTGTCACCATATCGTTATAATTATTTTTTTTTGGTCCATTCAGTGATTTCAAGGAATTAATAGACTTGTTATGTATCATGGAAAGCATAAAGTTCATAGTGAACTCATACAGCTTCATTTTTCAACGAAGGATAGACAGAGGAGATGTTAACTGATTTTGAAGTTAATCTCTAGCCATAATGGATTTAACAGCCTGGTTTTTCACAAAGTTCTAAAAAGTGAAGCAAAGGATTCTGCACAACAAAAACTGCACCTAATTTTCCAATGAGCATTTTGTGGGAAAGGATTCCTTGGATTTAAAACTCTATCAGTTTTACAACAGCTCTAAATTTCTGCAGAACTCCATGGATGTTATTATTGCCTGTATTATACTTGCTTTTTCAGGTCCCAGCTACCACAAATCTGTGGTAGTTGTGTTGAAAAGTGTTGAAAAGGATATGTTATAAAAAGTCCTGTCTCTCACTTGCTGTGAATTCAGTCAAGTCTAGACTTTATTTTCATCCTTTTGCTTCCTGCTTATCTGAGGGTAGGACTTTGTCATCGAGTAAAAATATTTAATTCAACAGCAGAAAAAAAAAAAAAAACGAATAGGAGAAGGGAGATATATTCAATAACCATCATTTTACAGTAATTATAATGTTCACAGATCAGTGAGAAATTAAATCTTTGGCAGGAACTTCAAAATATTTTGAAGGGCCCTCTGTACCAGTACACTAATACAGTGAAGTGCAGTTTTATTACGCAGAAAATTATACAAAATGCTCAGCCAAACGTTATGAAGACAGCATGTAAATTGTGCAGAGGAAGATGTGGGACACAGTAAGATGCACTGAGCCCTGCTTTCACCGAAAGTAATTGGATAATAGAGCTCTGAGGTATCCCTAGCTCAATTTGCAGGTCTAACAACATAGAAGAAAGAAAATAGTATATGTCACTAATGAAAACAAAATATATTCTCTTTCTATAAGCAAGATCATTTGCCATGATTTGAATCACAGTAAGTATTATCTGCTGTCAAGAGTATTTGTTACCTGTTCAGCACAGTACAAGACTCAAACAGAGGAGAAGCTGTGTAGGTAAGTGGATGAAGGTTTCTTGAGGTGCTTTTTCAAAAAAAACAGAGACAAAAAATTTGAACTGAAAGATCCAAAATACAGGAGGGATAGAGAAAGGTTGTAGAGAAAGGAAATGTGACTCAAAACTTGATCATGCAAAATTATTGTAGCAATCTCAAAATCACTTTTACCAAGCAAACAACATGTTTGCTTCAAGTGGACTTAGTATAGAACATTGAAATATATAAGGTCACATCTTGTCTGCTAAGTTGATGTTACGTTATCAATAAGATGGCAGGCAATTAAACAGAACTAAGCTAGGAAGCATTGAAAACACAGCTTCATAAAACACAGTGGTGAAAGACCTTTACTTAGAAGTACCAAAGAATAAGAATAAACATTTCATTTTCAGTCACAGCAGTTTGATGCTGCTCACAGGGAATAAGCAACATCTAGTCTTGTTATTGTTATTCATGTTGGCTATTACATGCTCATCACTGCATATACAGGTGCATTCTGAGAACACATTTATTGTTGAAAATCATTACAGCATACAGATCTAACAGAAAGTTCCTCAGAATAATTTCAGCTGGCGGATTCCTTGCTGTGTCTCTCCCATTCACGAAGTAAAACAATCCCACAGAATGAAATACTAAGCCTACTAATAATGAGAAAGCCTTTAATACTCACAGAAAATTTTCACTCCTAACAGAACAAGGAATCCTTATTAAGATCTGTGTACATAGCATAAACTTCCCTCTACATTTCAGGGAACCAGACTGCATCAAAACCAGTTTACAACTCGAATTTACTCCAACACCCCTTGAAAAACTCAGATAGATCACCAAGCCATAAGCACCCTTAAAATCAGTTTCTTCACTTGTTCTATAAACAATCTTCCTTTTTCTAAGGTATAACCAGTGCTTTCTTATTATGAAATGCTAACAAACAGTGAGCTAAAACCTTTATGCAAATCAGTGCCTCATGACAGATCAATCTCAGCTTGCAGGAAAAAGTTTATCTTAAAAGCATGGAAGCTCTAGAGCACTGGGGCCCATGCTTAACTTCAGTAAGACTATTGACAATCTTACAAGTTTCTGGGCTAAAAACATATGCAGTTTAAAAATTAATCATGTTAGAAAAAGACTTCAAATTAATAGATAGTTTGAACTACTATACTTTTTTCCACATATCAGAAGTTCATAGATTAGAAATCATATCTGAGAAAGATGAAACAACTTACACTGCACTTAGCCGTACTTTCTCTAATTTAAAATACGAGACTCGCTGCACCCCAGATGCAGACATGTCTCGAGATCCAGTCTTAACTCATTTGTCCTCTCCCTTAGTAACAACACACTTCCAGTCTGTTTGCTAGAAAATACCCTCCCTTGTAGTTATTGCAATACACTTATCTCTTGATTTAGTTATCAGTGCTTAGTGTTTACACACAGAACAGCCATGCTGGTGCTCACTAAAGGTCTGATTGATCTAATATCTTATCTCCAGCTGATAGCAGATGCTTATGGAAGCAGTACAAGAGTCAAGTCAAGTATAAAGCGAACTTTCCCTTCGTTCATCCTCCCAGGTTCTGGCAATTGATTTAAAGACTGCTTGAGCTGGAAATTGCATCTGGATCATTGTGTTTTATGGGGATACATAGACTATAATGAGTTTTTTGGTAAACCTTTTTCAATAAGTTCCACAATTTAGTTACATAGAGGTTGTTACATGGAGGTGATGTCACAGACTTGTTTTATATGGAGATATGGTTAAAGTTTTACTACTGTACAAAATGGGCCTCTTAGAAGGCCCCCGATGGAATCACATTTATCTTTTAGAAGACAGACGGTTGACTAACTTTGTTGTTGTTAATCTTGCGAGTCATAAAATAATTATCAAGGCCCAAATTCTGGACAAGGAAATAAAATCAGAACATACATAAAAATAAAGCTGTCTCATTGGAATAAGTAACATTAGCTCGCACCTGGGCTTTCATCTATCCTGTGTTTCCACAAGACTTATCAGACTAAGGACCTGTTCCATCTTGGACTCTATAGAGGTCAATACAAGTATAGAATGATGCACAGAGCAGATTAGACAGCACATATTCTCATGCAATAATAAGTGTCTCTATGCCATAACACAATCCTGGTGAGTATTTGGGGGAAAATATTGCATAACTTCTTACCTCTATTCCTCTAGATATTTCTTCACCACTTTGATTTCTTCATCTTTTTTAATATTTTTAATCTTTCAGAATGTGATAAAACCATTATTAGCTAAAAGTGGTACTCTCACAGGAGTTAAATATTCTTCATAGCAACAGGCAGAATATTGCTTTTCTTTTACCTTTTTAATACTTTCCCAAAGACTTTAGAGGTAATCATCCAGCTTTTGAAAAGATACTAGTTTTCCCATGCACAATCTGAAATCTTTGGGTAAGCATATCTGACCTGCAGAAGACAAGCTATACGCAGTGTTTAAATATAACTGACTCTCACGCACTTTGTACAAAGCTATGTTTTCAGTGAACTGTGCTTCCAAGAAAAAGGAAAAGATGTTAGGGACACATTTTCAGGCTTTTAAGAAAATAATCAAGTGAATACAAAACGTTCTTCCAATAAATATCCATAAGTTTAGTAACCTATTGACACAGATAACGCATTTTTGCAATGCCTTCAAATGCAAGAAGACATATGCAATGTTTTCTTCTGAAGCCTCCCATCCTGCAAAAACTCAAGCGCATGGGTAACTTCTATGCACATGAAGATTTACAATGAACACGGCAGGGTTCTACATTTGCAGGAGTGTGTTTGGGTTTACGACCACTCTTCTGTCCCTCAGCATCGTTCATCATATCACAATGTGCTTGAGGCTCCTTATCTGTAGTTGGGAGGGCCCCTGGGCATTCCTGGCTGCACCTCCGGGAAGCGTGGGTTTCCGGGTGGATAGCCTGGCACTCCATACCCCCCGGGCCCCGGTGGCCTCGTCACAGCTATGGCTGGTGGGGGAAGGTGTCCTCCTCTGCTCTGCAGGGCATAGTGGCCGTTCAGGGCAGGGCCTGGATGCTGGAGTGGCTTAGAGGAGCTGGCTTCTTGTGGCTGGCCTGTCTTCTTCACTTCATTGCCACCCCGTCCTTTCTTGTTGTCTGAAGCGTGTTTGGAGAACAGAATTAAAAAATGAACATGCAAACCAGAAATTCCCTAAGAGGGAAATCCTGCCGCCGCCTGTCCACTCCAGAGTGTGGTGGAAAACCTGGGACCTCCCCTGCCAACAGCCTGAAATCTGGGGTAATGCACCTTCACATTCTTTGCACCGTATTTTCCCTCCAGTCCTTTCTGCAAGGCCCCAATGGAGGAAAGTGGAGGCTTTTCCCAAGTATCTAGATGCACTTAGATATCATCTATAAATGACAATGAAGGTAGCAATTTCTAAGTTAAGCCAGCAGATTTTGAGGCTGCAGACATGCCTTGCACGTGGTTCTTCCAAAGACAGTCTTCTCTAATCTGGGTTTCTCTGCTAGGCTTGAGCC